>NC_065524.1:35127326-35132448 GCF_006386435.1 Epinephelus moara
ATTTCAATCGGTTGCTATAGCGCCCCCCTTTGGCCAATTGATGTATTATTGCTTAGTTCACATCCTCCCATGACCCTCTACCACTGTGCCAAATTTCACATGGATTGACCAAGTCAGTGAGGAGAAAAACGTGGAACACACACACAGACAGACAGAGTTTTTCGTCATTATATAGTAAGATGCTCACTTACACTTTGGCTCATAAACTTTAATTTTACCCACCACAATCTTCTCGCAAGTGCCCAATCAGCAGTGGTGGTCCGAGCACATTTGGCGCCGTAGGCGAGCCTCCCCCGGCTGAATATAGCTTGAACGCTTAACAATGTAAATCAATGCAACCTCTGGGAGCTGTTCGTTGCAGACACCAGCTGCTTAGAGGTAACGATAACCAGCTCTCCTCCTGACGACTTTATGTTCTTTCTCTCCACATCCTCTCAGCAGTGTAGTGGCAGCTGAGTGGGCACCAGAGAGCTTTCGTTGTTTTGACATGATAATGTACAGCGTGTTTCAGGGTCTACATGACGTTGGATAACTCGCCCAGAGAGCAGGTAAAGTGTAAGTCACACTCTGAAGTGGTTGAAATCCACTTGCAGTGTCACAGACTGATGAAAAAGCCACCTTTTAACGTTGGCATGATACGCAGCCGGTCGCTGTTATAGTTTAACGGCGCTCGGAGGCATCGGGGGAAACTTAGCAGGACAAGAACAAAAGTTAAGGCGGCAAAAGTCTGAGTAGGGCGGGCAGGCCCGACAAACACCAACTCATGTGCCTTAGTTGTTGAAAAAGTCAGTTTGCATTGTTGTACTGACATAGTGCTTTTATTTTGAAAGAGACTGTATGTAAACAGTAAATTTCCTGTGAAAATGGAAGTGTATTTTGAAAGAAGAGAATGCATGTAACAGGCAGAGCTTAACAGCAACCAACACACCCAGCTGTGTTAAACTGGCTCCAGTTCAGTTGCAGGACCATCAGGACATAATGCTCCACACTGTGAGCAACAAGATAGCTGCATGCATCTCTGATCACCACTAGAGGGAGCCAAATAATTATAGATACACCACATTTAACACGGTCAGCGCTCCTATTAGTGTGTTTTAATTAAGTCTACTGTATTTGGACAATAGCAACAAAAACCTATGTGGTTTACAGGGTGGCAGGCAGGTGTTTGAAAATGCCAAATACTTTTTATTATTTCACTTAATTTCTGATCCTAATATGTGACTCGCTGTGCATTTATTGTTTTACTGATCAATGTGATATTAGGTTTGTATGTTGTTTCTGTGTGGACCCCAGGAAGACGAGCAAACATTTTGTGGACGCTAATGTGGATACAAATAAAGAATAAATAATTCAAATGCTGAAATTCACAGGCGAGATATTTAAGGATGCATATTGGAGCATGATGAATGAGTTAAAGTTGAAAAATGTCCCTGTTAATCTAAAATGCTTGCATCCTCCTACGTGCTTCCAGTAGCTCGTTCTGCAGTGTTATTCACTCCAACTAAAACAACAGCTTCTGAGCTGTGACTGGAGTTATCTGTTAAGTGACTATATAAGTATTAAAAAGGCATTCTTAATGAAAACAAACCAAGCCTCTTCTTCTCTAAATACACACACAGAACTACAGTTCATTTACTATTTTTACAACAACACTGTAATTAACCCTGGAGGAGAGACTGCAATGACATGAATATCTGGGGTTAATGAATCTGTGCAGCCTCACTGAGTTGTTTTAGCTGTCAGGTGAGTTTTGGAAGGATCTACCTGCTTTTGTAACATCCAGAATTTTATCACTTAATTGGAAAAATATGTTGTTTAGTCTCTTCGACTGCAGCACAAGTTACACACTCAAGTTTAGAACATCTGTAAAGACATAATAAACCATCAGGTAGTTGTTTATGTAGCTTTTAATTGAATCATTGTGCTGCCCTGTGTGTGTTTGTCCAAGGTAATAAATACTGTGGTATGTGGCACCGGTCCATGCCGTGCCGTGCCCTTGGCCCTCTTAAAGTGAACACTGAATAAATAAATAATTCCTGATGCCACGTTTTGTATTAATCATGTGAACACTGTAAACTGCTCTGGTACGTGAAATTAAAAACTGTATCTACTGCATATTGCTGCTCACAGTGCAAACAGGAAACTAACACTTTATAGTGTCTGTGTGTAATTTGGTGTAACATCCGACTCCATTTTATTTGTGTTGCTTGTTTGTTTAACTGCAAATTAACGTGTATTTATGCTGTTTGTTGTTGCACACTTTTGGGCACTTGCTTTGTATTCATTAATAAAATATGTTTCTACAACAGGGGAGACTGGAGATAGTTGCAATCCTGATATTTTGTACGACTCAATAAAAAACTAACTCAGTTTGAATCACTGTTCTGTTGACTTCATAGTGACATGGTTAGCATGTGTCCAGATCAGTGTGTCTGTCATGGCTGACAGGGTGGGGACAGTCCCATCATGTTGTAACCGTCCCTGTGTCATGCTGCAACTGCCACTAAGATTCAGATCATGTCTTCCATTCAAATAAATATTGTGAACAACAGGCCATATGTAATCATGATTAAATAGTATGGGTAATTGGCAGACAGATGTAAGTTTAATTCATAAAAATGTGGTTGGTGTAGTCAAAATAGTTTCTGACCAACTGAGGGAAATGCAATTGTGAGTGTTTTGTGTTTCAACCGTCCCCGTCCTGCTACAAAAGGACTATAGGATATCGATTTTAACTTCTTGCACCACCTTACCCCTCATAAATAACAAAAAGTCCCTACATATCATTATTTTACACTGGAGTCCAGTATGAATGTTACAGGGAAACACCAAAATGTCAATGTCTAATTAGTTTTGTCCTGATGTTGCAGGCTCAAGTCAATCAACAGAAAATTACCAGGCAATCATCGAATAATCATTTTAGTCTATTTCTTCTAGCAAAAGGCCAAACACTCTCTTGTTTTAATGCCTCTTGAATGTGAGAATTTGATATTTAAATGTTAGAAAATGTGTGAATTAATTAGACTGTTGCAGCTGTGTGACGTAAGCAATGAATGCATGTACTTATCCACTATATATATATATATATATGTAGTATTAAATATTAAATATTAATTATAAAAATGTCACAGATGAACACCAAAATGAGAGTGTCAAACTCTGGAAGATAAAAACAAAAATGCACAAACAGAAAGGTTTAAAATTAATCTAAATATTGAAACGTGTTAATTACTGTAACCTTCTTTGGGCCGTGAACACACCTCCAGAGTTGTGGGCGTGTCCTCTGAGATTGTAGAAATAATTAAGATGATTCACGTGCTGTCGGATATCAGAGATCTACCTCGGATAAAGCACCAAAACTAAATGTGGGGGGCTGATATTTTTATTTCATCCTAACAGAGAGTGCATGTGAGTTAAGTGGCTGAGGTTTAAAGCTGCAGCTGCGTGCTTTGTGTCTGCTCACAGGTATGTATGGTGTGACAACTGTAATTTCCGACACTGTGGTACGCATGTGCGAGGCGTGTTACTTCCTCGCGTCCAAACGTTGCTGTGGAGTGAAGCTCCTCCGTTACTCTCAGCTATCTTTGGTGCAGCAGCGCGCAGCACGGTCGGTGCGAAAGGGCGCACAAGTGTAGTCAGCCAGCGACCCAGGAGACATGTCGGAAAGTGGGAGCCAGGAAGCTGCCGCGGCCGCGAACGGCAGCCCGACGAAACGTGCTCTCAGACCGGCCGTCGGCAACAAAGTGACCGTGGTGCTCGGGGCTCAGTGGGGCGACGAGGGGAAGGGGAAAGTTGTGGATCTGCTCGCACAAGACGCGGATATGGTGTGCAGATGTCAGGTTGGTTACCCCGCTCTTCCTCTTCCTCCTCCATGCTGCATTCACTTGTTATGTGTCCGTTCCCGGGTTAAGCTAGTTACCGGAAGCCGCGCAGGTAACGGCAGCTCGAGCTGTGTTGAGTCAGGTGTCAGTTACAGAGCAGGCTAACGATAACTAGCTGTCTCACTCAGTGTTTTGCTAATGTCACCTTGAGTTCCTGCTAGCTGCCTGTAGCCGCTCAGACACCTTTACTGTCACTGATGAACTGACTCCTGTCGTGTGCACATGACGACGGAGCTGAAGGCACCTTGGGCTCACTAACGTGACCAGGTGCATCACCCCGTACTGGGCTTACCGGCCACCGTCCGTGCGTTAAAGCTAATCGGTTAGCTAGCACAGAGACTGGAGTTATGTTGACAGCTGGTTTTTATTACACTTCATCACAAGTTTATGTTCAGAACTGATGATGCACTGTATTGTGGGTATTGCAGTATCCTGGTCCTGGTGTTGAAGGCTGCAACATTAAAGTTAGACAATGTTTGAATTAATCAGACTGTTGTAGCTGAGTGACATGAGAATGCATGTAATTATTCATTATATCCGCAGTGCTAAGTGTCATTATTTTCCACTGGAGTCCAGTTTAAACACCAGCATGTCAGTGGTAAATTTGAGTCTTTCCCTGTGACCTCTCTGTGCATTCAGATGCTGCAGACTAGGGTTTTTTGGAGCATGCAGGCTGCACCAATTAGTCGATTAACTGATCAGTCAGTCGACAGAAAATTAGTTGCCAATAATTTTGTTCATCCAATAATCATTTTATTTATTTATGTATTTATTTATTTATTAATTGTTAGCAAATAAGTCATGCAAGTTTCATGCTTCTGGAATGTGAGAATTTGATGGAAAAATGTGAATTAATCTGACATTCATAGCTGTATGAAATGAGCAATAAATGCATGTGCTTGTCCATAATATCCATAGTATTAAATAATATTCTTCACTGGAGTTCGGTATAAATATTACAGAGATACGCTAGTGGATTATTGACCTGTCTGTGCGTTCAAATGCTTTTAAAAAAAAAAAAAGTTTTTATTACAGACTAGTGTTCTCCTGATGCACCTGAACACCACACCATACAGTGGTGTGAAAAAGTGTTTGCCCCCTTCCTGATTTCTTACTTTTTTGCATGTTTTCCGCACTTAAATGTTTCAGATCATCAAACAAATTTAAACATTGGTCAAAGATAACACAAGTAAACACAAAATGCAGTTTTTACATGAAGGGTTTTATTAATGAGGAAGAAA
>NC_065524.1:35133436-35156911 GCF_006386435.1 Epinephelus moara
ATTAATAAAACCCTTCATTTAAAAACTGCATTTTGTGTTTACTTGTGTTATCTTTGACTAATGTTTAAATTTGTTTGATGATCTGAAACATTTAAGTGTGGAAAACATGCAAAAACGTAAGAAATCAGGAAGGGGGCAAACACTTTTTCACACCACTGTAAATTAGAGATGCAACAATAAATGAATGAATTAATTAATTAATTAATCAATTGACAGACAAATAGTGGTCAATGACTTTGACCATTTAATTAATTATTATTATTGTTATTGTTGTTTTTTTATCAAGAGTCAAGCATTTTCTGGTTTCATGCTTCTTAAATGTGAGATTTGATTTTAGAAAAAATGTGAATTAATCTGACATTTATAGCTGTGTAAAATGAGCAATGAATGCATGTACTTGTCCGTAATATCCATAGTATTAGATAATATTATTTTACACTGGAGTTCGGTATAAATATTACAGGGATGCATTATCATATTACTGATTATTGACCTGTCTGTATGTTCTAGTGTTGTCCTGATCTTGCAGGCTGCTCTTGAACATACACACACCACACACTGGAGTCAATTAATCAATCAGTCGATCGACAGACACTTAATTGGAAATTTGCCAAACATTTTCTGGTTTCATGCTTTTTAATGAAATACTATGAAAGTTTTTTGTGGCTTCTTTTTCACTTCTTTTTCAACCATCCTGTGTAGTTCACCTTTAGATGTGAGAATCTGATGCTGGTCTTTGTCATACCTGATAATAAACTCAACAGCTTCCGATAAAACATAACGTTCAAAGACGTCATCTTTGTCTCTGGGAAATTACACACAACATTTTTCACTATTTTCCAACATTTTATTGACAAATGGACATCGTCCTGCTTATGGTCCACACATGCACCACCTTATCATTTCGCAGAGGCTTGGAAGGGACATGTTGCTAAAAATAAGACGTCATACATGTGCTGACAACATGCTTAGCTGTGTCAGGATGCACAGACCTGAGAGATGCTTTCTCTCCAATCTAACATCAGGATGTCAGGGGTGTGTTTCGGTGTGTGTAGCTGTGACAGCGGGGCTTCCTCTTAAACGGATGTGTATGTAAAGAGATGTGATTGCAGCTGATAGCCGGCTGTAATTCACCTTCAGTGTCTCGGCACAACATATGATTGTAGTTGCTTTATCTTATCAGGCTGTATATTTAGTGACATCCATATGACCCCTGGCGCGTTTGCACGCACTCTAGTTTTCACATGCAAAACTGGTGGTTTGGAGAGTCTGCGTTGAGATGTTGTCACGGACGTGTTGACATGGCCTTTATCTGCTGTTTGCCCACCGTGTGCTGGGAAGATTCATGTCGCCGATCTCCCTGAACTGGAATAGTTGAGTGAAAACAGTCAAGAAAGGACCGAGCTCCTTGACAATCACTTCATGTTTTGGCACATTTGGCACACGGCAAAACACGTGTGAAGAACTCAGATGTGTTTAGTTTGCACTTCCTATTTTTGTTGAATAGACTTCAAACCTTCGCAGCTCTCTGTCTTGTCTGTTAACACTTTGCCTGCTTTACAGTCTGTGTGTAAACTGAGGTGAGATGCTGCGTTCAAGTGCTCCTCGGATGGCCCTATTCCCTGATTTGGGAAGTCGTTCTTTCAACTGTTGTGTGTTGATGAGCTTTTAAGTCATAATGTGGAAAAAACATGGGCACTATGAAAAAGCAGTGTTGTATTTTATTGCTCAGTGACGTTTCTTGCAGCTATCGAAGTGATGTGTTTTTTTACCCAGGCTTGTTGCTTCACCAGTTCATCCCCTGAGGCCACTAAAATATCGCTGTACCTGACTTGTTATCAGGGTTAATGCTAATAGATACTTTTGTAACTAGCAGGTTGCATCCTATTACCAATTGAGAAATGACACGTGAGCAAAAACTAAAATGCAATTAGTGAATTAATAAAAAGTTTATTAACATTTTCTTTGTCTGCCATGTTTGTAGATAATACGGCGTCAATTTGGCAAGTCGTGTACATTTTTCTTGACTGTCTGAGTTGTGCTTACTTGAGGGGTTCATGTGAATTTTCCCAGTGTGGAGCTCATTTTTCCGATTATTCCGACACCACATGAATGCAGGGAAAGACTCTGCAGGCTGAGGCGATAAAGTCAGAATGACTGGACATTGCCACTGCAGCGTTTGTGCATGTGTAACCTTTTTACCACAGTGGAGGTTGTCTGTACTTAACAGTGGTGCATTCACAGTACTCTTTAGGTCAGTGGGAAGCCAATGGTTTCCATCCATTGGTAAGAGTTGAAACATGCTTTACCTTACACTATTTATTGTTGCATTGGAGCTGCGTGAAAGCTCAGATTGACTTGAAAAATCTGATTATTTTCCTTGATTAAGGATCACACACTTTTACCCTTTTCCCTTACCTGCAGGCAACTATAAGCTCAATTATTGGGCAACACCAATATTAAAGTTTTTGGAATTTTTGCCTTTTTATTGGGCAGTTGACAGGCAAGAAAAATCCAATGAGAGAGGGTTTGTTTCGTGCAACTGGGCTGTCGCAGCGAAGGAATTACTGACTTTTTTGTTTTGTTTTTGCAAATTACTTAATCTATCCTTTTGTTTAAGATATTTAAATTTTTTATTTATTAATTCTTAATACTTTAATGCTTGTGCTGATTGGTCTGCTCCTCTGCTGTGACAGCTTGGTAAAAGGTGGCGGGGGTGAGAGGTCGCAACTCTTGGCCACATCTCTTAGACGTTCAGTTCGTCATGCTGCTGGCATTCATAGCATCCTGTAAACACGTGGCACTCCCATGATAAAAACCCTAAAAACATGAACACAGCAGTTGTGGCAGTTGCTTGCCACTCCCTGTGGTTGGCTTGTCAATAACCCAGTATTTCAATATTGCATTTATCATGGCAGCTCTACCTAAAACAAAAGGTGCTTGCAAGAATCGATTGGGAATATTTGATGACGCTGTATGCATCCTCGCCACTCGCTCACCAGGACACTGCTCTATATCAGTATTTGAGAATTTGAGAATCCACTAAGAGTTTATCAGACGACATTCTTTTTTTCCACTTAAACACACAAAAAAACATCTCTTAAATTAGTTTTTCAGCGAGTTGTGACCCAGATATAAACCGCCATTTTTCATTTTGTCAGTGCCCTTTGGTGGATACGCTATCTTACGGAGACAGTTTCTAAATTATCTTTGGTATATCTACACTGTGGTGTCTTGACTCTTATTGGCTTACATATATGCTGACACACCGACATCTACAATAAGCCAATATCGTATCTACCTACTTAACACCATGTTGCTCAGCCTCCTTAATAACACAGACAATGTTGCTAATCTTTTAGTGCTCGCACTAACTCTGTGGACTATAAGTTGTCCCTGTTGATAACAAGTTGACATAACAAGGATTCTCCGGAGCCTTGCAGCTTCCTTGTTCCTGCAGTCCTGTCGAGGCATATAAAAATAAACCGCTCTCTGGCAGCCGTCCTGCACAGCGTCCCCTCCATACATCACGGTGTGTGTGTGTGATTGTTGGGGGTTGCAGGGGCAGATAGCGTTGATCTTTTTATAAAAAAGCTTTGCCAGCAGTCTCGCTCGGTGTTCCTTACAGTCCAGACATTGAAGATCCTAGAAGTCACAGTTGGGGTTACAGGAGAGTAAAGGAGAGTGTGTCGCTAAGGGGGCGTCGACCAGCAAAACACATCCCGGGAGACCGATGGCGAGAGAGTCAGCAAGTCATTATTGTGGAATATCATATATGTATACCACGTTACAAGGTTAATAGAAGGTGTGGCTGTGCTGCAAGTCACGTTTGTTCTAGTTATTTTTCTCTACCCACAGATGAGAAGTATTAATGAGTGACCACTCTAAATATTTATCATGTATAATGAGCTGTCCATTGCATTGAAAAAGTAATAAACTGTCACAAAATGATTAAGTTTGTTTCATTTATTACTGCATGAGCAGTTCACTGTCTGCATAGTTAAGTACAAGGATCTTTCAGACCCAGAGTTGTCTTGCTTTGGTCTGAATCAGGGACTAATTTTGTCACTAAGTTGTATAATTGCCTAGAGTTGGTTCGTGTTCTAACGGCAGCATTTACAAGCGGACCAGATCAAATGCCTTGTGTGAGAAAGCTGCTCTTGATTGGTCAGAATTTCCATGTGGGAAAAATCCAGGAAGTAAAGCAAACGTTGAAGAAGAGTACACTTGCAAGATAAATGTGACACTTTCTAATGTCACAATGGAGGGACAACTACGCAGGTTGATTTTAGCGCTGCTCATCGTGGACTATATTGCTGTCATTGTTCATTTTAGTCAAACCATACAGTTTGAAAACGAGGCGCGGCTCCAACTAGAAAACAATGTTTTGATGCATTGGATGTGCTGAATGTGCATATTAAGGCAGTACAGGAGGAGGTGCACATTAATAATCCTCCAGGACTGTAACATGCTCATGTTTAACCCAAACAATGTGTCATGTGACTGCAGTTGGTTCACATCCAAGTCGGAACACCTTCTCACCACAACAGACGAACGAACCGCACTGAGGGGGCAAATGAACTTAAGTTTAATTGAACCTAACCAAACAGGGCAGGTGTGAAAGCATGCTTAATCAATATTAGATCAATTTAAAGCTGCAGCGATTAGCCAACTGACAGAAAATGACCCTGCAACTGAAACATTTTGATAATCGATTAATTGTTTGCATCATTAGAGAAGCATCAAAACATTCTCCGGCTCCAGCTTCTCAAATGTCAAGATTTGCTGCTTTGCTTTGCCACATACGTGCCACAGTATTCAATGTTATATTTGTCTTTAGAGTACATGAGCATTTGCATATGAGGCCTTGGGCTCTCTGAAAGTACAGTGGGCATTTTGCACCATCCTTCTTCTCTTCTTTTGGGTCAAAACAGTAAATTGATTGTTGGGAAAATAGTCTCGACTTGACACTGAAGCAAAGTTGGTGCACTTAAATAATATTGAATATTTTACCAGTCAGAGTCTGTAAAATTAGTTTTTTATGTAAGGTTTGCTTGTTACTGAATGAAATGCATTACATAGTCTGTAAAATATCTGAAAGGAGACATTCAGGAGGAGACTTTAAAAGCAGTATGTGTAACTGCTCGTATGACTAATTATTATTATGGCCTGACTGTGCTTTGAGATAAATATGCATGCCTGAAACAGACCGGAGGGCTCTGAAACAAGTCCATCGAGTTATTTTCTGTCTCTGAGCAGCTTGGTCATGGTTACACTATGGCTTCTCTTAGTGTATTTGTCTTTATTTCCCACGGACTGTGTCAGGATGATATATGAGTCCAGCTTTACCTCGCAGATACAATGCACTGGACACGTTGCTACAGAGATGTTTACTGAAACCAAGGCTTGGTTGGCAAACGCACTTCTATCTTGTTTGCTCTTTCAATGCACACTTTGGTAAATATGTGCACAAGAGCGTTCGACACTTAAAAGGTTGAAGGATCACATTATATGACATGAAGTCAAACCCACTGAGCAGAATACCGACATACCTACAGGAGATGTTTGACACAAGCACCCTTAGGTCTGTGTTAATACTTGAAGTGCAGGTTAACGACACTCAGGGCTCGGACTTGAGACCTTGACCCTGTCCAGGAGGTGGTTTCTGTTCTCTCCATGGCACCCTGCTGCTCAGAGACAGTGTTTTATACACAATGCACGTGTGTTTGATGGAAGACAATGAACACAACCAATATCTGATGTTTTCTCTGACACAAGAAAGGTCTGTAGTTATTTTACACATTGCTGCTTAATGTGAATCAGACTTTATATAAATCTATGTATGAAAACAGAGGAATTAATTGGCAGATTGAACAATCATGAAATTAATTTAGTTAGTTACCATTATAGCGGGGAGTGCGCTTTTGTTTATACAGAATGCGCCTTTTTCGGGGCAATGGGGGGCGTGAGCAAGTAACAAAACGTGTAGCTCAGCGTGTGACGTAAACAGTGACGTGGGAGGGAAGCCGCGGCTGGTCAGTCCTTCGGCGATTCTCTCGTAAGTCGGCCCGTTCTTCACCGTCCCCGTCATCTGACGGTTAATGGCCTCTTCGTTTGCGAGGACAAGGAGGGCGCACAATTCCTTGTCTCCCCAGTTGCTCATCTTTACAGTGTCTGTCAGGTTTGTGTTTCCCTCTTGCTACTAGCTGCTTGCTAATTCCTGCTATCAGCTGTTTCCTGTTTATCCACCACCAGTGGCTCGCACCTACGGCGTCGTCAACAGCTCCTCCCACAAGTCATCAAAAGCCCCTCCTGTGGCGGAAGGGCGCCTCGTTCTGTTTAAACCAAAAAGGTTGAGCAAATTGGGAAAATTGGGCACCTCGGATCAACTCGCCAATCCGGCTCTGTGTGTCTAAACGCTCGCAGCTTGCCGGCAAAATGGCCCAACATTTGCTGAAAATCTGGCAGTGTAAAAGGGGCCTATGTGTCAGCCCTGTGATAGTCTGGTGACCTGTCCAGGATGAACCCTGCCTCTCACCCACTGTCAACTGGGATAGAGATACCCCGGGACCCCTAACAGGATAAGCAGTAACAGACAGTTAATGAATGAATGAAGCCATTATGCAAAACATAAAGTCAGTTTTGCAGAGTGTGCTCACAGACTGGTACAACATTAAATGTTTTGTTTATTCTGTCTGCTTCTGAAGTTTATAATAAAACTAGTGTGCAGAATTTTTGGTTGATGATCGCAGTAGTGCAGAACTTGTACAGAAGTAAGTCCTCTCAATCATCACTTATGACCCACTAGAAGTGTGCGCCATTCATTTTTCAGTAACCGCTTATCCTGTTGGGGGTGGCGGGGGGGCTGGAGCCTATGACCGCTGACATTGAGCGAGAGCCAAGGTACGCCCAAAGCAGAGGGATGTGAGGCCCTTTTTTAGTCCTGGTTCAGGAGCAAGGTCACTAATTAACACCTACAGTTAACTCAGACAGTTGCTTTATTTTGAGAGAGGTATAAGAGGAAGTTTTATCAGCCTGTCATTCGGATTTCCTACCAAATACTTCAGTTTTAAATGTCAAGTCAAGTCAAGTCCATTTTTTGTTTTGTGTAGCACAACATCACAAGGGGCTTTACAATCTGTACCGCATTTATGTCCTTAATAGACCCTGGATCTGGGTAAAGAAAGACTATGTATGTATGGACAATCAGGACGGCCATGTAGCTAGACTGAGGTCTGTAACATCAGTCAGGTATTATCAGGTTGAAACTGTTTGTTTCCCACCACAACTCATCTTCTCTAATTCCACTCTGTTGGATCAAATCCTCTGGACCTCATATTGTAATCTCTCTCACACACACACACACACACACACACAGAGTCAGATAAGCAGCGTCACCATAGCAGTGCAGAAACCACAGTACAATATCAGGTGAGTGTTAAAAGTTTCTCGTGATGGGAATAAGAGGCCGATCACGGGACTGTAGGAGAACCAGAGTTAGGTTCTGTGGGGGATGGGATGGATCGTAAAAAGGATCTAAAAAGGAGAGGCATCTGCCCCCCCTCCCTCCCATCTGTTCCCCCTCTCCACCTTCAGGGTACTGCTGTGGCCAGGAATAACCCCATGTGGTCAAAGCACATGCTGGGCTTGATTTACATCCACGGGCTACAGAGTTAGGAACACACCCTGGTCACAGGACGGACCAAAAGTTGAACTGGCACCTCAGGTGGTGAGCAGCGACACGAGCTGCTGCAGCGACATGAATGGATCTGCGGCTGCCTTTATTATCGGCACGGCAAAAAATAAAGATACTTAAAATGCCTTCCTTGATTCATTTCTCCCCCTCCTGTCTCACCTTTGTATCTTTTCTGCTTTGCTTGCGTTCTTCTCGCCGCTAATATCATCCTGTATTTCTTTTCCATCTGTAAGCCCATGAGCTGCGGCGTAATGACCTCTCTGACTGCGAAACATAAAGCGGTAAAGCAGGTCAGATTGTGGCGTTCTCGTACTAAGACTCACTGTTCTCCTCCTGGGCTCCACTTTTGCATTTTTATCTCTGTTGTCAGCTGTGCTAAATCATGTGCAGGCCTGTATGCAGTGTCCAGATTAACACCCAGCAAGCACAGTGTGTCACCGTTTAATGCGGTCCCTGCCTGTTTGGGAATGATCACAGAACTTTAGAATATCAAATCTTTATTTATTTAAGTGCAAACAAAACATTTAAATTCAACGTCTTCTTTTATCTGAATAAAAAGTCATATTGTCGAGTCATGTCCCTGGGGTATTGTTGGGTGATCCAGACACTCCTTGTATCGAAGTGCATAATGTAACTTGCCACTTGTCACAGTTTGAGCTGCTTGTTTACCAGCAAAATGACGCAAGTCGTCATGCAAGAACCTCTCATACAAACAGATTTGTTTGTTCATAAGTGGCACATGGGAATGATTAGAGATCATCTGTTTCCAGTTTTCTAGAATTTTGTCTCAGGCACGAACAAAATCCACGAGTCTGTCCTAAGAAACAAAACAATGGGATCCAAATGTGCTCGATACAAAAGTTAGATTCAGATTACAAACAATTGATCACTCCCTTTCACATTTATGTTGGCATGGCTGCAGTGAGGCAGGATCAATCATGCATCTGTTGTGGCATTGACCCCCAGTGAGATGTTTGGCACAAGGTGATACTAAGTCTTCTATCCTGGATGTGAACATACCTCAGTGTCCAGTGTTGTTTTAATATAGATAATTGATTAAAAGACTTAATGGATATATTATCAATGGAACATGCAGCTTCAGCTCTTTGTGACTATGACCATGGAGATGATGGACCCTGGATATGTATAAGATCTTATTGAGGAAAAAAATGGTACATGAATGAACTTCATTGTATTGACTTTTATTTATTTAGAAAGATATTTATTAGCATCTAATTTATTGTTAAACTGCTCCCTCTTTATTATTCGTCACAGTGCAGCTCTGCTCTGATGACGTGTTTGACACTGCTGTACCGACACTGCTAATCTTGGTATCTTTTTGTATGCCGGTGTCCGACTGCAGGACTTAAAGAGGAACTAATTTTTTTTCAACCTGGGCCCTATTTTCGGATCTACTTTTGTCTAAATGAGTGATAGGATGTTCAATATGTGACATTCCTCCAGTACGAAGCTAGGGCTGACCTGCCTGCAGCCCGTGAGCGTGCGCTATATTAAATAATAGGGCACTCAGACAGCGTCAAACAACGTCAAAATACGTCCACTAAAAGTGCATTTTTTTCACACTGATAGGCTCGGATTGTTAGTATAATTATCCAGCAACATAACGGTAAGGAGAAATGAACGTCTGTGTTGACCTTTAGCTGGATTCGGACATGTTCCTCTGCCTGTTGCTGCTCCCTCTCTCTCCTCGTCCGCTCTTCAGTTTCAATGAGCTCTGCGTCCATCTCTCCTCGTCCGCTCTTCAGTTTCAATGAGCTCTGCGTCCATGTACATCTGTGGACTCCGTGTTCAAATAAATACGGGCGGTCACCAAATTCAAATGGCTCATCCAGATCCAGTTGGTCAAAATAGGGTAAAAATTTGGATATGTTTGTTGTGGCAAGTCAAAACACTCACTCCGAGAGTGAAAGTCTGGCTCTGAAATCTCACGTCTCACGAGATTTGAGTTGTTGCAGGAAGTTACCGCTGGAGTGACCGTACAGACGTGAGGAGTTACTCTGTTTGGAGTAGGGCTGACCCAAAAAATTAGAATCTTCGAAGCTTCGTTCGATTCGATTGTGAAAAAAAAAAAGAAATCGAATAATCAGCCTTTTTTTTTTCCTCCCGTTTTTTGGGGGGACCTTGAACGCAACACTAACCCCATTAGGCCGAGTAAAGAAGTCTTCTGGTCTGATTAAAAAAGTTTCACAGTAAATCAGAGGACAGGGATATTATTATTGCCACGGGTTATTTGAAATGGACCAAGGTATTCTTTACTGGTAAGTTAAGGGAGAATAGCTATCATGTAATTAAAAAAGAGAACATCTCCGACAAGGAAATAGAAAGCCCGACATGCAATGAATGGAGACCTATTATCCTGCTTGAACACAGACGACTAAATTCTTTCAACGATGTGACTCAAAATAATGATAAAATAGATTTTATTGATGTGCGTGCTGAGGGTTTTAATTTTTAGTGTTAAATCAAAAGTTAAACACTACATACCAGCAACCAGAAGTGTTTTTTCGTTTGTGAATATTTTTTATCTTAATTCTAGGGTTGCAAGAAACTACCTTTTCTTAACTTTTTTGGACTTTTTTTCCCGCTCTTATCTGTAGTGCTGTTTATCAGTCTAAATCATTTTGGTGTGAGTTGCAGAGTGTTGGAGATATCAGCCGTAGAGATGTCTGCCATCTCTCCAATATAATGGAACGAGACGTCACTCAGCTTGTGGTGCTCAGAGTGCCAACATTTAAAAAAAACAAAACTCAACAGCGATGGCTCTTTCCAGAAATCATGACCTGATTACTCAAGATAATCCACAGACATTGTTGTGAACAGTTTCATGAAGGAACTATTTTCTTTCTACTGAACTACACCCACCAACTGTATCACAGTGCAGAGGGTAGTGTGCATCTACTCACGGACAACAGGCTCATGTTTGTGACAGCACGGGGTTGTAAACGTAATGGCGTCCTCCTCGGCTGAGCTGTAATGTTAGCTATTTCAGTAGTGCTAGGCACACATTCTGCGTAGTGATATGGATGGCACGTGTAGCCTCATAGAAAGAAAATAGTTCCTAACTGAGTCATGATTTCTGGAAACAGACACCGCTGACGAGTGTTCAAAATGATTTTTTTTGGCGCTTTGAGCATCACATGCTGAGAGTCATCCTGTTCCATGATATCTGAGAGAGGGCAGACATCTATACGGCCGATATCTCCAACACTTGGCAACTCAAAACAATCAAGATTGACAAAGAGCACTGTACATACAGTAAGAGGAAAAAAGTATCTTTGCTTCATGGATGAACTGTTGGGTAACATTTGTATCAATGAAACACAAACGGAGCATGACAGGTGCATTATGTGGCAGTTTTAAAGACGTAGTAGTTTATGTGAAGGATGACATCAGCTCCTCATGAAGAGGTGATTTCATCAGAATGAAATGAGCAATTTACGTTTATCCAGTTAGGAGAGATTGCCGAATCTAATTTGCAATAGTTGTTTATGATAGATTACAGAAATGTTCTTTCATGAGCTTTGTCTTTGGCTCTGGTTTTATTATTGGACTCATACGTGCCAGCGTAGCTTGTTAGTAGGGTTGCACAACAACACATCATTCCTCCAGCTACATGTCCTCTGTTGGAGTGTGATGGCCGCTTGTGGCTTTGAGGTGTGAAGTTTGAACTGCAGTTTGTTTTTAGATGTACGAGTTGGGAGCAGCAGGTCTGGACACAAGGTGGTGTTGGGTGTAGGTACCAGAGCATTATTTACATAATGTTTAATCCATAGCTCCAACAATCCATTTTAACTGTCCTTTGCTCACACATCTGTCAGTACGTTTACACTGGACTGAGACCTTCACTTGGGATGTGAGTGCGTAGTGAGCGGGAGTCTCTAAGCAACAGCACAGAGCAGCTAACACACTAACAGACAGTAGCCGGTGGCTGATGTGCGAGGCTTGTTGCTACTTGCCAAACTATCCAGCCTGCCTTCCAGCTCAGCCAAACAGACTTGCTTCCATTAGGCCTCTGTGTGTGTCTGTTTGTCTCATCGCTCTGTGTCTCCTCTCTGCAGGGCGGAAACAACGCAGGACACACAGTGGTGGTCGACTCGGTGGAGTATGACTTTCACCTCCTCCCCAGCGGCATCATCAACCCCAAGGCCACCGCCTTCATCGGTGTGTAATGCACACAGACGCAGAAAAACACTTTAATTCACACACTGCTTCCTCACACACAATAATGCACAGTCGCTCTAGCACCAAGGCCGTCTTTCCTCTGTATTTTCTTGATGAATTGATCAAGACTCCTTTTAGCCTGCCGCCGCTGCCGCTCGTCATCGCTGGCAGGAACAGCCTCCATTTTGAGGACGGCTGCAGCGAGTGCGATCAGCTTGACTCAGAGCCAGACTGCAGATTGCATCACATCCACTCATCTGCAGTAACTTCATTAGCTAATGGTGTCTTACTCTTTCTCTCTGGCTTCAAACTCCACCCCACACACACACACACACACGCATGCACACATCTGCAGCTGTATGATCCCTCAATACTTCCTTGATATGTGACATATTAATGCTTCTGCTGGCTCAAACGCTCAGAAGCCTTTCAGCATGTTTACAGTGTGACGTGCACTTGGATTGATGGTGCTTCAGAGAATGCTGCACGTGCCCAGTCGAGGGAAAAAGGACAAATGTTTTTTAAGAAACTTAAATAAATTAAATAGATTTTTTTTTTTTTTGCTCACTGAAAGCTACAGTTGGTCACTTGTAAAAATAACTACTGAAACTTTCACCATATTTACACAGTCGTATATGAGACAGATAAATGATGCTCCTCCACCACCTCCAATTGCTTCTGAGTGTCTGACGCAGCTGTCAATCACTACTTGAACTGTTGTCAGCGCTTCCTAGTTTGACATTTTGATGAATTATGAATCAAGATTCTTTCACTGCATTGCTTTTTCTCTTCTCAAATGTTTTCAGAGACATATTTTAGTGTCCTACGTAGCTGTAAACGAGAGTGTGTGACTTGGCCGCCATGTTGAAATAGTTGAGCTTCAACCACAGCTCTCTTACTTTACACCTAAACCGTACAGTGTCATGTTTCTGAAAAAGACTTGAGGCAGAGAGACAGGCAACGCAGTAACAGAATCTTTATTCATATTTCATTAGCACTGCCTAGTTTGACAGTTTGACCCAGGGTTTCTGACATATTCATTTATTTGCGGCGGCCTATCATCTGCTGCCACATATTGATTATCTATTTTTGGAGCTGGACTGTTTAGCAGGAATATATTTATTCTTTGGTTATTGCACCACACTCTCAGAGCACAGAGTGTACTTTGGGCACAGGTGGTGCTCCTCTCATCCATTGATCTGATCTGATCAACTCTGATAGCGTCTCCCTTTGCTAAGTCTCGCCCCATGACGCAAATTGGCCAATCATAACGTAGCATCGGGCCGGCTCAGACCAGGGTCTGACAGCAGCACAGCTGTGCTCCATTGTTTCAGATTTCCTTCATTTTCAGGCTGGTTTTGTGGATTTGGAGCTAAATGTTGTGCCTGGGGCACGTCGTGTATTAATGATACTCGTTACCTGAGAGGTTCGAAAAAGATATAGGTTTCTTCCCTGTTCCAAAACCAAAATCAAACCCTGAAAAGTGTAGGGTTAGCTAGCTAGCTACTGAAGATATAGCCTGCTGAATGTATACACATGCTGCTTTTGCTTTGTCATGATTATAACAGTGAAACAAAGACCGACCCTGCTGTACAGGAACCAGTGAAGGGAAGCAGGGAAACTTTGCTGATATTCAACCAGCTGTGTGGCATCGCATTGTACACAGATGAACGATGTTTGACTTCCCCAGGAGATCCATGCCTGTGCGGCGGCAGAGGTCCATGTGCTGGCAGCAGCACGGGGGCGAAGCCAAACACCGTTCATCTGCACACACTGCGATGCCACACAGCTGGTTCAATATCAGCAAAGTTTCCCTTTATATTCATTGTCTTGTGTGGCGATCAGCAGTGATGTGGTGGTTCACTTTTACACTGTGATCTGTAGCCTATAGTTCGGCTTTAGCTTCTAACTATCTTTGTCTTTTTAACCTGTTGTTGCTGCTGAGTCAGTTTGACATCCTGGAATCACTCTTTCATTTGTCCAAAAATATGATCATATTTCTTCAGGGAGTGCAGTTAGTTACAGTGTGTTACAGACCCGCAAAAACCTCTGAATTTAGAGAGGTGACCCAGAGTGATACAAAAGGACACACACACACTAAAAAACCTGAAAAGTTTGCTTATCCGCCCCACCAGTCACTTTAACCATAATGAACCATAATGCAACCATTAACCTCGGCAGTAGTCACAGCATCTTCATAACAATGCGTTCAGTTATTGGAAGCTTTTACCCCAAAGTGCCGACTGTACTATAACTGTACACTTCAGCTCTGTGAGGACACCTGCTCTCCACCAATTCATGCTCTGCACACGGAGCTTTACACTGTAAAAAGCAACGACTGAGCTGAGGTGATGTTTTCTGTGTTCCTCCGCAGATGTGTTGTGATTATTTTTAAATGGACAGCAGGCCGGTCTGTCATTCACAGTTGACATTTTCTTTTCACTGCTGTCCTCTGAAAGCTGTGAAAGGATTTTTCACACCGAGTGGAGACCAAATTGGAAATATAAAAATTCAGCATCTCTTCCTTGATAATGCTGTTTGTGTATGTGGATATTTATAGTCGTTCTAGTGGCATGGATTTACAGACAGCAGTGTTGGTTGATACACCACTGAAATATGCTACTAATATACTCCCTCTGTGTAAAAGTACATTCCTGGCCTCCAGCATTGGGAGCAAATATGTGCTCAGGTCTGTCCTGTTCTTGTGCCGAAAATGTTATTTTTATCTCCCACATTTATTCCCAGTGTCACTGAAACAGTGTTTATTGGTTTTTAAGCCTTTTCCCACATTTCTTACATTTAATTTGGTCAGAGTAATTACCTCACCTCTTCCACTTAATGCAACTCAATTAAAAAGATAATTAGAGCCGGCTGTTTGAATACTCTTGTGAGCAGGCGTCGTTTTGTGTCTGACAGAAAAATACATCCTTCAACATCACAGTTAGGCTGTCAGCACACATCTGGGGCAGCTGTCTCAGTGTCAGACATTCACTCATGTAACTTATAATCAGGCTTTAGACTGGTCATTAACGGTGCGACAGCAGCACTCATGTTATTTTGCACGTCAGACTGGCTAAGTACATTTACCAAAGGACTGTACTCAGGTTTATTTTCTGAGGTTCTTGTACTTCAGTGTTTCCATATCATGCTACTGTATACTTCTCCTCCACCACAATTTAGAAGCAAATATTACACTTTTTACTCATTTATTTGATAGCTTTAGTTACTATTAGGGGTGTAAGAAAATACTGATGCACTTGGGTATCACAGTATTATGTGTTGTGATACTGCATCAATTCTCAAAAACACTATCAATTTTCATTTTCCGTAACCGCTTATCCTGTTAGGGGTCACGAGGGGGGCTGGAGCTTATCCCAGCTGACACTGGGTGAGAGGCAGGGTACACCTAGACTATCACAGGGCTGACACATTAGCCCTTTTTAACTAGGAATTGTGCAAATTTGCAGGAAAGCCCAATCAGTCTTCTTTCAGCATTGGCAGTATAAAAACAAAATCAGGGAGTGCGCTTTTGTTTATACAGAATGTGCCTTTTTCGGGGCAATGGGGGGCGTGAGCAAGTAACAAAACGTATAGCTCAGCGTGTGACGTAAACAGTGACGTACTCTGAGGGAAATCGCGGCTGGTCAGTCCTTCGGCGATTCTCTCATAAGTCGGCCTGTTCTTCACCGTCCCCGTCATCTGACGGTTAATGGCCTCTCCGTTTGAGAGGGCAAGGAGGGCGCGCAATTCCTTGTCTCCCTCATCTTTACAGTGTCTGTCAGGTTTGCGTTTCCCTTTTGCTACTAGCTGCTCATTCCTGCTATCAGCTGTATTAGATTTTCACGGTACGATAAGTGTCTCAGAAACTAACGCGGTTTCACGGTACCACAATATTACAGAATTATTATCAGTCAGAGTGACGCAGACGTTTAATTACTATATTTGAAACTTGAAACCATTTTTAATGGAAGTGTAAAAAGTCTCCCTTTTGAAAATTACTATTACTAATTTCTGTGCAGCTGCATTTTTTTGTTTCAATATTGTAGACAAGCAAATGTACACGATAACCGTGAATTTTAATATCACGGTATACCTTGAACCGGTGTACCATTGCGACCCTAGATGCGTATCATATCACCCAAGATACTCATTGTTAATACAAAATATGAATCAACTGATAAATGGTGATACCTTTACTTCAAAGTATATTTTGATGCTCTGTGAATGAGTGACTTTTCTTTATAAAGAGTAAATCTGTGCTGTAATATTGAAGCTTTTACGCAAGTGTGAAGAAAAACGGGTCTGAGAAGTTTTTAAGGTAAAATCCCCCTCTGGTGAAATTGTTCATGAGAGGATTTATGTGTATGACCCGTGACTGTAGACATGTAAATCAATTTGAGTTGATGTATGCTTCAGGCTCAAGAGCGTTCTTTACACACATCCATCAAACTGTGTGTGTTTCTGTTTATCAGACAGTGTAAACTGTAACCGACGCCGGTTTCTTTTTTCATCTCAGGCAACGGTGTAGTCATCCACCTGCCTGGCCTGTTTGAGGAGGCAGAGAAGAACGAACGCAAAGGAAAAGGTGAGTTGTTTTAAACACAAACAGCAACAGAAGAAAACTGTGTATGTAACGTGTGGAGACTTACAGCGTATCCGTGTGTGTGTGTGTGTGTGTGTGTAGGTCTAAAGGAATGGGAGAAAAGGTTGATCATCTCAGACAGAGCACATATTGGTAAGTCCTCTCATGTTTGATTGTTCGCATGCAAAAATGTGTGTGTGTTTGTGGACGTGTGTGTGTGAGCCCTGCTTTCTCCGAGGTGTGTGAGAGTGTGTGTCCCCTCTCTTCCTCCTTTGCAGTGTTTGACTTCCACCAAGCAGTCGATGGCGTTCAGGAACAGCTGAGACAAGAGCAAGCGGGCAAGAAGTAAGACACCTGTTGCTTTGAAAATGACAGCACACACACACAGATCACGCAGATCAGATCAGTTGTCACATCTTGCTCAGAAAGACGTTGACCCATTTTGTCATTGATTTATCTTGAATCCTATGAGTCACGGCCAACTCCCAAATGAACATTCAAGGACGTCCACACACCACACAAAGTGTTTTTAAGCATTCACGTTGGCAGTGAGTCATAATCTTTTCTCATGTTACTTTCAGTGAGCTCCATGTTGTTCCATCTGGATGACTTTGGAGATTAATCATTACTGTTGACAGAGCATCGCTGCAACGACACTGTTCCTCTCATTATACTCCACACCAGGCTGCATTATTAACATACAATAATCCTGATCATGTTGTTAAATGTGATGTGCTAATGTTACTGCATGTCTAATACAATAATATTCTGTAAACTTTCACTTCTTAACGTGCAGTAAGCAGTGTCAGCCGTAGTAAAGAGGACCTGTTATGCTTTACTTTCTGTGATATACATGATGTTACAGTGTCGTATGTTCATGCTAAACGTAGCACATGTTTCAGATAACGAGGGAAACTTATCCAAAAGTAATCCTTGTGAGCAACATCTCAAGCCTTAGACTGTTCTGAATACTTTAGCTGCGTGATGACATCAGCTCGTGATGGATTTCGTCACATGCTCATCTGCTGCAGGCACTGCACTGCAAGTATTAACATCATGTAGCTTACTGTGCTACATGTAGCCACATTATACTCTGTTAGTCATCCCCCGGCAGCAAGTACGATACCGCGATATGTAGCTACATGCTAACATTAGGGCGGATTTGGGGCGGCTGTAGCTCAGAGGTAGAGCGGGTCTTCCACCTGTCAAAAGATCAGCTGTTCGCTTAGCCATCTCCGCCAGCCCGCATGTCAAAGTATCCTTGAGCAAGATATTGAGCTCCAATTTGCTCCATCGGTGTGTGAGTGTGTTAAAAACCGAGTAGCGGGGGCACCATGTGTGGTTGCCTTGGCCACCAGTGTGTGAATGGGTGAATGTGACTCGTAGTGTAAAAAGTGCTTTGAGTGGTCGGAAGACTAGAAAGGTGCCAAGTGCAAGTCAATTTACCGTTTTACCATTTGACAAACATGTAATCATGAAGATCGTCATGAAGATTTTCAGTGTTGAACGTGGCCTTGTTCAATACTGTGAAATTTGCTCAGTGGTGCATGATGCAAAANAGCGGGGGCACCATGTGTGGTTGCCTTGGCCACCAGTGTGTGAATGGGTGAATGTGACTCGTAGTGTAAAAAGTGCTTTGAGTGGTCGGAAGACAAGAAAGGTGCCAAATGCAAGTCAATTTACCGTTTTACCATTTGACAAACATGTAATCATGAAGATCGTCATGAAGATTTTCAGTGTTGAACGTGGCCCTGTTCAATACTGTGAAATTTGCTCAGTGGTGCATGATGCAAAAAAAAAAAAGTTTGACTTGACATGGTTGAAAATTTACTGGATATTCTGCATCGTGGGGACTTAGAGCAGGCGCACGAGAGACTCCTGCTGGCCGAGCGGCTCACTTCCTGTTTAGCCCTGTGTTAACTTAAATAGGGATAAGGTAATGTTGTTGAGTGGCTCCTCTTTTGAAATATTATGCGACAAAATTGATCAAATTCTGGTGAAACATTTCTTTTCACAGTGGGTTGTCACACTCATTGATTCACAGATGTTTCTTTCACAGTGTTAGTCTATGGGAAAAATGTTTCTGGGCCCCACGGCATCACATGACGGACCCGGATGTTTGTGACTCCACGGTTTGGCCACCATGTCAAATTAGCTTCAAAGCCTCGCACTGTTCCTTGGGGCTCGGCAGAGACACTGAGAGCTCAGATAGAGGGGACCAATTAGAGCAGACGGCTTTTTCCGGAGGCGGTCCTCAAAAAGACAGGCGCCAAAATGGAGCATCTTAGTCAGAGGATGAACACAGATGTTCCAGGACAGACAGCATGAAGAAAACACAGATTTCTGAATAATTTTATAATAACACAGTATCAGATGATGATGTAATAGGGCTCACTCATGGTGATGAACCTACAGAGAATAATCAGCTTCTCTCTTAACAGAGCTGTAGTGACTTTCAGCTCATTGTTTAGCTGTCTGACCCCCATCTATACTGCTCTCATGGCCTCATTTTCGTACAGGGCAGTTGTTTCCTGCCGTAAAGCTCTAGAAACCTCACTGTACACCTGCTCAGCAGCAAACATCAGACAGACACAGAGACTAGATGGTGAACATAGTGCAGCATTTAGCAGCTAAAGAGAAAGATATTTCCCTCAGGAGTCGTTAGAGACCAAAATCAGAGCTGAAAGAGAGCAAATACTAGACTTGTTAATGACCAACTGTGGCTAACAAGTTTTCCACATTAACTTAAAAGGTGATTAAGTGTAAATGTTGCATTTACAAGTTGTTTCTGTGAGTTTAAAATGGCTTTAAAAATACAGTCGTGCCAGATTAAGGCATTTTTAGGTGTTGAAAGATGACAGGTGCACTAAACGCTGCTCTTAATGATTCAGATGTTGGTTCAAAGCAAATCCAGATAGATTTTTTTAACAACAAAAGCCCTCTGATGGCCGGTCTATAGCCACTGGTCTTTGTGTAAGTATTATGTGTAAAAATATGATCGATAATAGATATATAAATAGATCTATACTGTTGGTAAATGTAAACACAGGCACACTATACAGTTTATCAAGACGTAACCAAAGTCTGATTTCTTTATTAATTTGCACATACATTTATTTTTATTTTCCATATGTACAAAAATGTCTTTCCACAGTGACGCACATGCACATAGTCTCAACACCGTTCTACCCAGAGGCGTCCTCAGAGAGGTCAGAGGTCAAGCACTAGCAGCCCTGCAGCAGGTGGAGTTTATGAGCAGCATGACAAACAGAGCACTTCATCAATCAACACTAAGAAACCGAATCAGCCAGCAGCTTCCTGTTAAGCCAAATACTTTAACACACAAGTATTTCATGTAGTAAATCCAGGTATTCAGTCGGCGGTTTCATTCCACACCATTTAAAACGATTGTATTCTAATACGTTATGAGCCAGGGCAGTGAACCACGCCGACGTATGTGAGGAATGTTAAGCTCAGCCTGTGGAGCGTTCACAATATTAAGCTCAAGAGAGATCCAGTGTATTCCTGTTCAGAGCGGCTGTCTTTACCAGCTCAGCCACCAAAGCCCCAAACACCCAGCCAGCTACTGTGAGTGTGTGTGAGTGTGTGTGAGAGATAGAGTAAACGCATGTTCACCAGTGTGCCTAAATGGCACGGTCATTATGAGCTTTCAGCAGATTGCTCTGACAGGTTGGTGGATTTCCAGCATCTCCAGGCGTCCTGCGAGCTCCGCTGCTGAAAGTCACGAAGTCTGATCAGAGGAGTTTTGTTCAGCCTGAACTCTGTTTGTTCACACTAGAAACACAAAGAGGAGACCTGCTGAGTCCTGTAGTTAGAGTAGGATGCTAAAAACGGACAGCAAACTCAAAATAAGAAAATATTTGGTCGCAGTTACAAAGCAGTCTCAAACAGCTCATGTTAGTGTCTATAGAAACATGTGACCAAACAGAGACAGGTGTTTCATTAGTTTCAAATGCATTAACAATAAGACATAGTAGCTTCAGTCTGATCCTAATATGATCTTGGAGCCCATCCCCTGTCACATCTGTGGCATTGGGCAATATTGCAGGAGATCCACTGATATCTGGGCCAAGACAATCCAACTAATCTCTATTAACAGATCATTGCAAATCAATGCAGATAAATAAAGCTAGCATCAGGCCATTCTCGGAACCCATCGGCTGTATTCGGCGTCTTGACTTCCGGCAGACGGCGATACAGCCTCTGGGGGCAGACCCCCGATTTTTTGGAATTCCAGTTTGATTTGGGCGGAGGAGGCAAATTTCCGTTTCCGACTTCCGTTTATATATAAGTAAATATGCTGAACCATTGCGATGGATTCAGAGTTTGCAGTGACGCCAATTATGTTACGCCTCATTAGTTCACCGCACGGACCGTTTAACCTGGCAACAACTGCAGCCGGCTCAAACGTGATTGGTCAATATCACGCGGACTACAAAACAGCCAACAACCGGAAACCAGGGCTCTTCCGCTCTTCTTCCGGAGGCAAGATCTCCAGGGTTTGCCTACAGACTCTACATTCACTGAATGTAGAGTCTGTATATAGAGACTAGCATCAGGCTAACTCATCGTCAGACATGCACATAGGATCTGAGATTGCATTTTGGTCAATGTGTTCCACCTATCCACACAAACTGTTTACCTGCCACTCAGTCATGATTGGTCAATACCAAGCAGCAACGTCTGAGGCTGAGAAATGACGCCAGTGCGAAAGTAGACTCACAAGTCAGTCTTTAGACGCTTTGCTTAACTAAAGACTGATGTCTTTCTCCCTGATTTTGTGTTTAGATGGGCGGATACAATTTCAGAGTTTAAAAAAACTCCCTACGTTGCAGAACCAATAGTAAATCTGCAGGGCGGTCCTTCGGTGGCTCGCTGAACTCTTGTGCTCGTAAACATAGTCCGACTGCGTTAAAAGTTTTAAACAAAGTCGCTGTAAGTCCTTCATTTCCACAATCTTGTGGACTGAGCACACGTTTGATAAAACAGAGTTAAATCTCTCGGCATCCGTTTTCAAGCTCTCTGTGTGTTTGTTTCCTTGCGGACGAGTAAAGGGGGAGCGCGCATTTCCGGGAGGGCGTGTCCTTTTCAAAAATGCAAAAGGCGTTGCTTTGTTGCCGGCAGTTTTCTCCGGTGTGTTTAACACACTTTAGAAAGGAGTGTCTTTTCTCCGGTGTGTTTAACACACTTTAGAAAGGAGTGTCCCCAGACTATCAGAAGGTGGAGATCTCTGATTGACTGGTGGCGAGACTAATGCGAAAGTGCCAAAAACTGCAGTTCCTCTAATGACCACTTGAGGCTGACTCCAGAACTGACTGAATCTCCATAGACCTCCATGTTAAAGTGCCCAACTTCACAGCAGAAATAAACATGTTTACAGCCTGGTACAAAAACTGTTTTGGTCTCTAGAGCTAATTTCAACATTCATGTCAACTGTACAGGAGGTGAATTTTTTTTTATAACGCTGTTTGCAGACATCGTCCTCAGTCTCAATCAGATCCACCTCTCACTTCACCACATCACCAGCCACTCGCTCACATAGGGTCACTTCTGGCTCCAACAAACCAAGATTGCAACGATATGCCAAACTAAAGGCTTTATAACGGCAGTCCAGAAACCAATGTCACTTTAGCTACGTCCATTATTTATACAGTCTATGGTCAATACTACTACAAATGTACTGCAAACAAAAACCAGAACCCTTCCAACACGTAAATCTTTTACAGTTGCCTACTGTACATATTCTGCGTACATGTGTAGAGATCTGTTTATAAAGATCAGTGCTAATGTTTTATATGTTTATTTTCCTGCAAAATACATTATTGATAGATTTCTAATGAAGATAAAAGAGTAGAAGGGCTGCAGGGTCTTAGAAGTAGTCACGGATACTTCAGGTGCACTGTGTTTATTCCATCTTGTGAAGGGCTCATTGCACGAGAGAAGTATACCGTCAATCAAAAAATGTAAAATGCAAGTCTTCTTCAAAAACAATCCAAGACAGACTGTAGGGTTTGTGCAAAAATTAAAATTGATATCTAGTATCAGTGTCACATCTGTTAGGAAAACATATGTTGACTATAAATGTACACTGTATATATGTATTCTGTACATGTGTGTGTGTGTGGATTCATCTTGTCTGTGTCACTGGGTCTGATGGTATTCTTTAGCTCTTGTTGCCACATTTTAAGTTTGAAATGTATTCTGTTGTGCTTATTATTGGCATCAAAGTTTAAAATTTGAGTAGCAACAAGCAGAGATGGAAAGTAACTAAGTGCATTTACTCAAGTACGTCTACAAAGAACAACTTTGATGTACTTTACTTGAGTAATTCCATTTCATGCTACTTTATACTTATGCTGTATTCTAGTCTACTTTGTACTCCACTACGTTTATCTGACAGCTGTAATTTACATTAAAATATCACACGATAAGTTTAGAAATATAATACTAACCCCCTGCAAAAAAGGCAGTGTCTACTTGGAATCTCAGATTTCTTTGAGTTGTTAGAGCAGTTTCCCCTTTAAACTTCTCAGGTGGCTTCATTTACATCAGTGGTTCCCAGCTGGTAGGTCGCGGCTCATGTCAAGTTTGTAAAAATCACACATACTAGTCCATACCCGTTGAGTGCACAGTTGCCCACGTACAGTTTCACATGGTGTGTGTTTGGGATACAGGTCATAGGGAATTGCAGATTAAATAGTCCACTGAACCCATTAAGAAGAGCAATGTATTCAGACAGAGTGTTTGTGAATTTGATAGTACGATTGCTTTATTGAAAGTACAGTAGTACCATTGCCAATAGTGGGATAGTTAGTGGGCTAAAACTGTACATTAGTAGTTGAGGTAGCACGTTGAAAGGCAGATAGTTAAAGTGTTTAAAAAAACATTCGGCCACAGGGGGAACCAAAGAGTTAAATTTAAATTTCTCCAGTCACCTTGAGGCGTCCTGTTCTACATATCTACCAAGTTTAGTAAAAATCCATATGGCGGTTAG
>NC_065524.1:35157002-35182441 GCF_006386435.1 Epinephelus moara
GGGAATGAGATATGCCCATTCAAAGTTTGCAGTTTCAATCGGTTGCTATAGCGCCCCCCTTTGGCCAACTGATGTAATATTGCTTCATTGGCATCCTCCCATGACCCTCTACCACTGTGCCAAATTTCACATGGATTGACCAAGTCAGTGAGGAGAAAAACATGGAACAGACAGACAGAATTTTCGTCATTATATAGTAAGATTTTTAAGTACAGTGAATTTTCGGCACAGAGTTTTATTTTGAAGCGCTGTTTCCTGCTATTAACGTGAGTGAATAACGGACAGCTGCTTGACAGAGACAGGAAACTAGCTCAACAACATGGCCAAACACAAGAACGATGCCGAATGTATTAAACTGTGTGGACCTTGAACTAATGACGAAGGAGAAATCTGGACCCCATGGCTGGACCAGTTGGGAACCACTGATTTAAATAAGTATTTTCAAGAGGTAAAACTCTCCTGTATGTCACAAAGAACAAAATCAAAAGATCACTACAAACTTACACAGCAGAACTTGCATCATGTTTTGTGTTCAGCTGATGCTGATGATGAAACTCAGCAACCATAGAGGATGTTTGGCGTTTCCATTCTGTAGTTTGCATGTAGCTTAAGCAAATATAACCTACCTTTTAAAAGGCAGAGTCACAAGACGTGCTTGTCGAGTGTGTCACATATATGTAAATGGTTAACTCGTTTAGCATTTTATTTGAGTTGTCTCTCTTTGATGTCTGCCCAAGTCTGTCGAGACAATGACTCTGTTGAACATTTGCTGTTTGTCTCTCAATAGATAACAGTATCAGTTTCAGTATTGGACTGTTCATATAAAATTTAACAGCTGTCTGATCTACCAATTTATGGTTTACTGTAATTTGCACCCATCTTGGTGATGTGAGGTCACTCAGACGTGGCAGGTCTAATGTCTGCTGTACTGAAACTCCGAAACAGCCACATGAACCTTTTGTTGGTGGACGACTGGGTCTGGATGTGTGAAGAGTTTCACAATAATTAAACCACTGACATGATGAACTTTGAAACTGTGAAAAGGTTTGTTGTAGGATGAGATCACATGCTAATGCTTCCTCTGTTTTTCTTCCCCCCTCCCTCCTCTCTTGGCCCCGCCCAGCCTCGGGACAACGAAGAAGGGGATTGGTCCAGTGTACTCAGCCAAGGCAGCACGCAGCGGTCTCAGGATATGTGACCTGTTGGCTGACTTCACTCAGTTCTCTGAGAGGTCTGTGCCAACAGTGCAGGATTATGTGTCTGTCTGGGTTTTGATGGAATCTGTATCAGAGTGTATTTGCTCTCTGAAGACCATTTGGCAATGAGTCTGTGACTAATGTATTGTTTGTTCCGTGGCTTACAGTCTCTTTCCCTCGCTTAAAGTCAGAAACATTACCTGTGTCTCGCACACACACACACACACACACACCTAGCTTCAGTTATAATGCCTGTTTCAATCACAGGCACTTTTCTAGGAACATTTTCAGGAGCTTTACCTGCATTTTTAGTGGAAGTACACAGGTCTATGCAGGCAGTCAGACTGAAAACAGCCCTGCATTAAAGCAATCAGAGGGGCTGCGTTGGTGGAGTTCGGTGAGACATCGAATACAATCCAGGAAGTCCAGTTAGAGCAACAGATCCAGGAGTGTGAAGGCTTAACAGACGCCGAAACTCTGCTCAACTTTTTTATGCATCTGCGACAGCTGTGGCCGGAGGCGTTATGGTTTCAGGTTGTCCGTATCTTGAGGAAATTTCTTCAAATTTGGCACATACATCTACTTGGACTCAAGAATGAACTGATTAGATTTTGATGGCAAGGGTCAAGGTTACTGTGACCTTGCATCTGTCTCATTCTCGTGAACACAATATCTTAATTTTGTGGCCGAAGGTCAAAGGCCATGGTCACTGTGACCTCACAAAACTTTTTTTTTTTTGGCTATACTTCACAAATTCATACACAAAATTTCAAACAGTTGTCTCATAGGATATAATGATAAAATGATGACATTATATATCTAAACGGTCGAAGGTCAGCTTCAGTGTGACATGATAATGTTCTGTTCTGTTTCTGACCATTACTCAACGTCATATCTCAGGAACAGAAGAGGAGACATTTGGTCAGATACTGAATTGGTGACACTAATCTTGGGTGTCCACCTTGAAACTGAAGATTGCATGGATTTTTTTTGCCTTTTTCAAAAAGCTGGATGGTCTTAATTCTGCCTTTATTTGGAAAAAAATCCTCATCTCAGATTAAAAAGTGACGACAAAATAAATGCGTCCACTTGCCAAGATGCACCTATCTTTGTATAATTAAAAATACCAATAAAAATAACTTCAACACTCCCTGCTCCATCACTGGACTCGCCTCATTCAGATGATCGAGGAGGCTGTTTTTTATTTTATGCAGGGCTGACCGTGGCCTGAATGTGGTTCCTGTGGTGGAGTTCCTGCTCCAGGGTTAATGCTCTCTGATCGCCCAGGGTGGAACTTCACTGACTGGTCAAACCAAACTCCACTTACAGCATTCAAAAAATAACTTTTCCCAATATTGGTCTAGTTTGTCTCGTCTACACGGTTCTTTAGATGTGGTGGGACGCAAATGAAAACGCTCACAAGGGCCATTTTAGGGGTTTTTGGATCAGAGGAACTTTTTCAGAGTTCTAAGAAACCCCCCTTTTTTATTGTGTCTGCACCACAAGAAGTAGAAATGATTATAGTTGTTAGAACAAGTTTTGAGGGACTTTTTTTTAGCTCCTATTTCAGAGTAGGTTCTCTCCCAGCACAGGAGGAACCCTGAGTGATGTAAGCGTACAGTGACCGGTCAAACACAGCCAATGCAACCTTGAGCTAAAAACAGACGTCACAAAAAAACACTTGTAATGAAAAAGAAAGGAAGAAAACACAAATGGACTGACGTTGAAGTCCAGGCTTTACTGAGCATATATGTGATGTATACAACGTGATTGATTTTGTCACTTAAGTGTTCCTGTTGGCGTTGCGAATGCGAACAGAAAAGAAGCCCTTGGATGTATGTAGTTTTTGGAGGAGCTCCCCAGTGGGCAGTTCCTCTCAGGGAGCCTTCACAGCTGTTTCATCCAAACATGCTTTTGACCCAGAGTTTAGTTCCTGGGACTTGTGGTTGATGAGGGGCAATGAATCTCTTCTGCAAAGTAAAAATGGCATGATGTATTTGTGAGCCTGTCATATGCTGTCAAAGCAGCCCAGGTGTTGGACTCAAAAGTGATCGATTTTGCCTGTTACAGGTTTAAAGTTCTGGCCCAGCAGTACAAGGCCATGTACCCGACTCTGGAGATTGACATCGAGGGAGAACTTGTCAAATTAAAGGTAATAAAGGTTAAACAAGACACAGACATTCCTTGAAACATTTAAGTTGTCGCCTTTGCAGTAATGTGTTGTGTGATTTTTAGGACTACGTGGAGCGGATCAAGCCCATGGTGAGAGACGGGGTGCACTACATGTACGAGGCTCTTCACGGCCCCCCCAAGAAGATCCTGGTGGAAGGAGCCAACGCAGCACTGCTGGACATCGACTTCGGTCAGTACATCACCCTGTGTGCCTGTGTGAGCATGTGCGCCAAAATTAAGCACGCCTTACTCTTAACTTGTGAATATTTTCCAATTATCCTTTCCAAAATAAGCCAAGGTCTTTGTGCTAACCTTTCCTCTGAAAAAATAAATGTCATTTCTAATTGCCAAGCGCTGTTGAGTGCATCTGCAGCGACCCGGTGATGTTACCCTGAAACACTTAAGCTTTGTGATGCTCTTTACAAAAGCCTGCTCGGAGCTCAGACTAGGGATGATGGTAAGTTTACTAACTGCTACCGATGTGCTCTGGCATCCAGGCTTGACGTGCACGCTCACAGTTAAACCACTTAACGCCACCTGACTGTGCATGAGCACGAAGGCGTCCTGTGTCAGCAGTCTGTCAGTCAGTCGATCAGAGTCACAGAGGAATCATTGAATCCAGAAACTCTCAAAAGGCTGATGAAAGCATGACAACTGTATTTTTGCTTTCAGGTAATGACACCACAGACTTAACGTACTAATCTTCTGGATGTGTGTCACTGAAACAGAGCAGACCTGTGATTATTGAGAGTAGTGACGCCACTGAGCTGATTGAATCACAGTCGAGGTTCATCGCTAGTTATTATCAAAACACCATGCTCATAGGGCACAGTGTGCTGCACACTGATTGGCAGATAACCTTCTTTTCTAACTTGTTATATATTGTATATATACTTGATTAGAAAATGTGGCAAATATCACATTAAGCCTTAAAGGAATGCTTTCCACCCCCAAATGACCATATGTATATCACATATCATCATCACTCACCCTGTGTTACATTGAATTTGTGAAGAATTTTTCTCGAATGGCTCCACGCTGGACAAAGAATCTGAATGTGGAGAAAATTCTTGATGGATTAAAGTCGTAGAGGTCCGCATTTAACAACAGCAAATCTATATCAAGATATCCTATTACACACTCTCACACAACTCATGCAGAACAATCCAAACACATTTATCGAGTCGCCTCCCTAACAGGCAGCCCTTTGTGACGGAACACTGAACGAAATGTGAAACTTATTTATTCATTCATTCACTCATTTTCATCCGCTTATCCGGGGCCGGGTCGTGGGGGCAGCAGGCCAAGCAAATCATCCCAGACGTCTGTCTCCTCAGCAACACTTTCCAGGTCCTCGTGGGGGACCCCAAGGTGTTCCCAGGCCAGATGAGATATGTAATCCCTCCAGCATGTTCTGGGTCTGCCCCGGGGCCTCCTACCAGTGGGACATGCCCAAAACACCTCAAGCAGGAGGCACCCATTAGGCATACTGATCAGATGCCCGAACCACCTCAACTGACTCCTTTCAACAGGAAGGAGCAGCGGCTCTCTGAGATCTATGTTCTCTTCAAATCCAGACTCCAAACTGACTGACAAAAACGGTCATTTTACCTTGATGAACACAGGAGCTGCTGGTCTACCACTGCCTCGATCAAATAGTTGTATGTAGAGTTTGTATTAGAAGGAGAAGAAGGAGAAGCTTGAGCACCTGTCAAAACACAGGTACAAAGTGCTTTACAAGCCCAATAAAAGATAAAGCAATTAAAACAAGATAAAGGCAATAAGAACAGATCTGACATAACGGAGTTAAACACACAATAGTAAATCACTTAAAATCACTGAAAGGCAGTTTTAAACAAGCAGGTTTCCAGAACTGATTTAAAAGATGAGACTGAGTTTGCAGCCCGATCTCCTCAGGCAGGTCACCCCAGAGTCGTGGAGCTCTGACTGCATAGGTTCTGACACCTCTGTGAATTAATCTGGACCTCAGAACAACAAGAGAAGCTGCATCTGAGGATCTCAGGGTGCGAGAAGGAACATAGGGCAATAAACAATCTGCAATATAACTTGTCACAAGGCCTCTCAGGGCTTTAAGTAATCAATAAAATCTAAAAATCATCGCAAAGGAATTGCGATAATCTAATCTACTGGTTATGAATGCATGAAATAACACAAGATAAAGAGTATGACCTTTTGTGTGAGTGGAACCAGTCCGACCACATGTTGAGTTTAAGGGTCTAAAAGGTGTACAATCTCCCGGCCCAGTTGGTCAGAGGACGGCAGACATGTACATTAAAAACACCAAGAATGAGCAACTGATCAACACGGGGTGACATTTCACAGAGGCATACAAGATAAACAAAGTCTTCTTCACAAATTCAGTGTCACACGTTGAGTAACTGATACCCAAATGGTCATCTGTGGGGGCGAAGTATTCCTTTATCAGTATCAAGACTTCTTTGGGTGCATGAATGCCGTTGGTGTTTGGCCACTTTGACAGGACACATGACTGCTGATGGACACACGAGCTGCTGAACCTGTTCTTCCTTGATTACACAACAGTCTCTCTGAACACTTGGGGGGACCTGCATGTGGGAAGCTTCCAGCACAAAGGACAGAAAACTCAACCCCTCTTTGCTTTTATCACAGCTGCTGGAACACAATTTCTGAAGCACAACATTTTTTGAATATCTGTGTCAGTGTGTACCGATAGTGATCATCCCCTCAGGGCCACCCTTGGGTACGGTGCGAGATGGGCAAGGTTTGTTTTCACGCAGCTCAGTTATCAAGAGGCCAGTCAGCCTCAAGCCAAACTCAGTCCCAGCTATTTGACTGAGTGAACCTGCTGGCTTTATCATGAACCAGTGAACATGTCCAAAGTTATTAGTGTCCACTGTCCAGTGATTGAAGGAGGAACAAATCAACCAACAACATCAGGACAGGTGCTAAAACAACAGATCCCCTATGTCAACACAGTGCTCTCTCTGGACACAGCTCATCACCCTAACTTTGCCAAGCTCACCAAGAAGATAAATGATTTTAAAGATGAGTGAAATAAGTGGACAAGAAAAGGTGCAGATGTGAATTTGATGAGCTGACCTCCTTGAGACCAGAGGTTTTCAGACTGTAGTCCCTTTCACACTGCCAGATTTTCCGCGAATGTTGGGCCGTTTTGCCGGCAAGCTGCGAGCGTTTAGACACACACAGCCGGATTGGCGAGTTGGTACAAGGTGCCCAATTTTCCGCCTCGTAGGGTAGACATATTGGCGGAACCTTTTTAGTTTAAAAAGACTGAGGTGGCCTTCCGCAACGGGAGGGGCTGTTGATGACTTAAACAGATAAACAGGAAACAGCTGATAGCAGGAATTAGCGAGCAGCTAGTAGCAAGAGGGAAACACAAACCTGACAGACACTGTAAAGATGAGCAACTGGGGAGACAAGGAATTGCGCGCCCTCCTTGTCCTCGCAAACGAAGAGGCCATTAACCGTGAGATGGCAGGGACGGTGAAGAACGGGCTAACTTATGAGAATCGCCGAAGACTGACCAGCCGCGATTTCCCTCGGAGTACGTCACTGTTTACATCACACGCTGAGCTACACGTTTTGTTACTTGCTCACGCCCCCCATTGCCCCGAAAAAGGCGCATTCTATATAAACAAAAGTAGGCAGGTGGCATTTTGCCGCACTCCCCGATTTTGTTTTTATACTGCCAATGCTGAAAGAAGACTGATTGGGCTTTCTTGCAAATCTGCACACTTCCTGTTTAAAAAGGGCTTGTGAGGCGGCACAAGAGAGTTGCCAGGGCGCTGTGTCGGGGTAGACGTGAGGCAGATATGGGCTTTTGCATCGACGCTTTTGGCCGAGTCAAACCATGCTGCATTTATTTGTGTTCCCATCACCTATTTAAATGTGCCAAATTGTGCCAAGCTGAGCCCGAGATGGACCAACTACAGAGTTGGGTCAGAGTGTGTCAGACTGCCTCCAAGCAGGTCACAGCTTTGTCATTATTTAGGGACGATCCAGCAACATACAGATTAATTTTGTCATCCTGTCTCCGTTCTTTAAGCAATTAGCGATAGACGCCGAGATATTGGAACAGCCTGAAAGTCCATGATGATAAGTAGGTGGCTACCAACAACAAAAGAGGGCGCTGCTTTTAGACGCCACACCTTCATGTGTGGAGTTCATTGTTGTAGTTTGGCAGCTGATTGCTCACTAACAGATGTGACACAGCTCATGAAGGCAAATAAAGTGATTTTAAAGTACCTTCAATGCCCCAGTTTACCTCAAAACTTTACTCCTTCTTTGAGTCATAACTCGGTGAAATCTGAACACACAGACATGATACACATAGTTTTAGAGTCGGTGTAATTTCCACTTTCCGTTGACCTTATTATCACAGTTAGGCATTCAGTAAATCTGCTGAGAAATCATAAAAATACACTCCTTATAACTACAGAACTTGCATGAGAATTGTCTCGTTTTTAAGTTTTCTTCAGCATCAGTGTGATGCAGTGATAGTTGGCTGTACATCCATGGGTACATTGCAAACAAGACTAGCTAATTCGGTGAACTTTTAATGGTGCCATTTTGCCAAAATGTGAAAACTGGGTTGGAGTAATAGCCCATAGCGAAATGTAGTTCCAATATTAACTTTAACTTGTTGCTCTGTTATTATTTTTGATATAATAAGGCTGTGATTGGGTGATTGACATGTGGAGATGGGGGTGATGGGGGTGATGAGGTGAGGGGGAGGCACAGTTTTTATCTGAGGAGGGTCCCACAGTGTCAGATGTTGAAGCTGCTGCTTTACACAAATCTCCCCCCTTTTTTTTGTTGCATGTTTGTTCAACTCTGTATCTTCTGTATAAATGAAAAGTATGATCACTCCTCTTGTCGTTGCAGGGACGTACCCGTTTGTGACATCGTCCAACTGCACGGTGGGCGGGGTATGTACGGGCCTCGGGATGCCACCTCAGAACGTCGGGGAGGTTTACGGGGTCGTCAAGGCGTACACCACCAGAGTCGGCATCGGAGCTTTCCCCTCAGAGCAGAACAACGTAAGACAACACAGCAACACATACCACTGATCCATCATTAAACATGACATAAACACATGAAAGTGAAGACTTTAAAATCCTGTTTTTAAAAACTAAACCTTGTCTACATGGTTAAAACATGTTGCGATGACTGTTAAAGCAGGAAGTAGCTTTGTTTGCAAACAGCACCACCCAGTGGAGGTTTCATTGCACTGCCACCAATAACCAGCTGTAGTAAACTTTATGTGTAAGGACAATAAATCTGCCTGAGACACCTGCTCATGACTGAAACTGAAGCATGCTCTTTAATGGATGAATAATTTCAACTCTAAACATCCACAAGAAAACACTGGAGTTATTGAGCAGACCTGAAACTGATGGACTGTTTCATTTTGTCGTCTTCAGGATATCGGAGAGCTGCTTCAGACTCGAGGGAAGGAGTGGGGCGTGACCACAGGCAGGAAGAGGCGATGTGGTTGGCTGGATCTGGTGCTGATCAAATATGCACACATGATCAACGGCTTCACCGCGTGAGTGTTTGTGTTCGTACTGATTCGTGTAGTTTTACTTGTTGAAACGTTTACATCCAGGTGAAAAGGTTTCTGACCAAGCATTTAATAGACTTCTTTTAATTTTGAAACAATGCTATATGTGTTTTTTAAGGACTGATTTTCACCAGATAGCAGCTTCTATTTGCAGGGTACCAGTATATCTAGGGGACCTCATGTGATTTTACCCCCACGTCTTTGTTTCATGCAGCACATTCTCATGGGACAAGCACTTGAATTTACTGACATTATCCTCAGGATATGATGTCAAGGTTTAATAAACATTTCTGCTGAGCCTGTTGAAAGAAAAATCTTACTGCATGCTGCCATGCATCTCTTCTGATGGATTTGAGCTTGCTCTCTCTACGAGTGGGTCCCCATGCTGTGTAGCCAGATGAGCCTGCTGCACCTAAAAGACTCTCAAAACTGTCATTTGTAATTGCCAGCACAGCCAACTTAATTCTTGACCGGGAAGGCAGAAAAAAGGCGAGAGAAAACAAACAAACAGAGATGCCAGTTGTCATGGGACTAATATTATCACATGACCTCTGTATTTGGCGAAATATGGTGTGGTGGAATTATTACTTGTCAAGTTACAGTGTTACAAGTATTTCAAATTAATAGAGGTCCCCAAATAATACTAGTCCAGCTCAAATAGGACTTAGAGTAGTTTTTTATTGTCTCATTTGCTTATTTCAAAGTAAGAAGCCAAGCGCTGCAGGACACATACACTTTATTTGTTATATTTAGAATAGATGTTTGGTTATATGTTGGTTTGTAGAGTGATGCATGTGTTCAGTAAGCAACTCTGCTGTTTTATAACCTTCCTGTCCCCTTTGCCTTCCCAGGTTAGCACTCACCAAACTGGACATACTTGACGTGCTTGCAGAAATCAAAGTGGGCGTAGCATACAAAGTCAACAACCAAGTTATACCTCACTTTCCAGGTGAGCTGGTTTGCGGATGAGTACTTGTTTTGTGAGTTTTAAGATAAAATCCAGCACTTATTATCGCTTTTTTTTCCTGATTGCCTCGACACTGTTAGGTTGTGCACTAACCACAAAATCTTACACACCAGCAAAACATTATGCTTCTTGCAAAACTCTTCAAACTCTTAAAAAAAAGTTTGTTTTTGCATGATACAGTATATAAAAACCAATAACTCAGCATATAAATGAAAAACACTTTTTGTTCACGACACAGGTAGATTTGATAGCGGTAGAGCATGCATTTGTTTTTATTTTCCAAGAGGCTCCCACTGTCTCTGACTTTAACGTCAGGTCTGAACTGATGTCACCAGTGTGAAGGTGGAGTTGCTGCGATCTGCCCTCAGTGGATTTTGTCTAACCTCTCCTCTTCCAGTCCACACTGTTATTTTTAGAGAGCTCCATTTCAAGGCAGGGACATATTGATCTGTTGTTGGAGCTGTTTGATTGTGTTCTCCTGTAAAGCTAATGGTGTGATATCACTCCCCACCGTTCTCCTCAACCCCTCCTCTTATTGATTCTGCGCCAGCCAATCAGGAGGTGTTGCAGCACGTGGAGGTCCAGTATGAGACGCTGCCGGGCTGGAACAGCGACACGTCGGCTGTGAGAAGCTTTGAGGAGCTGCCTGAGAACGCCCAGAAATATGTGCGCTTCATCGAGGAGCATGTGGGAGTGCTTGGTACGACCCCGCAGACACGTCAACTAAAAACCTAAACTAAACTAAAACTAAACCTCGATAGGTCTAAATTAGAGCTGCGACTAACCATTTTTATTATAATGTCAGACAACTCTGGTAATTTTATCATCTACAGTGCAGAACCCAAAATACGTCCACACACTGCCTCTCTGATGCTCCAGTGTCCTGATGATCCAATCAGCACGGCTTTGCATGCCTACTTTTTTATTTATTAGTTCAGTTAACTGATGACAGCTCAATGGGACGTACAGAAGGTTCAGCTGGTAGTTAATTTCAAGAACGCCATCTGCTGGACCACAAGGCAAACTACATCAAATGGTCGGCTGCATTTGTAGACTGTACATTTTGAGTCGGGACAGGTCAGTAAAAAGTGACAACCCTAAAGTACACGTGGAACCATTTTGACAGAGGAGAGAGGGCGGTGAAACGGTGGATGATTACACAGAGCAATGTTTTCTCATATTTAAATTAATTTTAATTTAATTTTACATTAATTTCACAAAAAGGCGGCACGGTGGTGTGGTGGTTAGCACTCTCGCCTCACAGCAAGAGGGTTGCCGGTTCGATCCCGGGTGTGGGAGCCCTTCTGTGCGGAGTTTGCATGTTCTCCCCGTGTCAGCGTGGGTTCTCTCCGGGCACTCCGGCTTCCTCCCACAGTCCAAAAACATGCAGATTGGGGACTAGGTTAATTGATAACTCTAAATTGTCCGTAGGTGTGAATGTGAGCGTGAATGGTTGTCTGTCTCTATGTGTCAGCCCTGCGATGGTCTGGCGACCTGTCCAGGGTGTACCCTGCCTCTCGCCCGATGTCAGCTGGGATAGGCTCCAGCCCCCCCGCGACCCTCAAGAGGATGAAGCGGTTAGAAGATGAATGAATGAATTAATTAATTAATTTCACAAAAACTTTACAAGTAAAATTCCAACTAAAACTGAAACAAACTCAAAGGAGCCTTGAGAAGTCTAAATATGTTGGTTTACACTACTAACATCTGACAATTTGTCAAATTCATGCAAAGCTTCACTCTCTCTGTCTTTTCTTTATACAGCAGTGGATCAGGGCCACTGTAGGTAAAATGATAATGATAATAATGATAATTCAAGCTGCAAGCAGCGTTGGGTGGGACCTCGGACTCCCGCCGTTTTGGCCTCCAGCTCACGTAGACAGTTAAAGACAAAAGTTTAAGACGATTTTAGACCCCTCTCTACTCTTGCTCACAGCTGACAATTTCTCCACATTTGCTCATGTCTGCCTTCAGCTGAGGTCCCTAATAAAAATTTAGCGGGGGTAGGGGTGTAACATTCTGAGGAAAAACTCAAATTTGCAAGAACAAAACTTTGATGTTCTCTGAGATTAAAGTGGCACATTCATGAGAAAAAACTCAAATAGTCTCTCAGATCGTAAAGTCATAAATTAGATTTGCGATTAAATGATTTGAGTTTTTCTTTTCCCCACTTGTGTGGTTGGATCAACCTCATCTCACCAGAGACACCGCCACTTGCTGAATCTCATGTCTGCAGGGGATGACCTAATCAAATTATACTTTGCAACTGTATGTGGCAATAAGGAAATACTCTATTTTAGCCCAGAATCACTTTCAGGACTCTCTGCCAGAGAGTCAGGTGCAATTGTTACCTCTCTGTGACAGCTTACCAGCTCTGAACTATAGTTGGGAACACGCTGGCTTAACAGCATTAATTTAGCTTGGCTCAGTAACTGGTCACTAGCTTTTAGCAGTTCAGACCACTCCGCTGAAGGAAGGATAGCGAGGCGTTCAGGTGCCGTTCACCAACAATGACTTTATGCAGTCCTCGCCACAAGACAGCAAAAGTTAACTCTGCTGACTATCATCATTATTTTCCACATGCCGTTTTCACCATGACACACCCGAGAGAGAGCTGCCTCATCCACACAGCGAAGCACACGTCACACAGTCACAGGTTACCCACAAAAAAGGGTGAGCCCGTAACACGTAGAATAAAGAGCATCCAGGTAACGTCCCGGACGTCTGGACCCTGACAGCAACAGAAAGTTTGCTGATCTGGGGAGGAGTTGGGACGGTCTGGGAATAGACCCGCAGCATAAAAAGGATGGAATGCAGGTACTAGTCACGTTTCCATTATACTTTTGCGATATACTTCTATATCGACACGTCTGAAAAACCACCTCATGAGAGCGTAAAAACTTTTTCTCTATTTGAGAGTTTTTTCGAAATGTAGGTGTTTCCATTACCAGTTTTTTATTGCGATATTTAGGTTTTGCGCATTTCTAGGGTTAATGGAAACGCACTTACTGTTTGACTGGAGACATTTCAATAGTACTTAATACTGGGTCATTTCAGTTGATACCTTAAAGGCACCTAGCCCTAATCATAACAGGACATGTTAATTGGACATTCAGATAACGGTCATTCAGCATCTCAGTGTTTGCTGGGATGCCCTGTTTACGGGTGGTGTCTGTGGTGTGATGAGGTTGATCCAACCTCCCAAAGAAAAACAGTCTGGTTCCTTTATTTAAATTGTTTTTATTTTAATCACATAAATGTTGAGTTTTATTCCCCTGATTTCCTGTGTAACCTGATTTCTATGGGTCCCTGAGAACTTGCTGATTGGCACACAGACCTGAGACCTGTGGCACTACAACAGGACCTGATTAACACCCACCTCTTCTCCTCTGTTTCCTCAGTTAAGTGGATCGGAGTGGGCAAGTCTCGGGAGTCCATGATCCAGATGTTCTAGAGGAAGGGAGCGAGAAACACAAGCAAAGAGGATGCACAGCAGCGAATCAACTCTACCCTTCTTCCTCCCGCCCCTCACACACACAGCCTACCTACCTGTCTCAACTCTCCGACAGAGGCATGACCATCATGTCTGTTCTTAATGCTTTATATCATCAGACTGTCCCACGTTACAGACTGAACCTCTCTGGATCAGACTCCCATCAGACTGACCTCCCTGTGCGATTGTTTCCCAGCGTCTCCATCTGGGTTTTTAAAACTTTTATGATAACGGTTCCACGGTTAAGTCCCTCTTTTAATTTGTCCCCGTTTATATCATACCCATTTACTCCAGACATGCAACACACTCGGCAACACTAGCCGCCGTCAGGTCTGAGGGGACATGAGGGAACGGACTCAACACACACACACACACACACACACACGGGATCACTCCCTGGAGGAACTGTACACAGATGTTTGGTCGGTCAAACTTTTGTTCACGTGTATCTTTGTTAATTTATGCCGTGGTTTAAATGCGCTGTGCCAGTCTGGTGTCAATCAGTTTTAACCTCTGCACTTTAGATGCTTTGGACTACATCTGCTCTATGTTTTATTCTGCCAGGTGTACAACACATCCTGACACCATAAAGGGATCCTCTCATATTTTTAATGTGTCTCTCTGTGTTTGTTTTTCTATCATCAGATGGATGTTTGGAGTTTTCATATCGCCATGTCATTCAGCCAAAAAAAAAGGTTTTAAATTTCTTGTAGCGAGCGACCGCTTCCACTAAACGCTGTTGATGAAATGCTGACGCACATCAGCTCGAACTGTTTTTGATTTTATTAGGTGAGTTATTCATGGAGCAGTACAGAGATGTAAGTGATGTCTCTTTTTTGTAAAGTGGAAATCGATGCAGTTGGCCGCCATCTTTCTACCCACGTTCTTGTGATTGTCTTACTATCATCGATTTCTTTGCACTTTCAGCACAATTCTCTGTTAAAGTGTTGAAGGCAACGGTAACAACCTTTACACACAAAAACACTGTAAATATGGATGAATACTGTACAAGACAGTTGTTTAGCTTCTTTTTTTTTCATAACACGTGTCTTTAAAACCAGAAAAGAAGTCTTTGGTTGCATTTTGACTTCATAATAAAAAAGCTGATACTCTTCATTGTTGCAATAATGAAATGACACCATCAATATCAGCCAATCAGAGCTGTCCACTGGTAAAAATGGTAAGATGTGTTGCTGCGTTCACTCAATGCTGGCAGGATGGGAAGAACAGGAAAACCTCCCGGTGCTCTGACGTCGGAGCGATCTTTAAAATTCCCTTAATTAGCTACTTCAGTGGTGTTTGGAGCTGTTTGTTAAAGGGCAACTTTGGTATTTTTCAACCTAGACCTTGTTTTTTCAGATGTTTGTGTTTAAGTGACTAGTGGGAACAAAGGTTTTTGAAACTGGTCCAGTACTGAGTGAGAGGGCTGCAGTTGGCAGCAGCAAAACAGGCTGCAATGTAATCACATGGGGCAACTGCGCACCCTCAATGTATGTCCACTGAAGGTGTGTGTTTTTGCCATGGACGGGATCAGATTATTATTTTAAGTGTCCAACAACATTATGGATAGGATCCTAGCAGAGATAGACCTTTGTTGCAAAGAGTGAGGTCCTTTTTGTTTGACTGAAACAGCCCCAAAGTCACCATCACCTAACACACCAGACTCCATTTAAATGAACAGTAATTTTAGGGTGTGTAGAGGCAGCATGTTTTTTTTTTTTTGTGGACTGAAGTGTGTTTTATGATGATAAAATTACTGTTTATTTAAAGGGAGTCTGGCGGGTTTAGCGATGGCGATTTTGAGGCTGTCTCAAACACGGAAGAACTCACTCTTTAACAAAAAAGGTCTATCTCTGTAGCGGTTCTTCAGACTCTTAAAATAACAATCTGAACCTGTCATAGACAAAAACAAGCACATTTAGTGGACGCAAGCTGGTGATGCACGATTGCCCCAAATGGTCACATTGCAGCCTGTCTCGCTGATGCCAGCTGCAGCAGTCTCACTAAAAACTGGACCAGTTTCAAAAGCTGCTGTTGCCATTAGTCATGTGGTCAAAACACACGAGAAAATGGGGTCCAGGTTGAAAAATACCAAAGTTGCCCTTTAACAAGTGAAATCAGACAAATATAAACTGTTTAGCTCCTTTTAATTGGCCGAATCAATTATATATGTGTTATTGGGTTTAATTTAATTGTGGTGATTCTGGCTTTCCAGTCGTTGTACTGACGTTATGTTGGTGCTATCCGACTCAGAATTACGACTGAAAGAGATCAATGTTTGTTTTTCTGACTTGATTGCTGATTAATTACAGTCTTAACAATATTCAGGTTGTTTGGCGCTGTGTTACCTGTGCCTGCTACAGTGGTCAGAAATAATGTTTAATAATGTAGATCCATATGACTCAGCAGCTCAAGGCTGGATTACAGACCCTTATCCGGACATTGTAAGCTATGTCCTTTTTGGACTGAGTGCATACACCTGGGTAACAGAAGTAACAGAGCGTGTCTCACAACATGACGCCCCCGTCCCACATGTCCCTTCACTTTCTCTTTCCCGCTACATGTGGTGTTTAGCTTGGATTGTGTTAAAGAGGCGCTGCAGTGAGAAAGTATTGCACTTCCATAAAGAAGAGACAGATTTTTTTTTTAAATTGTCAAAATTGAAGCTGCTGAGGTCAAAATATGACTTCCGGGGTCTCTTTTCTAAACATTGCGTACACACAAAACGAGCCCTGAAAGAGGCGTACGCCACTTCCCACGCAAAAGTTGTGATCTATAAGTACAGACTTGTTGGGAGAAACTTTGACCCATGCTTACAAATATTTTGGAGACGGGAAATTAGTGACGCAGACGGTGAGGTGGAAGCCTGATTGTAGAAACTATCAATTATTTTTTGCCTTTTGTCCGTACGTACATTTTCAGTGTGGATCCTTTGCCCTGTTTTATGAATGAGACCCTTGATCCCTAGTTTGGGGTCAAGCTCCTTTAGCACTGGAGCCTACATTTCCCATAATGCCACTCATTTGTGTCTTCCATGTTCATGCCGTATGAGAGGGATGGAAGAAAATGCGAATGATGCTTGTGAGCATTCACGTTTTCCAATAACTTAAGACAATGATGCGTCAACAGCATAAAAATACTGTTCATTTACAATTTAACACTTCTTTATGATGAGGCATCACACTGGAGGTCAGAACTGTTAACGTGAACATTATTTACAAGCCAGAAATAATTACAATAACTTTGATATGACATAAATGTGACATTAGACCAGACTTTGGAAAACTCCTCCAGAGCCTCAGAAGACATTCGAATGTTCACAGGCTCCTCGTGATGAGTTAAATTTGTTGAACGCTCCTTTAATGAACAACACATGATTAAGTATAAACATGGATGGGTTTTATAGGAGACATTTTGCATTCAGTATTTAAAACAGTTGGGAAGCATTTAGTCAAAATGTTGATCTGTAATTTTGAAAATCCACCTTTTTTCTGGTGACCTAAACACAACATGATTTTTCTCAGGAGATTAATTCAAGGAGATGTTGTTTGTTTTTTTAAGATCTGTTAACTTGATGCTCGTTGTGTCTTGAGATTGTGTGTACCTGCGCTCTGTCTGCCAGGATGATTCACTCATTCATCTCTCTGTCTGCTCTCTGTATCTCCTTGTTTCCTAACAGGACAGCACATTTTCTTTCTCTTTATCTGTGTTACAATGAATGTTTATCCCTTTACGTGCTCACACTGCCAACGTTTCACTGAATCCCCTTTTACAACCTGAAAATCTGCACGTTTTTTTGTCTTTCTTTTCTTTCCTTTTCCTCCTTCCTTCTCTTAAAGTTTAGCCCATTGACTGTACTTTTAGGGCAGAGTCCTACCTTGACATCTGGTGAAGACTAGGTGAATGTTTTAGGCTACGTACGCACAATACACACACACAAACACCCTCAACACATCGGTCATCGTGTTTCGTTTCACCCCATTTTCATGCAGTTTTTACAGTTTTATTTCCAGTCGTTTTCAGGTTGAAAAAAATATGATCACATGTCCTGAAAATGTATCCTGACATGATGTTTGGTGTCTTTGGAAACTTTGGGATCTCCACTAGAATTTAAAATAAAGTTCTGTGGGTTTGAACAACGTCTGGCTGCAGAGCATGAGTTTGTGATAACGGTGGAGTTAAGCTCTGCAGGTCAACATCTGCAGTACTGCACTTCTTTATGTTTTTGAGATGTTATGTGTACCTTCAATCAAAGCTGTTTAATTCCTTTAAAACACCAAGCCTAAAGTCTGAATCATTTTTCAGGGCTCAACTAGTGTCTGCATACACCAGCACACGCAGCACTCGGCAGGACTGACTGTGGGTCAGAGTAGAGGAAACTGAGCTCCAATAAGTAACTACTTTGCAAAAGTTCACTTAAAACAAGAGACATGTCGGACACCTTTATTTACTTCTACTTTTCAACAGAATAAAACACGTTACCAGTTGTAACCAGACAGCGTTTTGTTCACTTCATTACCGGTTGAATCTTCAGTGTGAATGCAGCAGTCCGGACCCCCCCGTCCCCCCCGGGATCTCCGCCTATGGATAATCTATTAACTCTGTCATCCTCAAACTTATTTTCTTTCTCTTTTTGCAGACTTGTTCTTGTTTGTTCCTGCTGCAGATGGAGACGCACAGTGCCAGGTACAGCTCACATCACGACTGTTCTTTCATCTCCTTTGAGCTCAGTGTGGGACAGATGGTCAAGAGGCTGAGCAAGACGGAGCAGTGGGATCACAGGGAGCAGTGGGCACAGGTCACGACTCAGGCTCCTCTTATTGACACACTGTTGTTATTCCTTCAGGTGTTTCAAAATCATTTTATGAAAACAGTGTGTCATTTACAAATCATAGTCATATCAGTTGAAACCGATTACTGCAGCACCTGCAAGCTGCCTCAGCGCTGGGTGTTTGCTCACTCCTCATCTGGTTGGCCCAGAATTGTCAAAGGAAATGTTAGCACCATGTTTGCTTTGACATCACTTATTTATTTTCTTCCTTCCATCTCTGATAAATCTCTTATTATTTCCTCAGTTTGTTTATCAGGTAGTTGGCAACAGTTGAACAGCTGCGTTCAAAAATTAACATATTATCATTAAAGTGTACTCAAAGTATAAAAGGTTTGTCAGAACGGGCCCTGGCAGTGTTTTATTATTAAATACTGAACATTATTACCAATGCAGTAACATCTGAACAGTTCTTTAATGTTGTAGCTGGTTGTCTTGGAGAAAAATTTGAATACTTTGTGTATTTTGGGTAGTTTAGCATCATATACTGATCAGCCAAAACATTAAACCCACTGACAGGTGAAGTGAATAACTTTGATTATTTTGTTCCAATGCATTGTTCTGCTGGGAAACCTTTGGTTCTGGCATTCATGTGGATACCACCTGACATGTTCCACCCACTCAAACACCGTAACAGACCCCCCAGCAGAAAAAGAGCAGCATGCCACACCGCAGAAACTGTTTAGAAATGGCCTGTGGAGCGTGACAAAAAGCTCAAGGTATCAACCTGGCTTTGAAATTTCCCAGGTCCCAATGTGCTCAAGGATTCTTGTGATGTGCCGGTACCCCAGATGTATCCCTAATCCAAAGTGGGGCCTCTTTGGATCATACTTTGATCTGACCTGAAGAGGCATGGACTCAGGATCTCTGGGAGTGTCCTGTGGTGTCTGGCACCAGTGCGATGGCGGCAGATCCATTTTGTCCAGTGGGTTGTGAGGTGGGTTAATGACACGTGCCACAGATGCTCATTCAGATTGGGATCTGGGGAATTTGGAGGCCAGGTTGACACTTTGAGGTCTTTGTCACATTCCTTGAGCCATGTTTGCAGTGTGGCATGGTGCATTATCCTGCTGGGGGGCCACTGCCATTGAGGAGTGCTGTTGCCATGAGGCGGGGTACTTGGTCTGCAACGGTGTTTGAGTGGGTGGAGCATGTCGGGTTGTATCCACATGAATGCCAGAACCAAAGGTTTCCTATCAGAACAATGCATTGGAACAAAATAATCAAAGTTATTCACTTCACCTGTCAGTGGTTTGAATGTTTTGGCTGATCAGTATATACTCATCACAGGTTTCGTTTGTAAAATGTTCATCTGTCAAATAAATGTAGTGGATTAAAAAGTGTAATATTTCCCTCTGAAATTTAGTCAAGTAGAACTATAAAGTAGCATAAGTTTTTAAGACCTAACCATAGTATAAACACTTAAAATTTGTACTCAAACACAGTTGCACTTCTCCACTTCCACCACTGTTAAAGTAGATGTAATGACACTGTTGTCCTGCGGGGGCCAGCAGTGATCCGTCCTGCGTCAACACTCTTGCTCTGTGGTTTGTTTGTATTGTTACTTCCGTAGCCTGTAAGCTAACGCGACAGGAAGTCGCCTCAGTGAAACCTGCCCTCGGTGTCATTCACCTTCATATTAAACAGATATCTGTAAAATGTCGGCTCCGCTGCTCCTCAGGGCTTTCATCAACGATCGGCTGACTGCTGCTGCAGAGGAAATATTTCAGGTGTTTGAGCGAACAATAGAAAGATATGAAGAAGAAGCGTCCAGCTCCAAACAGGAGATTGAGCGGCTCAGAGGTCTGCTGCTCGACTTTGTGTCAAACAACAAGACAGGTCTGTTTATTTGTTTATTCATTTTTACATCTGTCAGTGTCGGACTAGACTAAAACAATTATCTTAATGGTTTGACAAAGTGTCATCTGACTTGTGTCTTTATTTTCTGTACCGTTACCGTTAAACGTTGTGGCTTGTTTGTCATCAATAACGGTGTTTACTCTTCATGTTTGTGCTGAAGCTTGTCTTTGTTTTTATATATAATTCAGATGTTTTTACCAATTGATGCATCATTTGATTGTATAAATACAAATCTATTAAAATGATTTGAAAATTAAAGATAGAATACAAGAAATCATACGGAGGCAAATAACTTAGGGGATAGGCACAAGTCATTATCTTGTGGGAACGAGTAGTTATCTTGTGTGCACAAGTTAGTTATCTTGTGGGAACAAGTCATTATCTTGTGTGCACAAGTTAAGTACCTTGTGGGAACAAGTCATTTAGTGGGAACGAGTAATTATATTGTGCGCAAGTTAATTAAAGTGTACATAAAATTTAAAAAAAAAAAAAAAAAAAAAAAAAAGCAAGTAGCTTTGGGGTTAGGCACAAGTCATTATCTTGTGGGAACAAGTCACTTTATGGGAACGAGTAGTTATTTCGAGTGCACAAGTTATCTTGTGGGAACATCTAGTGAATATGAGTCAGTGGCTTGTGCGCATAAGTTAGTTATCTTGTGGGAACAAGTCATTATCTTGTGGGAACAAGTCACTTTGTGGGAACGAGTAGTTATCTTGTGTGCACAAGTTAAGTACCTTGTGGGAACAAGTCATTTAGTGGGAACGAGTAATTATATTGTGCGCAAGATAATTAACGTGTACATAAAATAAAAAATAAGCAAGTAGTTTTGGGGGTAGGCACAAGTCATTATCTTGTGGGAACAGGTCACTTTATGGGAATGAGTAGTTATCTTGTGCGCACAAGTTAGTTATCTTGTGGGAACAAGTCATTATCTTGTAGCACAAGTCATTATCTTGTGTGCACAAGTTAAGTACCTTGTGGGAACAAGTCATTTAGTGGGAACGAGTAATTATATTGTGCGCAAGATAATTAACGTGTACATAAAATAAAAAATAAGCAAGTAGCTTTGGGGGTAGGCACAAGTCATTATCTTGTGGGAACAGGTCACTTTATGGGAACAAGTAATGATCTTGTGCATACAAGTTAATTATCTTTTTGGAACAAGTCATTATCTTGCATGCACGAGTTAATTATCTTGCAGGAACAATCATTATCTAGTGGGTACGAATAATTATCTTGTGCACACAAAATATCTTGTGGTAACAAGTCTTCTTGTGGGAACAAGTAATTATCTGGAAAGCCCAAGTTATTATCCTGTGGGAACAACTTCAGGTCATTATCTTTTGGGAATGAGTAATTATCTCATGCACACAAGTTAATTACTTTGAGGGAACAAGTCATTATCTAGTGAGTATTAGTCAGTAGCTTGTGTGCACTAGTTATTATCTTGCATGAGCAAGTCATTATCCAGGGGATACAAGTCATCATCATGTGGGCACGTTTCATTATCTTTGTGTACAAGTTAATTACTTGTTCCCACAAGATAATTAAAGTGTATGTAAAATAAAAAATAGCACCCTTTGGGACTTCAGGGTCTCCATAATATGATACAACATCAAAACCAAAACAATGTGTTTAGATTATTTAGTTTGACAAACAGCTCATACAGTTTTGTTTTACTTTATTTTAAAAACTATTGTGACTTTAATCAGCAAGACAAGGTGAAGAAATTTACCCAAACCTAACTACAGGCAGTGTTTAACAGTGTGTCTCAACTAAATAAACATGAGTTCAGTATTTTACCCCAAGAGCTTGACTACTTTGAGGTGCAGCAACTAGTCGACAAATCAGTTAGCAGATCAACAGAAAATCAGGCTAATCGGCATCTTTTTTGAGGTTTAAATAGTCCTTGGTCATTTCACATTTGCTGCTTCCAGCTTCTCAGATGTGTGGATTTGATGCTTTTCTCTGTCGTACATGATACCTAAGTGACTACTTTGGATTTAGATAGCTAGCCAAATAAACCAGGAGACTTAAAGCTGTCACCTTCAGCTGTGGGAAATAAAACGGGCAATTTTCATTATTTCCTGACATTTTTTACAAAGTAATGAGCAGATTAAGGATAATCAAAACAATTATTAGCTGTAGCCCTAACAGACTTATTGCTAATATTGCTGACTTCTAGTTAGGTGGCAGCATAAACAACTTAATCACTGCTTTGGTGATAAAGAGGTTTAAATCATATACTCTTTTTTTCTAGACTTTTCCCAGTCATCCATCTCTAAAGAGGAAACTCCCCCTGAGCAGCAACACTGTGAGCAGCAGCTGAGTGACTGTCAGAGCGACCCAGAGCCTCGACACATTAAAGAGGAGGATGATGAAGTCTGGACCAGTCAGCAACAAGAAGAAGAACATGGGGTTCATGAGTTCAAGGACGCCGATGTCTCGTACCTACCTCATTCTTCTGTCTGGGAGGAGAACGAGCAGATGGACACAAAGCCGCCTTTGCAACCTCAGACTCAAAACAGTGAAAGTGAGGAGCAGTTTCAGGAGGAAACTAAACCTGTACAGTTCATGCTGCCTCTCGCCTCAACTCCGTCTTCACAAACTCTGATTCACAGTGAAAGGGTCCGAGACGGTACGGAAAACGAGAGACCTGCTGCAAGGTTATTGTCAAACCAAACACAGACAGAACAAAGTCAGAGTTCCTTTATCACTTCCCGAGAATCCACTGAGTTGTCTCATTTAAATTCAGTTGGACCTGACTATCGTTGCTGTTTGTGTGATAAATTTTTTACGTCCAGTCAATTCTTGACAAATCATGCTTTTCGCATGCATACAAAGGACGCAGACGTCCTCTGTGCGGTGTGCGGAAAGAATCTGGAGTCCACCGAAAGCCTTAACATTCACCTTAAATCACACAAGGGCTCAAAGTGTTGTCACGTGTGTGGCAAACTCTGCAACAGCACCACCGCTCTGACTGAACACATGGCCGGCCACGCTGGGGTGAAACTGCATCGCTGTCACATTTGTGGGAAGGAGTGTAGCCGCAAAGGAGATTTAAAGATACACATGAGGATCCACACGGGGGAGAAGCCTTTCTGCTGCTCCTTCTGTCATAAAAGTTTCACTCACAGCGGACATCTGAGGAAGCACATGAGAAGCCACACAGGAGAGAGGCCGCACCGCTGTGACATCTGCGGCAGAGGGTTTCTACAGAGTGCACACCTGAAATACCACTTAGGAACACACACTCAGAAATATTAACATTTTCATCCACCTGGGCCCGTGTTTATCAAAAAGTAAGATGTAAGAGCAGCTCTCAGGTGATTAAAGCTCAGGTAGGCAGGGAACACTAGATGTCTGCACCTCCTCTTGGCTCTGTTTCAGGCCTTAGAAAATCTAGTGACAGGACACTTTTGGCACTAGATTAACTGACACTAAAGTAAATACCTGGTTTGTTTTAACTACAGGATGCACTGATTTGGTTGATTTATTTAAATGTGAGATGTAAAATCACCCACAAGGTTGCTCTGGTCCGTCACGTTTCCTCTCTTACTATGAGGTTTTTATTCTTATAATTTTTAAACAGATTGTTTGCATTTTTTGTTTTACACATTCCTATGTAGGTTTTGAGAGCTGCACAGGCTCACAGGACGGCGATTCTCACAGAATAGCTGCTGTATAAAACGATTGGATCACTTTCATAATCACGATCAGCACGATTTGAATCTAATCAAAATGAGTGATTAGTATTCGCAAAGGTTACTGCATGGAGCGTGTGCATGTGCCCGTGCTCGTATGGTGGAAGGGGGTTAGGACAGAGAGGAGAGAGCTGCAGGAGGAGGGTGTATTTTCAAATTCTGTTTGTTCTTGTTGTTGCTTTTCTAGAAACTGCCCACCCCAACTTTTATCACAGCGTTTACGGAGAGATATGTTTTAAATTTAAAAGAAGAAATCTTTAAAAATGGCTGAAATGGCAACAACCAAAACCAAACCGGAGCAGGAAACAAATCCTGCAGCCGGTTTTTGCGACTAAAGTCTACAAATAAGAGTAAAAGCCAAGTATTTTTTACTTTAATCTGTCACCTAAGTACAAACCTTCACCTCAGCAGTTTGATAAATACGAGTCCAGAGGTTTACGGTGTGTTTGCCTTCACCGTTGACATGACCTGTGTTCTGATGGGAACTCATTACTCATCAACAACTAACAGAAAGAGTCACTATTTCTGAGTAATAACACTAATGTTCACATCAAGAAAATAAACTGTCTTTATCATTATTATAATTCATTTTAATGTAACTTAATTTGAATGTTAAATCTGTGTGTTAAATCTGTTTCGTTGTTTTAGCTCAGACTTTCTGTGCACAATAAAACCAGGTTAGTAAAAGAAGAACCAACTGGAGCTCTTTTCTATTCTGTGTTAATTTAACAGGTCAGTAATGTGCATATAATAATTTCTGAAGGAGTTAAGGAGTGGATTGTTACAGTAATATGAGAAACTATTTATGTATTAGCTTTAATATCCACCAGTTCTTTATTTTAGCTAACGTGTGCTAACAGAGTTGTTTGACATCAGCAAACCGTCCTGCTCAGGCAGTTTGTTATTCATGCTGCAGATGAGCTAATGTGTGTCCCTAAATTTAACTCTACAAGTGATGAAATCCCTCAACACACTGGCCTTAATTCACCTCTGTATTTAGAGCTGACTGTTTGGCCTGGATCACCCACAATGCATTTTGGTGCTGATATAAGCCGAGTGGTGGGACAAGAAGTTGCAGTGGTTGCACAACATGAACTTGTGGGCAGAAACAACCTCATGAGTGTGGTTACAAACAATGTAAACATGTTTGCGGACATTTTATGACTCTGGTCAAACTGACCCCAAACTCTTTTCTTTTTAGTTTCAAAATCTATTTTACCTGAGTCTTTCCATTTAATGCTGTTTTAAACTACTTCTGCATTTTGGAGGCAAATGTTGCACTTTTTACTCCCTTATTTGACAGTTTACATTTGCCTACGAGTTACTTTGCAGATTTAAGTTATTAATATAAAATATAACTCAAGTTATAAATTAAAATGTAATATAGGTTTACCATCCCAGCAGTATTTAAAATTATTGAAATTATCCCCACGTTTACCAGTTACAACATTATAAACAATTATAATTCAGTAATATAACATACTAGTCCATTGGTAGCTTTGTCACCTTCTACCTATGCCAATCCTCAATGCCTATGTGCTGTTTCACATAGATTGACCACGTCAGTGAGTAGAAAAACGTGGGACAGACAGAATGACTGACTGACAGAATGACACACTGACAGTTTCCGTGATT
>NC_065524.1:35182708-35270077 GCF_006386435.1 Epinephelus moara
GACATACGGGGCATGAGATATGCCCATTTAAAGTTTGCAATTTCAATCGGTTGCTATAGCGCCCCCCTTTGGTCAATTGATGTAATATTGCTTCATTCGCATCCTCCCATGACCCTCTACCACTGTGCCAAATTTCACATGGATTGACCAAGTCAGTGAGGAGAAAAATGTGGAACAGACACACAGACAAACACACACACAGAGTTTTCGTCATTATATACAAAGATCTGATATGGGGCTTTTACTTGTATCAGAGTATTTTTACAATATAGTATTCCTACTTTTTCTTAAAAAAGAGATCTGAATACTTCTTTCACCACTTATGGGTGTAAATGGGAACAAAAATAGCACTAGTAGATTAGCCAGAAGTCTGGGCAACACTTAGTGAAAAAAAAGTTACATTGAATTTACTCATGTAGTGTTGTTCACAGTCATAGACCACAAAGTGATTTACAAGGGCAATATACAACATACAGGAATAAAAATAGAAGATAAAGCGACTATCCGAGCCACACTGTTAAAAGTGCAAAACTGTTGGTACAATACGTCATGAAAAAAATCACAATACACAGTAACAATATACAAAATATAAATGAAATAAATGCACACTTTACAATAGATATTTTATTTTAATGCCCTATATTTTTCATTAATAATATATTTCATCAATATATATATATTTTGTTTGTGCATTTTTTACTTTACGCTACATTTTCATGGTTTTGTTTGTGAGGACCAGCTCTTCATCCTGCACTATCACCCCAATCGGTGTGTTTACATGCACTTAAATAACAAGGCTGCAGTTGGAACAAGAGGAACAGCCAAAAGGGGAAGAGTCATGGGTGCAGAGAGATTAAGCAAGTTTAACTTAGGAAAAAACGAGACAGAAAAGTAAATAAAATAAAATCTTTCTCTCCCAGCCCTCACTCCCCCTCTGTCATCCTCTTTAAATTTGATTCAATAAAATTAAAGTTAAATGAAATTGCATGGGTTTCCCCTTCTTTACTCGCCCTCAGAGAACTATATTAATATTTAATAAAATAAATAAAAATAAATAAATATATTTGCCTGTTTCTGGTCTGAGAGGACCAGGGTCTACCAGTAGGTGGCGCTGCAGCCTTTGTTAAACCAGCAGGTGAGTGAGGGCTCCTCAGAGTTTACAAAACTACTACAGTTTTGTTCTTACTTGAGGTTAAATTATTTGGAAAAAAAGAAAGAAGAAACACTAGTTGCCATTTGACTGTATTTATTTAATCACAAAACCAAACTGTTAAAAAGTATTTGTTGGTTATTAACAGTGCAAATTCAGTTCAAGGGCAGCCAAGAGAAGTCAAAGTCTTATCTCGTTAAACTCATTAAACCACACACTCTGTATTCCCTCAGCGAGCAGGTCCAGTGTTGTTCAAAGGTTTTATTCGACCTGCTGGTCACTTCTCACTTCCACAGAAAAGCAGAAATCACATTCATACGGTCACCACGCTTTCAGCCATTCATCCATGACTTTTTGGATGAATCAAAGGACCATAAAGACCTAAAACAAAAAAAAAAGCTGCCCTTGGATCGCTCCCAGGTGGCCTCACAATCTCACACAGAACAGGAGCTCATTCAGGAATCTGTGTGTTTGGGAAGCTGCTTTAGGCGATTCAGATTCCAGATTGTAAAGCTAAAGAGCTAATCAGATCTCAGTGACCCTCAAACCTAAAACCAACTACCCTAATCTGGTTATGCAACCCCGGTAAAGACACAGGATCACCAGCAAACACCCCTGGATCCTTGGGAACAGTTACCCACATGTTAGCTCATGTCTCGCCTTAATGGGGATCCAATCAGTAAAATCTAATCAGCTGACTAAACTACTGATTAAATTACATGTTAGACTACTGTGCTGTATATGCTCTTGTATGTTCTGTGTGTATCTGACTCAGGCTGTGGCTATTTAGAAAATCCTTTTCTGGAGAAAAGAGGGCAAGAGGTTAATCTTCTGCAAAGTTAAATTATGAGAAACTTACTCAAGGGAATTTAAGGGATTTTCCTCGATGTGGGTCAGGCTGCGTCTCGTAGCTGAGCACATGAGAAGCAGAGTTACGTTGGCAGTTTTTCTGCATGTACGTGTGCAAAGGTGTGTGAAAGGTGACATTTTGCTCCCACGAGCTGTTACGAAGAATTCCTCTGGCACCCAGCAGTCACCAGGAATTCCTCCGACCCTCCGTTACATAACTGGGTCAGTGAGTTACAGTACTGCCCAGGGAAGTCTCTGCAAGGGAGCCCAAAGTATTTAAGGGGAATCCAAATATTATACTCCCAAGTGTGGATGGAGGCGATCCAGAGGAGTTTCTGGTGCAGAGGAGATGGGTGGAGATCTGACAGGATCATCCTCATGGGTTGGTTTTGATGTGGAGGCGGACAGCAAACATCTGGTGGACATCCTCTCGAGACTGAGGCATACATGCTCAAACACACCAACAAGCATGGGAAATGGAAATAAGCTGTCGGTTAAACTGAGCATTGCTGCCGTTTTATTATTTCACGCACATCTGTTTAATGTGGGAGTTGATGAGAGGAGATGCTGTCAGAAAAAGTGCAGGAACATGAACTTGATTAAATTCTTTGAGTTTATTGGATAAGTGCAGAAGGACATTGTGTTATTAACATTTTATCAGAGACACTATATTCTCTTGACGCACCAGAACATCTGCAACAAAAACTTACATGCAACACTTTATTCCTGTATTTCGTAGGTTTAAGTCAAAGATAAGACTTTTTTCATGCACTTAATAGATTTATTTCTCTCAAGTCTCTCAAGTCATCACTTTTCTTGTGCTGCTTTCAGACGTCTTTGAACCTTGAGCAGATTGGTGGTAGATTTAGAAAATTATTAAAAAAGAAAACTAGTGGAAAAAAAGAAAGAAGCTAGGGGAAAACTATATTAATATTTTTTATTATTACATTTTAAAATTATGTTACAGAATTATAATTTTAAGCACTCCTTCCAGGTCATTTCCTTGTTTGTTTTTAACTTTTTTTTTTTTTTTTTTTACTAATTTCTTGCTCGTTTTTGGGTCATTTCTGTTATCATTGCTCAAGCCAGTTTGCTCCGGTTTCAAAGTGTTAAACAGCATCATTACTACACAGCTGTACCTCGGGATGGTCACAATGATGGTCACAAAAATGTGCAGTTTGATCACACAACACGATGCCACAGATGTCCCAGGTTTTGAGGGAGCGTGCCTTCTGCATGCTGACAGCAGGAATGTCCACCACACCTGTTGTCCGTGTACTGAATATTAATTTCACTACCATAAGCTGTCTCCAGTTTCGTTCCCCTGAATTTGGAAGCACATCGAACCAGTCATTGGTTACGATGAAGAACTGCTGTCAGGTCAAGACCCTGGTGAGGACGACAAGCGTGCAGATGAGCTTCACTGAGACAGTTTCTGACACTTTGTACAGAAATTATTTGGTGCATCATGTGGCTGGTCTCAGACGATCCTGCAGGTGAAGATGCTGGATGTGGAGGTCTTGAGCTGCTTACATGTGGTCTGCAGTTGTGAGGCCAGTTGGATGTACTACAGAATTAATGGAAACAACATTTGGGACAGCATATGATAGTAAAGTGGACATTAAGTTAGCATATCTGTAATGATCCATAATCAAAATAGAGAAATGTATCTATGAGTGAATGAAAAAAGTCTTAGATCTTTAACTTAAACCTGCGAAAAACGGGAGCAAAAACAAAAGTGTCATGTTTAAATCTTTGTTCAGTATATATATAGAGGTCATCTTGCCCTGTACAGACCAGAAAGTGTTAGTCACTAAGTTTTGCAGCTCGTCTGATCACGTCCCTGTGGGAGAAGTTTTAGATCCATGGTGTAAATTCACAGACAGTTTGTTTTGTGAAAACCCATGAAGAAGGCCAGATGATACATTTGCCTTATTGTTTACCTTCTATTGCTAATCCCAGTATATATAAATCACATGCTGGACATTTCATGCATCGAGCAGCTCTGCTATTAAAAGCATTGGGAATGACTGACGCTGCTGTTGCAGTTGTTGCTGTGGGAAGGTTTCCAGCACAGTTGTTTCCTCACGTACTCCCCTTTACAGATCTGCTGACTGGATCAAGTGGTTCCTAACTTGTCATCTGTTGCCTTATTTATACAGCGTGGTTCACTGAGTGATTTTAGCCGGGAACATGAATGAGAAATGGGATACAAGATTGTGAGATACAGCAGTTCTCTCATATGTCTCATAAAAGAGAAATACAAGATATCAGATACTTAAATTTAATGCATTTTAGGATCTTCAGGGCAGGTGTGAAATCACGCTCAGTTGCTCTGACTGGTTATAAATCCAAGATACTTGATTCATAAATAAATGATTGGGTGGTGGCACCCTGTATTAGGACCCTTATAGCTACGCCCCTGTTTTGTTTACTTAGGCTGTAACAGCAGCTCAGCAGTAGAAGTGGTGTTACAAAGCCATTAACTCTCTCTGACCCAGTATCTGGCTCCGGACTCTGACGCATGTTGTAAAGGGATCATAATCTGTCGGTTCATTTGTAAAAATCCCAAAGTAACCAGCTGGCCTGCTATTTGTCGGATGCGGACCAGTCAGAGACCCCCCTGCCTCCCCCCTGCAGCCCGGCTCTGTGTGCCAGCTGCATGACTGCGGAGCGTTGAGTTGACTGAGTTGAATGAGACGCGACAAAGACAGAAGAATGAATGCAGGAAGGTTGTTGCCTACGAAGCGACGTGTTGCTCACCTGCCAGTTGCATGAGGGTAAGTGTGTGCTTGTCATGGGTCGGGATAGAAAGTAAAGGACGGTGTTCAGACTGCTGACACCACCTGCCAAAAATACTGAGCCCGGTGGGGGAGGCGGGGAGCGGGGAGTGTATGGGATGTCCACAAAGTGCACGTTGCTGTTCTCTGCTGAGCTAATGCAGATGTTTAGTTTAGAGCCGATTCTGACACGGTGACAAGGTCAAATGGTCACAAAGTCGCAGTGCGCTGCTTGGACGTGACGAGCGCATCACGTCTCCAACAGCGCGTAGTGCTGAAGGTGCACCAGCTGATGTGAGACCAAGGGCATCAGCTGATAGCTACACCTGATATGTGATATCAGACCGTCTACATGCATGTACGCTGCAGCTTTTATGGTCTATATTAAGACCTGGAATATCTATCTCTCTGTCAATAATCCAGCCTGCATGTTGTGATAGCTGCAGAGGAAGTTGAAAGCCGACCTCGCTTTGGACTCAAAGTTGTTGTAGGACAGAGGTTGAGACTTGTGCACAGTCTGAGTTGAGGCATCACAGCAGGTGACAGTGTGAGAAAATGGATCCTCCTCACACACACACTCACACACACCTCACAGCGGGGGGCAGCATGAAAGAGCTCCGAGAATAGACCCCATTGAGCTAAAAACCACTACTGTACCATGTAAACACTTGGTACTATGTTGTACCGAGATACACACACAAACACGCACAGTTTCAAACCCCTCTCTCCTCAGTGTGCTTGATACAATGTTGGTGGAGTGTGTTTGATAACTTTGAAGCTGTTTGCTTATCAGCGTCTCCTGGGGCTTTGAGAAAGCTGCTATTCTCACAGTGATAAGGTGTTCTGTTGATGTCAGTCTAAACATGCTGCGAGCAGCGCTGGGCACGTAAAGAGGAGAAAGTTCAAGATGCTCAGCTCAGGTTGCTGAAACATTGTTAGAGGAAAGAGGATGATTTTAATTACTGGTTAAAGGTCCAGTATGTAGGATTTAGGAGCATCTAATGGCAAAAATGGTAGCCTATATTATATTCATAACTATGTTTTCATCAGTGAAGAGGGAGCAGAGCCGGAGGGCAAAGCTTTCGTTTTCCAACCCCTCTCCTGTGGTCATGGGCACTAGGTGGTGACCTGAAGAATGAGATCGCGGATACAAGTGGCTGAAATGAGTTTCCTCCGTGGGGTGTCTGGGCTCAGCCTTAGAGATAGGGGAAGGAGCTCGGACATCCGGAGGGAGCTCGGAGTAGAGCCGCTGCTCCTTCTGGTCGAAATGGGCCAGTTGAGGTGGTTCGGGCAGCTGATCAGGATCCCCCTGGGCGCCTCCCGTTAGAGGTGATGCGCCACTGGTAGGAGGCCCCGGGGCAGACCCAGAACATGCTGGAGGGATTACATATCTCATCTGGCCTGGGAATGCCTTGGGGTCCCCAGGAGGAGCTGGAAAGCGTTGCTGGGGAGAGGGACATCTGGGGTGCTTTGCTCGTCCTGCTGCCCCTGTGACCAGGCCCCGCATAAGCGAATGAAAATGGATGGAGGGATGGATGGAGGGATGGATGGAGGGATGGATGGCATTCATTAGTTCATAATCATCTTAAAATGAGAACCAGGTTTTCATGACTTTAGAGTGAACCATTTATATCTTCATATGCAGCGGGTCCTGGCCCACTGAGTTCGCCATGTTGTTCTACAGTACCCCTGAACCAGGCCCCCAGGAACGCTGCTCAGCCTTGCTTCCAATTTTTCCAGTGGCCACTCATTGTATTGCAGAGAGAAAATCTCTCCTGGCCCAAAAGCATTTTCTCCATTGACCACCATTATAAAAGAGATGTCTGTAAAACTGTTGACCTTGTTTTGCTGACAAGGTCAATTATGTTTCTTTCTATTATGAGTTTTTGATTCATAAAGGTTTTATATCTTTCCTCAAGTGCTGGCTGGGCGGAAACTCACAGGCAGGCCCAGCATGAGCAACACTGTGCATATTCAGTGGACTTCATACTGTGAAATTAAACCTGGAAGCTAGAAGCTTTTTTTTGGCATACGCGCCAGGTGAGCAATTCCAGTGGAGTGAATAGATACCATCTTGGCATCGGGTATCTAGTTATTATTATACAGATGCACAAACCAGACACTGGCTCCAGATAGGCATCATGGTCTCACTCCAAAGTCGTTGAAATCTGGAGCTTGGGCAGTGACTTCCAGCATCACACACTGACTAAAATAACTGTACTTTCACATCAGCATGAGACACAACTGGTTGCCATATTTTAATGGTGGGCGGCAGGGGTGGTGGATGGGTCCAACAACCACCAACTTTTACCCGGGAGGCTGGTGTTCACTTCCTGTAAGATTGTAAAGCCAAACCCTGCTCTTTATTCCTAAACCCAACCACGTGCATGTGTTGGCAAAATGTAACCACGTGCATTTGTTGTTGAAGGAAAAAAAAAAAGTCAGCGGTGTTGTATTGACGTGGTGCTTTTATTTTGAAAGAGACTGTATGCAAGCATTTCCTGTGAAAACAGAAGTGTATTTTGGAAGAAGACAATGCACGTAACAGGCAGAAGTTGACATGGCGTCCCAGAACGTCAACAGCCACCCAGGGTGCCTTGCTTGTTACCTAATTTTTTGTTGAAGGAAAACTGCAAGACAAGCTTGGGCTTTAGAAATCTGTGATGAGCATTTGTTTAAATTTTCTGACACTTTATTGACTAAACAATCAAAGATGCACTTCAGCAATTTTGTTTGCACATCGATAAAGTAGGTGGGGAGACTCATAAGAGAAAAATGGTCAAAGCTGAAGCAGCAGAGGCCAGTGCATCCTGATTTTTAGACCCCTATATTGACCTACATTTCCCATAATGCAACAAACTAGCATCTTTTTATTAGGTCCCTCCTGACGAGTGTGTCCACATCTTACAACCTCTAAACCTCTAATTTGTGTTGAGACTTTTGTTATACATTTAAAGTGTCAAGCCCAAAACCCATATCCAGCCTAATGACATCACTATGACATAATCAAGGGTTATTTTCTCAGACTTGACAAAGCTCCTCCAGAAGCATGAAGACATGACACAAATGTTTTCACAGGCTGATTGGCTCTCCTTGTTACTAGTTAACTGGCCTTTATGTTTAAAATTAGTAGAATAAAGGTCTCAATCTAGAGAGTAGTCACCGCCATGTTTCCTGATTGATCAAGATCAAGACACTGAATCTGCTCTCATCCTTTTAATCATCCTTCAGCTCCACCTCAACATTAAACCAGTCGTACTGTCCCTTTTTGCAGCTCTCTCAATCACCTGATGTCCTGCCAGGACCTGTGTCCCGAGACAACGAGACGACTATAATTAGAAAGGTCCATCTGAAAAACCAGACGGGGAAACGGCATATGAGTATGCTGCAGAGTAATATGATGCAGTCGAGTGAAACCAGGTGACCGAGACTGGATCATCAAAAGCGTCATTGTGTTCAAAACCAGATGCCCTCTGGCGCACAAGGTCATGAATACTGATGAGTCAGGGTGATAAACTGAGGGCAAGGCAAGAAAGTAGACAAGAGCAGAAACTGGAAAATGCCCTATGCAGGTTTGTAGAGCTCAAGAGGATACCTTCAGAGTGCTGTTTTGTCAGACCAAAAGTCCAAAAATATGCAGTTAACAATGATATAAAAGAGAAAGAAGTAGAAAATCATCACATTTTAGAATCTGGAACAAGCAAGCATTTGGCTTTTCTTTCAGTCATGCTTGCATCAAAGCTTTATGTTGGTCTGTTGGTCCATCACTGGCCTGTCCCAAAACCCGCACTTCCCCTAGAAATACCCACTTGCACTTGGTTATGCGCGTCCACGTTTAGGCTAGTGGTGTCCAAAAACAGAATTGAGGTAGTGAAAGTGGTTTCCAACACTTAAAACCCGCCCTAGATTCCAAGGGAACCCCAACCCACACTTTCAACGAAGTGGAAGATGAAATTTCCCGGAACACCTTGCGAAGTCAGCAACCTCAGCAAGTTTTGGAAAACAATTTGTTACTGTATGATCGGGATGTAGGTTATACAAACAACAGAGGGTTGGGCTAGCATAAACTCATCAGCATCAAAATATTTAAACAAATCGACTTACCCGAACAAAATCGATCAGAACTAGAAGACGTCGTAGGCGCCTCCTGTTTTCAGCATTTCTTCTCTGTAGATTCATCAGACAGAGAAGAATAAACATAGCACACGCCACAACACAAGCATTGGAGCTGGCATTTTCAAACCTGAATGACTACCACTATCTTGCGACGCTACTATGCGTGACGTATGCCTGCACATCGGCCACACCAATTTGCATGAAGTGGTGTCTCATTTCTTAGGGAAAGATCTCTACCCTAATATTTCTCACTTCCCTCATCAAGGGTTATCTCGCAAACAAGGGCACTCATACCAAGTGGAAGATTTAAGGGGTAGAAAGGGATTGGGCCGTAGTTCCAGACTGAAATATCTCACTAAATACCTTTGCACAAATATTCATGGTTCCCAGATGATGTATCTCAAAGACTCAAGTGATATGCCGGATTTTTCCTCCAACACCAACAGGAGGTTGACATTTGTGGTTTTGATAAAAATATCTCAGCAGCTGTTGAATGGTTGGATATGAAATGTGTTACAGACACATCCTGAAAAGTACTTGTAATAGTGCTGGTGATCCATTAACGTTTCCATGGGATCATATTTTCAGTTTTTCAGATGCCTTTCGTTAGTGTTTAAACCTTTGAACCTTGAGCAAAATTGGTGGGATTTCTTTCAAAAACATTGGAAGGTATTGAATAAGAAATGTCTCCAAAACTGCAAAAAATGATGGATTAAAAAAAATTATTTTGTTTTAAAATAGGGGTGAAAAATCTAGGGAAAAAACTGTATATATAATTATTAAAATTATTTTCTTATGTCACAGAATCATCTAATTTGCCTTTTTTTAATTTTCTGTTTTCACTGATTTCTTGCTAATTTTTTGGGGTCATTTCTTCTTTCGTTGCTCATTGCCTTCTTACCATGTCTTAAAAAGAAACCAAGCCAATTTGCTCACATTTCAAAGGGTTAAGAGAGCTCTGAAAGAAAATGCTGAGTTAAAAAAATCCCCCAGATAAAATACTTTGGGCCTATTTGCTGAGAAAATAGGTCGTCCCACCAGTCAGTTTAGTTTAAAGACGTTGGAATGTGCCTTCATTAACTTTCCATTAGCTCAGGATTGTTTTTACATCTTGAGTAAAACATCTTGTATACACACACAGACACACAGACACACAGACAGAGAGGAGACGACTTGAGTTCAGTTGGCTTTTATCAACACATTCTTACACTGGTTAACTTAATATTTCACAATAAAAGACCGTGGTGGCGTCATTATGTTTCTGCTTGAAGATCGAAAGGCTTACAAAACCATTTTTCATCAGGGGATGAGATTACATAACTGCACCACGTTGGTTTGGGGAAACTCCTAGGAACAATTTAAAACATATGTTAGCAATTTAAAATTTCACAGAACTTTGGAGGATCGCCACTTTCTGCCAGTGGCTTATTCCTGTTCACGTCCACAAAGGGAACTGCCCATACACAATTAAGTAAAGAGCTTTTTAAACACTTAGGAACAAAAACAAAGACGAAAACAACCGAGATCTCTGCTAATCCAAGTCGACCACATACCAAAGTGTCTAAAAAAAGAGTCTCTGACTGAAAGTTGAACGTCCGATTCTGTCTGCATGCATCTTTAAAATGTGTTGCTTTGTATGTGTAGAGCTTCTGTGGGAAAATGGTGGTTTAGGGTCACTGATGTTTGGTCCTGGTTGACTATGTTTACATGCACATTAATACTCTTCTAACATGACAATATTCAGACCTTAATATGTGTCTAAATATAGCATTTTCCGATTAACGTGTGGGATATGCTGATGATTCTGGTTTTGGGAGCATTCTTTGCACATCTATACATGACATTCACAATAAGCATCTCAACTGGGATTTGTATGTTTGTGACACAGGACCTCTTCCCTGTTTAAGGGCAGCTCTGTGCGATAAACCAACTCGCCAACGGTTTGCAAGGCTGTGGAGTAAAGATGCACGCTTTTGGATATGTGTGAACATCACAACACCAAGGAGGTAGTTGAAGGAATTAAAGAGGAAGGTAGTGTTCAGACAACTCTGCTACGGATGGAAACTTGGAATAGGAAAAATCCTGTTTTGATGCCAGTCTCAGATTCACTCGTTTGGTGTTTCGCCTCGCTATATTTGCATTTTTTTGGCACCTGCTGGTTGCAGCCTTTTTATAAAGTCCTCACCTGAGCACTGTGGGGCTACACACCCATAAACGTCCTGCATACAGACAAGATAAAAAGCAGATACGAGCAGTCTCTGCAGATAAATACACTGCCACACATTTCTAGTGGCTCATTACTTTTTTACGAGTCTGTACATCGTTTTTTGAGAAAATCCTGCATATTATATCTTTAATATTTTGAATATGTTGTGCGACACAGTCACTGATGGACAAGAACATCCATATTCAACAGTTTATTGCTAGTGTTTTAAGACTGTATGTTCTGTTTGAGGCCATGGAGGTCACATTTTGTCATCGAGATACTTCATGACTTTTCCTTATTTTATGAGAGTTGCTCATGAACATGATTTTGAGCTGAAGACATTAAGTCGTTAAGGCAACAACTGGTTTTCAGATGCTTCATATCTGTGACTGGTGTGGTCACAAATCTCAAATAATTCTACTGAGATTTCTGTTTCTGGAGTTTTAGAGTAAGACTATCCGTGTATTGCATACAGTATGGTTACAGTTATAGGGAAAGATCGTGGTTGAAGTTGATTAAAAAGACAAACAGGAACGATGCAAACTCAAGTCTCCTGCAGGAAACTCTGACGCACTACATGCCCATGCATCCACCACCCTGACCTCAACACTTACTTTCCACCTCGCCACATAAAGGTCACACTATTCCCAGGGCTGGAGCTGTGGTAACATTTTTGGCATAAGTCAACAAGATATGATTCTCTGTGTTCCTTCTCCTGGCTACGATTGTTGTCATGGTGCTGCCGAGGTCTTGTTTGGTGAAGATATTGTTGTATATGTAACTTCACCAACCTCTGATCTCGATGTGCGTTGGAGACATTTGCTGCTGAGTATATTTGAGTCGAGGTTAGAGTTTGAGATATGGAGCAATATATAACTGTGATTTTCTAACTAATATTGCGCGTGTTGACAGAGGTTTGTGGTGTTGCCTTTTGGGCAGCTCGGACTACGTGCCGCTGACTTTGGAGGGGTTTTCCAAAAAAAAGAAAACAAGGGTCAGGGAATATTTTGCAAACTGTAGGATTTGGATTAGAAAAATAAACAATGCTAAGACTGATTTTAAAAAATGATTTTATAAAACTAATTTTCCAGTCATGGTTGGAGGCACAGTAAGTGATTCAGGTGAGCATGGCCTAGATACTGAAGGAAGAATATTGCTGCAGTCCTTGGTGTATACAGAGTCAGCTGGCTGAGCTGGTTTATATCCCAGAGAGGGAATTTGTCTTAAAAACACAGGCACACATTCACACATTTTCTTTGAGGTTTGTGGTTTTGTTGATTCTTACTCAACCTGGCTAGACAGCTTTATACCACAACTTAACATCGGCACATTTTAGTCAGCTATAGCTCAGTTGTTGGAGGACAGAACAGACTTCAGTCTCTGCTATATTTAACACATGCCATTTAATTATTGTCTAACAGTTTTGTTTAGTCTTTGTTTCACACAGTGCAAGAGTAGAAAGAAAGAATAAGTGGGTAAATACATAAATAGATAAGAGGAAGGGATGTTAGAAATTGATAAAGTGAGAGTCACAGACAAAAAAAGAGTGAGAAAACAACATTGTCCTTAGTTTGACTGAAGGTTCTGAAAGTATTTCAGGGAAGGTCCCCACACCTGTTGTTGCTTTTGAGACTTTAAATGGCAAATATTGTCAAGGTTTAGACAGGACATAATGTCCCTCAGCCACTGAGCGTGAGTGGACGGGGCAGCATCTTTCCATTTTTAGGCCCAGACACACCAAACCACCTCTCGTCAACGTGTCTCAGCCTAAAAGTTGCACATGTGCACACCAAACCAATGGCCGACAAGCATGTATGCTCTGGGCCTGCATGAGAGGACATATGCCTCCACATGAGCAGATGGTGATAGTACGTAATCATTATCTAAAAAGGGAAACCGGAAAACCGTCTTGATGCTAGTTAGCCAGTTAGCATATTAACAACACAATCCAGTGTTGAAAGAACTGAGCACATTTACCGTGTGCCAGTGAACAGTAACCCAAACCATCACAGGTCAATGGCTAAAAGAAACAGTCCTACCTCATAAGTTTGTTTCGACCTCACTCCTTCTTGACTTTTTGTTTACATTCCTCACTTCCGTTTCTCTTCTCGTGCGCTGAGCTGAACTGCCAATCAGAGGGATTTCATTCACTGACGGGCTCCTATGTGCCGACGCCGATTCAACATGATGAATTGGTAGAAAAAAGACCAACTAACACCGACAAAGGCCAACGATGTGGGACACACTGATCTGATGAGGGCAGCAGACATTTACCAATGGCAGTGACTCGGCTTCGTGTGTCAGGGCCTTTAGTAACACTGCACGTCTGGCCCAAGGAGAGGCAAAGGACAGTGTGCAGTGTCCAGGTGCGCGTCTTCCTCTCCAGTGGTGCCAAAGGTCAGGGCCAGAGGTCCAAGTCAACATTTAGGATGAAAGGATGAGGGATAGTGTTTGGAAAATATCCCTCCAGTATTTTTCCGGAGTAGAACACAAACACAACATGTGGATAAGGGAGGCCTCACCTGTTTTACATTTGTCTCAGCAGGGATACCTATGTGGGTACATGCAAGATAGTTTGGCTTTGGACACAGCATGGATGGATTACTCAACCCAGGGCCCAGAGGGGCCAAAGGGTCAGGGTCTGCCCTGGTCATCAGCTGCAAAATGCCACACATATTAACGCATATCAACCAGGAAGAGATGCAAATGACCAAAAAGACAGAAAATTAACTCAAACATACATCATTCATTTTCTGGTTTTTGGATTGTCAGACAAATAAGAAACTTAAAGACTTACTTTAGTCTCTGGTAACTTGTAATTATCTTTGATTTAATCAAAAGCACACTGACTGAATTAGGGATAAATTGAGTCACTAGTCATTTACAAGAAGCCAGGTCTTTAATGATGCTCTGTGGAGTTTTTACTGGTAAGAAAATGTGTCTCACTATAATCCTAAGTGCATGTTGTGTAACCTTAAGGCATTACAAAAGTGTTGAATTCACTAACTAGTTTATAAAAAGCCTTTTATAAAACGCTCACATGCATTGTTAAATAAGCTTGCTGCTTTCTTTATTCTTAGACTCTAGCTGCTCACTGCACAACCCTTGATATATGTTAATATATTAATATAAATGCAATCTGCTGTACTATGTATGACACCACCCTCACACTTGTGCACGTGTGTCTTTGTGCTGGTTAAACATGAGAGTGCACACAATATGTTTGCTCTACAGCTCCACCAGTGTTTGAAATCTCCACAGTGGGCCTTTAATCTAAACTGACAGGTGTCACTCAAAGAAATGTCATGTAAACTAAACAGAAATACATTTAAGGAGGCTGCCTATAGTCAGGCTACTTAGTGTTATCAGTAAATGCCAAACACTTCAGGTCAATGTGTAAACTGAGGTTTCACCTTTTATTGTGTCGTATAACGACCCCCCGAGCCATGAGAGGACACAGCACGCAACTAAAAACAGCTGTGAGAATAAAACTATGTCTGAATTGCAGATACATGACTTTAAATACACATGTGAACTCTTTGTATACAAGAATTTAAAAGTATGTAATAGTAAAATGTCTTTATAGTAATATGGTAATACAGGCTGAACTATTAGGTCTGGAACTTAACCCTCTACTGATCTGTGTGTTTGGTTTTGTGTCCTGTCAGTTGTCGGGTCACGCATGTGGCAGATGCATCATATCTGTGTCACAGCAGTCTTCGTGCAGTGAAGGGATCTGGTGACAGCTTCTGAAATTACTCTATCTCAGCATATTAAAAAACACACACATGGACCTTTAGATACAGGATTTGTTTTAATGAGGGCACTTAAATAAGATAAGATAAGATACACCTGTAAATGTATGTAAAGTCCTGCACACACACACACACACACACACACACACACACACACACACACAGGTGTTTTCATATATGTTGGCTGATTAGCCCTCCACTCAGGACAGTGTGTACACACTGTGATTGACTGACGTATCCTTTACTCTCCTTTAGTGTTGTTGCACCTGTCAGAGAAGGACACCGTACACCTCTACTACTTTGAATAGTACATGGACTTTGGTGTCCTAATGTCATTTCTCGCAAAGCTCAATCAGAATGAATGAAAACATCTGTGGCTTTAAAGTTTTCGTTAGATTATTAGATTTTATTAAAGGAAGGGGAAATAATCCAACGCCTATTAATTAAAGAATGAATTTTACTTAAGTGAATTAAGGAAGCCTACTCAAGCTTCTTTAAACAGCAGTAGGAAGAGTAAAGGGCTGTATACACCAAGAACGATGACTATGACCATAACCATAGATATTATTTTAAAATTCTTTCTGACTCAAGTGGATGGCGGAGTCTACACCACAGCTTTAACGACAGCAGTGGTGAACAATATCATTGGGATCAATTTGAGAGCATTTAACAAATGGCTAGCTGATTTAACCTCTACTCATATGAAACCAGGGACAACAGCAGCATTGAACAAAGGTAATGGCACAAAATTCCGCTCTATTACAACTCACAAGATTCACCGTCAAAACAACTGTCTTATACTAAACACGTTTTCCAAACAAATACAACATGCTAACATTATTAGCACAAGCCTATGGCATTTTACATTGTATAAATTAGCCTAGGGAATAGCGGAGATTCTCTCTACTTTTATGAAGCCAGGATAAATCACACACAAGACTTATTATGCTATTTTAGTGGAGGCTTAATTGTCTTCACAATTTACTGTTTCTTATCTGTGAAAGTGAAGCAAATAAAAGCTTTGTTTCCACTGAGGGAAATGGTTGCAGCTTACAAACATAGACAGGAGGTCTGCGTCTTTCTGGGGAGGTGCATGTCAGGCTACGGCATAGGCTCTACGTCGACGCAGAGCCTACGCAGCAGGTACGGCGTCGATTCCACGCAGAAGTATAAGTCCCACTTTAGGGCTCCTCAGAATAGCATGCACTGGGGCCCATTGTACCTACCTCACGTCTCTGCTTTGACCGGAGGAGCAGAGGGAACTAACAGCTCTGTGAGAAAGGAGAGGAAATTCTTCCCGTTGTACCGCTCACATGCTCTGGTGTAAATGGCTGTTTACTTAAGAGCAGCTGAAAATCTTGCTTTTGCTGACCTCCAGCAGTTTAACTTCTTCTTTTTGTTCCCCTTCTTGCTGCAGTGATGCAGAAGTGTACTGCAGACTGTGTTGGTACATTGTGGAGAAGCACAAACTTAAGTTACTCTTTAACAGGTTGGTTCATCCAAAAGACAAAAGATTTGTCTTCCGTCTTCCCTCTGTTTCCATTGTGGTGCTTACATTGTTGTCGTGAAATTACAATAGAAATTCAGCAGGTTTTTGCATTAACAGTTTCCCCCTCACTCTAGGTAATCCACAGAATACACAACAGTTTTCATTGGAGCATCGAAGAATAATCCCTATAAAAATTACTGATAGTCATCTGGTGATAATTAAGGTCACCTTCAGAGAATTGTAGATATCACGCAATTTCTGTATACGTTGTCCTTAACAATAATAACCTTGAGTTTGTCTTTGAGGATCTGATGGCTTTAACAGATGGCCCCCAGGGTCCAGAGAGACAAACAAACAAAAGGAAAGTGCAGGACTAATGGGTTGGTATCAATAAGACTGGAAAATACAGCTGGTGCCATCTCACGCAACAATAGAGAGAGAACAATTGAGTAGTAGATTACGGGGAAACAGGATAACCACACCATAGAAAAAAATGGTAATGGCAGCGCTCCAAAATCTTAAAAAAATAAGGAGACCTTGCCCTCTGTTTGATTATTTACCATGTCAGGACAGACCAACAGGATGGCTGACAGCCCCTGATAAGATAAAACGAAGGGCCAGGATGAGGACTGATAAGGATGATATCTGCAAAGAGTCAAACAGGGAGACATCGCTGAGAAGAAGAGTAGATCTATAGATGGTCATGAGCTGACTGCAAAACACACACAGGAGCATAAGTATGTCAGCAGCTGAGAATGTCAGCGGGGAATTCAGATTTCCTAACAGATTCAACAGGTGACCTTATACATGTGGGGAACATACTGTACATGCACAAAGAAAACATATCTGATTGCATCTACACACATATACGTTCACACACTCACACACTCTAGCTGTAGGCCTATGGCAAATTTGTAGGGCACACATTGTGTGTACGGCAGTGGAATAAACACGTGAAACCCCTGAACGCCACACGTGTACCTGCTGGAAATGACCGCACGATTATGGAATTACTTTATACCAAGTTATTCTCAAGTTAAGACTGCTTCCACTTTTCTTTTGAGGGAAAGGACAAAGGTACTTTAAAGGCACTTACAAAAGTGATGCTTTCAGCAAAAACATGAACTATAATAACTTTTAAAATGAGAAGAGGGAAGTTTGACTAGTTTGACTATAGTATCGTTTGGCATCACACAGTCCAGTATTCCCAGTAATAACCATGCATGTGAAAACATTGTGCAGCAGAGTATCTGTAAAACTGCAATGCACTTTATGACTTTTTTTTTATTTAAAAAGTGCTTTACAGTGCATTTCAAAAACTGTGGAAACAATTTTAAAGGCCACAAGATGTTCGCACGTCCAGCTGTCCCAGATGTAGATGTTTTGTGAAATATCACTTGAGTTTTTGAACAGAAAATCCTGCACTCAAGAGCAGTGCCACAAGGGCCACAAGGTGAAATCACAGTGGCATAAAGAACTGTCCATTAACTGAATAACAACTGAAAATGATCATTAAAACTGTGTATGCAGCCACTTTTTGGTTAACCACAACAATATGCAACAAAGGCTCAGTGCTGCTTTAGTGCACTCTAAAAAACAAAATTTAATCAGTGTCTCAGACCTGCTCTCCTCTGTGTAAACAGCTTTTAATTCACCATTTAAGTGTGTAACAAAAGCCTGAATTTCAACTTGAAGATGTTTTAACACAGGAGCCAACAAAGCAGTTCCAACATTATATCAGTGGTAGTCAAGGATGCACCACAAACCAAACCAGTAAACAAGCAGAAAGAAAGAATTAAGTAAAGTGTTTCCTTAATCTCACTTACATCATTAAAGGATCCACCAACATATTAACCAAACTAAGTCCATATCTGCAGAGGCGCCAGGGGGGTTTTCTGGGTGGCAAGATTGGGCCAATGAAAATCTGTGGGTGGCACACCAAAACCAAAAACCACATCTATAGTGACTACCCCTATAGTTTGGCTGCTACTGGTTGCTAATTGGCTGAATTGTTCGGATGTGTGCTCTACATATGACTCAAACATATGACACCAACAATAACTGAGTACAGGTGAAAATGGCCATACCATTTTTTCCCTTGCTAAAATGTAGCCTAAATTTAGAGTGTTATTTATTCCCCTTCCCAACAAGCTAGCATGACATAGTTGATATCAATAGATGCCTTAGGTCAGTGGTTCCCAACTGGTCCGGCCACGGGGTCCAGATTCTTCCTAAATCATTTGCTACAGGTCCACACCGTTTAATACATTCAGCGTCATACTCAGGTTTGGCCATATCATTGAGCTGGTTTGCTGTCTCTGACAAGCAGCTGTCGATTGTCTCACTCATTCTACAGCAGGTATTGGCACTTTTAAAAAAAAGCTAAGCGTTAGAAATTCACCATACTTAAAATAAGGTGTGTTTTTTACAAACTTTACATATTCGCAAGTCACTTGTGGTCCATTCAGAATGGACCCACGACCCACCAGTTGGGAACCACTGCCTTAGGTTGTCTAGTTTCATAAGATACACTTAGCTTTGAAAATTAGCGCACCACAGCCTCTTAGGGAGATCCCCCACCCAGCCACCCCATGCGGTTACCGCTGCATATTAGAAGTGACATAATTGTTCTTTACAAACAACGGTGTGGGGGAAGTGACAGGCTGAAAGATGGTGTTTCAATATTAAGTTTAACAGGTATTTCATAGGAGCAGCAGGTTGGTTGTGGTAGTTCAAGGTAAACCTCAGCATGAAGACTTGTTGTTTGATAATATGTCTCAAAATTGCTAACAGGGCACGCATTAAAAGAAGTTAAATTAAAAATCAGAGACCCTGACTTCTTGATTAATGATGAAAAACACTTGATATCACTGACTGCGGTGTGGCCCAGAGGTTAAACACCCTTAAAGTTTCACCGCTTATAGGCTGCAGCGGGTCTCCACTCATGTGAATGTGGATTTAACCTTTAACATCTCGGTATTCGACCCGGTCATCACAATAACACATTAAATTCAAGCACAACAAGTGCAGGAATTTAGAAATGAGAGGAATGTACGCTCACACAATCCTCCTCCTCACAACAGAATCTGAACTTTGCATAATTCCCGTATTTTATAAGCATTCACTGGAGGAAGATTAAGACCTCACTGCCAAAATAATTGATGTGAACTCCTACTTCGCTCCGAGGCCTGTTTCATTTTCTCTCATTTACATCATATGAATGATCACTCTTGTTTGTCGTTGTTGAGATGAATAATGATGTTACTGATGGATGGGGAAAGACAATAGATGTTTATAAGCTTCATTCACCAAAGCAAGAACCTAAAAAAGTAGTGAGCAATGCATCTTACACTCATGGAGCGAGAACATTTCAGCTGCGAATTATAGGCTACTATATCTTAAATGTATTTGGCAACATGGCTTCATTTTTTAGATAAGTGTGCACTCAAAATTTAAGCCTATGTCAACATTAAGCACATACCAACTTATTGATGAATGAGGACAGAAAGGTTGAAAGGGTGAACAGAGTTAGTTTAACTGATAAAAGTCTGATGTTTTTGGGTGATTTATGGTTGCAAACCACCACAAGTGCAGAATTTTGGGTCTAATGCTGTTTTTAAAGTTGCTTGACTTCAACTAAAGAGGTGAGTCCTATAATGGACTGTCTCAAACTTAGCTCTTGTTCCTAAACGCACCCCTGGATTAAGAGGAATTCATTGCCTGAGTGGCTGCAGGTTAGTGGGTCATCCATCGTGACAGGGATTTCATAGAGCATGACCCTTGCAGACCACTCACACTCTGATGGGAATCTGAAGGTAGAGATGAGGAGGGATTTCACTCTCACAGACCTCCCTGAGGAGTTTTTTCTTTGTTTGCCAGTCTTCGCCGTTTCAGTCCCAAACCTTAATCCTCCGAAAACGGAGCCAGGCCTCGAAGTTCTTAATCCCAGATGGGATTTACTTTACTCCCTCTGTGTCTCCTGAGCCATTCAAAGGTTGAAGAGGCCATCCACTGAAATTCCTTTTTCCACCGCTGTCCTCTTAAATCTCAGTATGTGGTCAGAAAGCCACTTCCAGCCCATTCATGTCATGCCCTCCTCCTCTCCCCGAGCTCGCCTCTTATGCCACAGACTTCACACGATATTCTTGAATTAGACATGTATGATGTTTATTTGCTCATAAATGTGTGTTCTAAAAATGGCATGAGAAGGATCAGTGTGGGGTCAGCAGGAAGTGAAGGAGTTCATGACATAATATTTTCTGTTGACAATGGAAATTCACGCAACTATGCAACAAAAAGAAAGCCACTGAATGTTTCTCCAATTTATGCACAAGCTGCTGTGGGGCCGCATGAGACTCCTATCAGGTTGACTTAAAATGGCTCCACTGGTTACTGGCAAAGATATTTGTTACGCAGGTGCCTCATAGAAGTCAGTTAGTGGCCTCAACCACACACACGCACCTGTTGAGCTACAGTTGAGACTGTCTTCACTGTTGGCAGTTCGCTCTAAATTATCTGCGGGCATCTTTCTTTAGTTTCCATTCAAATGTCCTATTTCTGCACAGCCTGTTCTCATTTCCAGGGTGTCAAAATGCACTGCTTGGACAGTTTACTGCAACATCATTATAGTGACAGGGAGGGGCACAGTTTGGTGTCTGTATGAGACACACCAGATTTTCAACCCACTCCAAACCCATGTGCATCATTATTAGACATTTACAGCAATGGATGTTGTATTAAGAGAGTGAAAATCCATTCAGGGTGGGTGGGAGAGTTGGTTGATGGGTCTAACATGAACAGGACTTTGACTCAAACTGTTGTCCGTGTCCTGTATAAAACTTGTCACATCAGTCATTATGATATGTGTCCACAGCTTCCGTCATTTCCAAGCTTACCATTTATTGTCTATGTGAGCAGCCATGCAATGCATTCTGGTGGCAGAGCTTTGTGTTTCAAGAGTCGAGGCATCTACTCCTCATTTGTATAGAGCTCAATCTAGGTTACATAATGCAAATCAGGGCCGTCCAGTATGACTCGCTGCCTCTGGAAATCTTTGAAATACTTTCAAACTAACTGGTGTCAATCTAAAATGAAAACAGATTCAACAACTGCATGGCTTTATTTTTCACCTCAAATGTTTTCAGAAACACAATTCAGTGAGCTGATTTTACAATATGTAAGAGTAGGTTTTCAAACGAGCCACCATGTTGGTCCAGTCTGAAATCTGGGTGAAGACAGCTCAGGAGCTGAGTGGCACACCCATCAAGCGTTCAATGCTGGGAAGCGATGTGACCCCTCATGTCAAAAGACATCCATGTGGACATGCGCAATTAGTCACTTGAGTTGTTAGTCACCTGTCTAATGTCAGCTGCGAGCTAATCCTAAACCTGACCAAGTAGTTTTTGTTGCCTAAACAACAAAACTACCCACTTCTCTGTCAAGGTCCGCCGACCCCTTCTGCATTATAGATCTCAATCTCAACCTGAGTGTGACAGGTCCTGAAAAGCCCAACAGGTTGAACTGCTGAAAATGTGCACTGATGGGCCGAGTTGAGGAGGGCTTGGACTGTGGAGGAAAAAAACCTTTTTTTAAAACTAGATAGATAAAAAATAATAAGGGCGAGAAGGAGAGGGAGCAGCCAGGCTCCGTGCCGGGCTGTCTGAGCATGGAGCTTCTCTGATGGGGAAATACGGTGTGGAGAGTTGTTGATCCACCGAGCTGGTCCATTTTCCATTGAAGACACGCATGTCTTGCGCCACCACACAGCCGGCGTGTCCTGGGTGTTAGATATTGACTAGTGCTTTTTGGGGAGGTTGGGCTTGGTCAGGCTTGAGCTCAGTATTTTATGAGATGATCTCGGATGGGCCGGGCTCGGTGCTGGTTGTAATGTTTTTGACCCATTGAGAACTCCATTCTGCATCAAGATAGAACACTGAATGTATAAAGAGACCTGGATACAGTGCTGGAGATGGAGCTGTATTCATATATACTACTATAAATTGCTCAATGGTGCATGAAGCTGAAAAAGCTTGAGTTCTGTGGTATGAAATTACTCAGATCTTCTGAATCGTGGGGCCCATAGAGCAAGCCTAAGAGAGACTGTTGGGGGATGAAATGCAAACTTCTGTTTAGTGCTCCGCTAATGGGAATGAAATGATTTAATTGTAGACTTTGACCGAATTAATCAAATCCTGATAGTGAAACAAGTAATTTGATGGGGTTGTGACGCTCAAAAAAAATTTATCAACTGATTTACAGACCTCTCTTTCACAATGAAGTCTATGGGAAAAAAAGTATTTTTGGGGCCGATGGCCTCACGTCACAGACCCGGACGTTGTAATTTCATGTTGGAACACTATGTAAAAATGGCTTCAAAGCCTGGTGCTGTTCCTGGGGACTTGGATACAACACAAAAGGCTACTCCCGACATCATTACAGTGACGCTGGAGTTTCTGCCCAAGCGTCAAAATATGACTAGTAGAGATCATGTTGCTCTGCATGATGTTTCAGTGTTTGTCTGATGAAGGAGGTGTCTTGCAGAAACCATCCTCTCACTTTTTGCTTGTCTGTGATTTACTGCTTCCCCTTTTTTTCCCGCTTATTTTCTCTCCGTCTTTCTCTTCATGGAAAAACACAGTCAAAGCTGCTACACTGAGATGCTACTGACTGACTTGACCCCCTTTAGCTGCACAAGTCAGAGGAATGCAGGACGAGTGAGAGATCATTTGAAAGACGTGCTCAGCTACATGAAGTAAAGATTGAGGTGAAGTTCTGTTACTTCAAACCAGCAGAGAGAGAAAGACAGTAGTTTCTCAGTTCCTCCCCGTTGGGTTCTTGTTAGTGAGGAAGCAGCCAGACTAACACTCCTTCACACATGGTTTCTGTCCATAACCACAGCAGGCTTTTTTTAGACTGGGGGGAGACAGGGTGTGGATGACTGTGTACCTACCACGACTATATGAGCAAACAGCGGAGACCAATGCTTAGTGTGTCCAGACTCACAAAAAACGACCGTAAACAACGCCTCGGCATGGCGGCTCAGACAGACCCAGGCGCTGAAATTATACATGGGTGTCATTTCTTGCAGACACTTGAGAAAACAAACTGCAGTCAAAAAGCAAAAGACGAGAGTGTTTACTTCTATTCATTTCAGACAGACTTACAGCACGACATTGTGTTGCAAATGTCATCAATTTATTCCACATTTTTTCTGAAGGAAGTAATTTGTTCTCATCTTATTCAAAGGAAAATAATTCAATTCTTCTAAATGCTATTTGTGAGGGGGAAGTTTAAAGCTTTCATGTCAGTTTTACCACAGTCACATGAATACAAGCTCTCTCAGACACGCTCTGTCTTTCTTATCCGTGTTGTTTTCTACTTCACTAAATGCCTCGGACTGTTGAACAGTGTCAGCATTGACCTTCAGCCTGGACACATGTGCTGTCTTTGCATGTGGAAAAATACTGTGGTTAAATATGAATAATGCAGCAATGACACAGCTCATAGCACAGTTATAAAGCAGTTCCATCCATGCACACTATTCCTTTCATACATTCACACATATGAAGAGTGTTTGTATAATTTTCAGTAAATCATTCATCAGCATAATTTTCTAGCAAGCTATTTAGGCCAATTTGATGCCAGCTGCTATGCTGAAAGAGCGTTTGTATTCGTGGTTATTTTGAACCTCTATCTTGCTTCACATAGATGGATTGCTAGTTTAGGAAGTGACTTCTCAACTGCACAATCCATCTCAGAACAGCAAATTGATTCCAGCAGTCTTCTTTCCTGTTTGTGATTTCAGCAGCAAGCAAATGTGTCACCCAGATAAGAGACTGGTTGTATTCATTGTAATCGGTGATCATTATTACGACTGCACAGGATTAGACAATATCATATACATGAGACGATATAAAGTTGTTTCCCATTAGATATTACACTACAAATATCTTCTCTATAGATTTTCCAGAATTTTTAGTATGTCAAGATATATGTCAAAATCATGATATGAAATTACTTATATTTTGATAGAGGGTTTAATACATAGGCCTATCGCTCAACCCTGTAATTGCATTCAGTGGTAATTAGTGGGCAGTGGTGGGGGAAGTACTCTTATTCCTCTACTGAAGTAAAAAGTACTTTGAGAAGACTATGACAATACTAATAGAAACAAACAGAAGTACTGCATTACAAATGTTACTCAAGTAAAAGCAAGTATAATCAGGAAAATGTTCTTAAAGTAAAAGTGCCCATTGGGGAAAAATCTAAAACAAACAAAAAAACATAGCAAAAATAAAACAAATGAATTAAAATATATATATATTTATTGATTTAGGATGATTGTGTACGTGTATGTGTTGTGTATTTATTACTGTCATGGCACAGCAAATTTCCCTGTAGTCCTTGTGCAATGACAATAAAGTCTACACAAAAAAATCAAAACAAAAATAAATTAAAAAAATAAATAAAAATTTTAAAAATAAAATTATTAAAAAAATAGATAAGAAAATGACTTCAATTTTCATCAAAATAGTTTCCAAAAAAATTTCTGCCAACTGGACAACTGATTTTGACTACTGGTTTTAGGTGTACCTGTGTAAACTGTTGGGGAGTTAAATTTAAAACAAAACATCATATATTATCTTTTCATGCAAAAATACTTTTATTTGTAAAGTAACTGCAGCTGTCAGATAAATGTCATGAAGTAAAAAGTGCAACATGGCCCTCTGAAATGTAGTGGGGTAAGTGTGGCATGAATAGAGGACTCAAGTAAAGCACCTCAAATATGTACTTGGGTACGTTACTTGATTAAATGTGCTTAATTACAGTCCACCTTTGCCAATGGCCCCATAACAGCTCAAATTTGAAATATACAAATGATATATAATATTAGTTATTATCATTTGGTGTTTCTCTCTCTACCATTGCCAGTTGACTTATGATAACTAACTGAAAGTCACAGTCATCATCAGGGGGTATTTCTGTTGGTGTGCCAGTAAAGAGATTATTCATCACCTAACACGGATGAGTGAGTTACATGGAACTGGCAAACTGCTACACACTCAGACAGTCATATGTAGATGATGACATTTCAATATAAATCCCCACAGTAATTAAATTTACCCCGCCTCCTCTGGTGACGACCGTGTCGACGACTTCAGGAACAATCAGAAATCCTACCACTTCAACTTCAGGAGCGTTGAATCGCCTAAAAAGGTTGCTATATGTATGTATAAATTTAACATTAGTTACTAGATAGTTACTAAAGAGATGTTTCTCATTAAAACTGCATTTTAGTTAAGAAACAATCTTCCTTTTAGAATGTGCATGCGTTGTGAGTATGAGTTGTACGAGCAGCACGTGAACACCACCAGTATAGAGCGGTTCCCCTCTCTGTGAGGACACAGAGTGGATCAGACACAACAAGCCTGCACAGACTGTAATGATAAGGTAGGACGTCTCAGTGTGTTTAATTAAAGATGTGTTCACTAACTCAGTGAGCAGCAGGCGGTTATAACTGTTTTCTCTTAAGAAAGGCGACTGGTTGAGTTAAAAACCGGCGTTTAAAGCTGAATTACCTTATAAAATAACGGTAACGGTTACTCGTTTCAGATTGGATTTTGTCCTCTTTCAGGTGTGTTTGGCTAATTTGTACGATCCCGTGGCTCGTTTTTGGTCTTTAACTGTTTCTGAGGGACTTAAATTGAGAGTTAAATGGTGCCGGTGGTTTGATGCTGGGCGCCAGCATGCTTTCTTTGTTGACTGCAGATGGGAATTAAATTTACCGCCAACTTCAAGCGTGCTCCGTCCGGTCCAGCGGTGCAGTTAATTAACGTTAGCTTGGCCGGTTAGCTAACCGGCTTTTGATTAGCATCACCACAGTTAGCAGCGGTGTTGAGGGCGAGATAACGTTAGCTGCTTTGCGCAAAAATATTGTTTGTATACTGAATTCTCACAGGCAAACAGCTTCTGAAATGACGTCAATGTAATCTTCATATTGTTGCCTCATTTTATTTAATTTTCCGCCCTAAAAAAACTTTAAATAGCTCTGCCAGCTGGGTTGTGACACTGGGAATTATTCAAATGGCTCAAATCGAGTCCTAAAAGTTGGACTTTTGGTCTAAATTAAATGAGTAGAGTCCCCAAGAAGTGTACTCTGTGGTAATAAGTGGCATGGTGCGTGACATTTGCTTCCTGTTGGAGAGCACGTGTGTGACTGGCACTCAGATTTTAATGAACTCTTCAATGGGAGCACGTGGGGAGATGCTGCATCATGCTCATGTAAGCTGATTGTGGTTTTGACAGCAGGCTCTAACATCCGCCTTCAGGGTGGGTACATAAAACAAGATGAATCTATATCAGCTCTGTATGTAGGGCACTAATACAAGTCACCATGATGACTCTTTTAATGTGTCTCTGAGGCTCAGTGGTGACTTCAGTTACATGATGACACTTGGTTGTATGTTTTTATTAGGCTACCTGATCTCAGAGGATTGTTTTGTAGTATTCTCTAAAACTTATTACAGGTTTACTACACCTCCTCTTAATGACGAGGGATCTCTCCGACTGTGAGCGAGTGTTTCCTGGCTTGGCTCCATGACACACGTGTCTGTGCTATTTGTGACTCCGCTGACCCTGAAGCAAGAAGAAGAGCGCACCAGAATGGTGGCTTTGTTTTCCACTGAACAGCAGATGGGACAGCAGCATCGACCCACCGGCACCACTGGGTGCACATGAGCGTGTGCTTTACGCTTTTCCATCTGTGTATTGTGAGTTGAATGACAAAGCAAAATGCTGCTCAGTATTGTCTGTGCTGGCAGAGTAAAACATTTATAACTTCTGGCTGATGGCAGCTCTTCCTGTGAAGATAATATTAGGTGAAACTGACTCATCAAAGAGAAACTAGAGACCGTGGCCCCTCCAGTCTTACTCATTTAAACCCATCAACGCTGACTGTAGTGTAGTCATGGTGATAAGTGGAGTTGCTTTTGCCAGTTCATCAGTCAGCTATTTATCTAGACCACTTGAACCAACTGAAAAGACGGGCAGCTGGAGATGGGCTTTGTTCGTGCCCCCTCTGTGAGTGGCGGGAAATGACTTGGGGTGTGAAGGGGCGTCCCTGAGCCATTGTTTCCTGCCTTTTTTTGTGTCATCCTGATTATACAAAGGATAACAATCGTGGTGGTTCAGTCCCCTGTGCAGACTTGTGTCTGGATGGAAGTCGCTTTGGTGCAAATCACAGATGTGATTCATATAATATACATAACTTGTTTGTATTGAGTAACAAGCAGAAAGCACAAACTGTGGGTGCATTTTTCTTTACATTCAGGGCTCCCACAGGTCCTTGAAATTCTTTTAAGTTTGTTAATTTGAGGGAATAAATCAAGGCCTTGAAAGTGTTATATATGTCTATATATTTTGTGCAAGAATAAAAACTGTCTGCCGTCACTGTAACACAAGTCTTCACATATTTAAGCCTCTCTTCCTTCTGTAAAGCCTTTCCTTCTCATTATAGAAATCCTCAGTGTCATAACAGTAATTAACCTTGATCTGTATTTCAAACTATGCTGTGTTGGGTCCTTGAATTTGAGAGACCTGGGCCTTGAAAGTCCTGCAAAAGCACCTGAATGTGATGTTTAAGAAAGTGTGGGAACCCTTTATTCATGATAGGAATAAAGGAGTAAGAAAGGGTGTTGTTTGGGATGAAGCTGCACCCTGTTATTTAGATGTTTGTGCTTCCTCAAAAATGTTTGCAGCTGTGTTAGTGCTGCGATACTCCCTCTTGACAGTCAAGAAGATAATTATTCATTTTACATTCTCTGATTTGATGTAATTTAATCCACCAAAAAAGCTTTGACGTTTTAATTATTTGAAGCAAGAGCATTCACATGAGGGATTTGAAACTGGTGAAATATCAATGCAGTGTCGTGTCTTGGTGATGAACGTCCTGGTAGAGACCTGATTTGAGAACAGCAACATGTGCCAAGCTAAATATTGTGTGTTGACTGAGTTTCTGACCCCTAGTTTTGAAGAAAATAAAGATCCAGTCAGTGTTGTAAGAGGTTTGTTTGAGTTAATTTTACCGGTCTCTATGTGTCTTTGTCAGTCATTAGTGGAGATCCCACAGTGTCACCTAGGCCTGCTGCGTCTGTTTGGTGTGACTCTGAATTCCCAAATGCCTCTATGTCCATGTCGAAATGATGATGTGTTTTGCCATCTGTCGCAGTCCTTCTTTTCACAGCCTATGTTCCCTGATGTGCGCTTTGGTTCAGACACAAGTTGTTTAATCTGTTGAGTTTTACTTATTCTCTTAGTCAACAGGATTTCATTTGGCTGCTCGTAAAAAGCCAGCAGCTGACGTGAAAGGGTGGGAAGTTGTTAGATGTTTAGGCAGCTTTGCATTTGCTGCCAGGGTGACCGGCTGCAAATGCTATCACAAGTCAAATCGACCATCCATGCCCTACTTACATTTTAAAGGCGACCACAAAATGTGATGTAGATTAGTGATTGTTGGAGTTAATTCAACATACAAAATCAATTACAGTGCAGACTATAGTACGGACTTTGTTGTAAGATAATTTGGGAATTTGACAGTAAAGTACTTCTGGGTGCTGTGACATTAAGCGGGTAAATCAGATGCTGAACTATGAATTGGTAACGACGCCACAGGCCTCTACAGCGCGAACACCTCAGCAGAGAGGCAGACAGCTTGATATTTTTAATCCTGCCGCTCATTAATCTCTCTCAAAGGGTTCTCTGAGTGATGTAATGTTTTGGAGAAGCTTGCATCTTTTCTTTTTAAGATGAGGTATTGTCTGTCTGCTGTTTGACTCTGAGTGGCTCTGATATTTTTAATCTGCTCTCAGACAGATGGAGGACAGAGTCGCTGCTGCTGTCCTTGAGAGAACCGCAGGAGGAAACGCAGTGTGAAATGGGAATCAAAGCTGTAAAAATCAATGTAGTGCAGCATAACTGTAATGCAGCCTATTCTTCTGTGTTCTCAGGCTATAAACAAGCTGCATTTTATGTACGTGTGGCTGTGTGGGTTGGTCAGATGGGAAATTGGAAACCTGGTTTGTCACTGAACGGCATGTAAATCATCAGTGAACAGTTTTACGAGTTGTGCATGGGAAGCCAGAGCAAAAGGTTAACTCTGAACCGTGTCCCCAGTAACCCGCTGCCACTGAAACCCAGTACCCTAAAGACTGATTGCTTCCAGTGGAGGGGAATAATGATTCTCTTGTTTGTTGTTGTTTACACTGTAGCGTTGTACCTGCCTTTGTTAATTTTGAGACTCCCGATTGTGAGAGAGCAGGCCCATGTGGCATGTAAACACTGAAGGGTGTGCAGTGCACGGTGTTGAAGTTTTGGCGTGATGAGTGCAGAGTATTGTGATGCGACGTTACCCAGTTTGTCCTGTTTCTGCTGCACACAACAGACATGTTAAAGGGATAGTCATCAGAATTTGAGACCAATACTTGCATAACATTCAGTTTAGTTTTTAGTCTGCTTAGTTTTGTGTTTTTTTTCTGCTACTATCTCGTTAAATGAAGTTAACCGCATTCAACTTGGATCCAATGTGTGACATAATCTTTAATTAGATTGCTTAAATGGAAACCAGCAGATCTTAAGGTTGAGGAGGCCTGGCTTTGGTGATAGTTTAAGCTTCATTCAGAGGTGTACATTATGAAGATTTGAACATTTTAGTAACTCTTGACGACATTCACTGATACTTAATACAATAACCCATGACAAGCCTTCCTAGAATGGCATTCAAGTTTGATACAGGGCAGAGGAAGCATTATGACTCTAATAAGAGTGTTCCCCATCCATGAGCGCTGGGAAATGACCTCGAGCAAAGGGTTATTCTTCCTTTGCCTCATCATATGACCAGCATCAAACTATTCTGCGTATCAGCCTGGGAATAAAGCCGACCCTGTTAGAGAGGTATGCTGGTGAGACCAAAAAAAAAAAAATGCACTCCTGTCCTTTTCTATTAAGATTTACCTCTGTGTGTCAGATATAGGTCACACTTAAAACATTCAGCTTTAATGATTTTTTTCTGTGGGTTTCTCCCACTGTTATGTCCACTTCCTTTTGCACTTCAATTCCTGTCACTGATATCTCAACTGGTGGCCTGGGGAGAGCTACGGATAGATGTTATTAGTGATACAAGAGGTGTTTACAGCCGCTTCTTTTACTTAATTTCCAGTGGCGCAGTGAGCTCCACTGGGAGTAATGTGGATGAGGTCCACAGTGAGTGTGATGAGTGTGTAGATTCCCATGCTTATGGAGAGATCCAGCATCTGACACCAACACTACAAAGCAAAATCCATCCACGTCTGTTGAGCTTTGCAATAATTAGATGTCAAAAGCTGCCCTAATAAGCCTGAATATGGGAAACACAGCTAATTTATTTCTTGGTGGCAATAGCATTGGTCCTGTTTTAAACAGAGGAGCACAGATTCCTTGTCCTCCTTATATTCTGGATATAGTTTGTGCCTTGAAAACAAAAAAAATTGAAACAGAGGTCATTTTTTTTATCATCACAGAATTAACAGCCACCCTAATATTAATAATAAAACGCGCACACTTTACTTAAAAAAAAGACTTGGAGCTTTGTGCAGAGGTTTTACGTAACACACGGGTGGATTAGAGTTCAAAAATCATCTGACCAACAGCAGATGCTTGTGGAAATCAGAGCATCTACGAAGAAGCCCCGAGCAGGGAATATAAATTTAGCAAATCATAACATTATGTGACCACGTTTACAAGTTGCATAATTAAAATTTTGCACACAATTGTGACCATGGCAAGCGGACTAGTCCAAACTGGCCCCTCTTTGGCGAGATTGGATCTATATTCTTTACCATGACATTAGAGGAGGAAACAATAAATTACTGCCACTCCTGTTAAATCTTTTTTCCATTGGAGTGCTGATTGTTGGAGTTGGATGTCGCTGAGAGGCCGGCTAGTTAAAGTGTCACACCGGTGCCAAACTGGAGTTTTGTACCACTCTACAGACTGCAAAGTGCCTGTGTGACTGTGTGTGTGTGTGGTGGGCAACTTTTCAAAAGCAGGCAACTCATGCCAGCTGGCTCGGTTTGATGACATGTTAGGTTGAGAGAGGCATACTTTACAGGAATCTGGGACATGGCTGAGCCAGTGTGTTTTAAACTGTGACTTGTACTGGTGTTTGTAATTTCACTGGCCATGATAGAGTTTGACCGTTGTTTCTCAAACAGCTGTTCAAACTGGTCGAGATCGACATCATGTTGGATGATGATATTGTTGTTGGGGAGGAACAACGCAAAAATGTGTTAACCAACCACGTGAATCCAACTCAACTCACGAACCGCTAACTTTATGCATTGTAGTAGCACAACTGTCAGAACTCAGGACACACTGCTGGCACTCTTCAAGGTGTGTGTGTGTGTGTGTTTGAGAGAGAGTTATTAATAACTTACTCTGAACACTGTTTTGCCACTTTTTACCCACACGCTTGAACTTGTGATATTTATAACATTGCCAGTGGAGTAAAAAAGGTAAAATAACAACAGTCTGCCCAGCAGATGTGAGAGGATATAGATCAGTGACGAGGGTAAATCTTCGCGATGGTGACGACAAACTTGGTCGAAACCACTTTGTCTTTCTTTTAAATTACAGTGTCGAGCTCAGTGGATGATGCTGTCCTCCATCGGCCCAACTCCCAAACCATACAATATTGACCTAAGAAATTAAGACAGGTGATGTACCGATTTTTTTTTTTTTTTTAAGGACAGCACATGTAAATGACCTTAAACATATCTTGATCATTTTTGAGTTTGAACCTCTTGTTGCCTGTTGGCCGAAATATATCCGTGACAGGCTAATATCAGCAGATAGAGTTGCCAATTTATTGTTCGGGCACTAGTTTGTATTCACACAGTGTGTGCCTGGTCTCATGGTAAATTTCCGTGTAAGCAAGCACATGTGGACTTGTTCAACAAATACAGGCTGTAAGGTTTGAATTCGTCCCATCTGACTTGCCATACAGACTTTTCTCATAGATTGTTCCCTCTCAGTGTTAGACTCTGCTCGATCAGTATAGTTTGGATGCATACCACTGAATGGGCTATAGTGTGTGTGTGTGTGTGTGTGTGTGAGAGTGTGTGTGAGAGACCCTCCTTCATATAGAGCCGTCTCTGTCCTTACTGACAGCGGTCTCATGACCTGCTACACATGGGACTCATCATGTCATGTCTGTCAGCAACAAGATGCAAGAGTGCACTGGTAGAGCTGGGTCAGGTTTTCTGTTGCAGATAGATATTGCTCAATTGCTCAATATTGTAGCTTATTTAAAGGCCCCCCTGTGGAGTTTTCCTGTCAACAAACAAGTTATATTAAGTCTTACTCACCACCACATTGTGTGTGTGTGTATCCTTGAGGTCTCACAGATGTGACCAATGCATTTCCTTCCTCATAAATCACTTGCAAATCTGATTTTTGTTAGAAGTTTGCAACCTGCATTGTTTACATCCGTGTTTAGTTGTGAGCAGTCTTCTTTTTCTATTATCTTTGTCGACACATTGCTGCACTTGTTGGTGCATTATCACCACCTGTTGATCATAGATATAGTGTGTGTCGCGTCACCTGTGTACGTCTCCATGCATGAGATTTAATGAAACAGAAACCCTGTCATAAAAGCATTTATCCAAAGCAATACTTGTGGTCAAAAACTCTGCAAGGAGCCTTTCTAAAACTTTCATCATCCTATGACAATGGGTGGCCGACCCATCAGTGCATTTCGTTGCGAGCTGTTGAGTGTAAGTGCTCATGATTTAAGTATTTACTGAGAACACCTAAACTTTGCCTTGTGTTGTTTAGCTTGATTTGATGCCAGATTTGCTCTGTGTTCTTGAAGGAGGAAATGCCTTAAAAAAAACGATTCTGTTTGGAGAAGGTGTCACAGAGCTATCTGAGCACATGTCTTCCATCAGGTCCCGGGATAAGTTGCTAGCACAGAGGGGAGTGAGGGTGATTGATATGTTAAGGGTGGGGATGTGTGCAGAATAAAACTGAAAGAGAAGTGATGGGAGAAAGTAGGACAAGAAAATATGAGTTGCACAATAAAAGCCGGGGGAGCAACAGATCATGTGAAGATAATAATGATCGAGGCACAGCAGAGGAACAGCGGATGAAATGAAGTGAGAAATTAGTAGGCAGTAGAAGAAATGGAGGGAGAAATTAAGAGGACGTGAGCGTGATAGATTAAAAAATAGGAGAGTGGAACAGATGGGAACGTAAAGGCAAAAGACTTAATGACATTGTGGAACAACATCATTAAAAAAAACCCAATCATTTATTCTTAGCTGTTACATTTGCTCCTTTTCTGAGCACTTCAAACTTTCACCATTGCTCAATTCTCACAGGAATATTCCACTATTTACTTCAAATGATGAAATATAAATGAAATATAGGAGTTGATGTCTATATGCCAAGGGGCGCCATGCATGCTTGGAATGTAAATGTGAAAGTATGTAGGAAGGGTGGAGGACAAATGGGAGTTTGAGGTAGAGGGAACAGGGAGGGATGGACACTGAGATGCAAAGAGAGGGAGGTCCAATGGGCAGCAGACAGCAGGGTGTCAACCCACTAAACCCCTATAGTATAAAATGAAGCATGCGGAGCTTGTTCGGCCTTTGCTCTGCATCTTACCAGAGGAAAGAGGAGCCTTTTGTTCCTGATTAAACTTTGCTGTAAGTAAATTTGTAAAAGGTTTTCTTTGAAAGGTTAATGGGGGCAGAAAATTGTCACGTTTTTCGCATTTACTTTGTAATTTGTTGCACATTTGTGAGGAATGCTGTGCGAGGAGAAGCATGTGTTTCTGACCCATGTGAAGGTTGTCCTGTGAGTTTCACAACTGTTATGCAACTTTACTGTAGAGTGGCAAGTTTTCTTTGAACAATGTTTGCCTGAGCATTTAACCACTCATTGCTCTTGTGGCTGGTTTTTCTTAGACATCAGCACAAAAATTAGGAGGCTGAGTTGCGTCTGTCACAAAGTTTGAGGTTTTTTATCACTGGAGCTGGCACACTCCCAAAGGATTTAGAGCTGACTTTACACTAAACCTGACAGTCTTAACTCTAATTGTATTATTCACTGTTCAAATGACATTATGCAGCCCATTATTTAATCGTTATGTTGGCCCAGATGCTGTCGAGCTCATTAGAATATCTAAATATGGAAAGAGGACACATATGGCTGCTGATGATAAAAACGTAGGTGCCTGCCACACTCTAAAAGTTTACCACATTGGAAACATATTTGTTATCTGTGTATTTCAGACGTGGTGCCACCCTGATCGAACCCTGACTGAGCACGTGCCTCTAACTGCCTAACAAGAAACATGACGGCCATCAACGCACCTCAGGACAAGTAAGAGAAACTCTTCTAGAGGCCTTTTAGAGTCAATAAACTGCTTTCAGTTTCTGTTTTAGTAACAGTATGTGCCAAACACAGATTTGGATGAGACCCAGTGAATAAACTGTTTGTTGACTTTAAGCTGAATGACTTCATGGGTGTTCTATCATGTGAACGTCCTTTTGTCTCTTTCCCAGATACAAATTAGTATGGATCATTTTCTTCATCCTGGGCTTGGGAACCCTCTTACCGTGGAATTTCTTCATGACGGCAACAATGGTGAGTAGAGCTACATTTGAGGACAATTGTGATCTTGTGAATGTGAGAATATTTGCAGCCAAATGCAGTTCTTCCTGATATCAGCAGACAGATGCACGTGAGAGGAAGAGCCTTGTTGGTGGCAGTGTGGTCAGTCATTAGTTAATTAAAGGGTTGGGCTCCACTTGGAGGAAGGGTCACCTAACGTGGAGAAAACAAAGATTGTTTGTTTACCTTTTCCTCTACAACCACCTGGTTTCACTCAGGATGGCTGACCTGAGTTCAGCTGAATGGATTACCATGGCAGTGGTAGAGCCTCTCTAATCCCCAGCCATTATTTTTGAGCTTTCAGGGGTTAACTTCTTAAAATGTGGAATTTTACTTCCATTGTTCTTAAGAGTTGATCTGGACCCACCCTTAGGGCATGTTTTTGTTGGAGCTCAGATAGCTTATAGTGTTTGTATGTTCTGACAAAGTTGGAATGTCACTGTGATAATGATGTGCTTTAAAGACATGACCAGACATGTGGCTGTGCTATAAACCTGTTTACACCTGGTATTAACATGTGTTTCTGTGATTCGAACACAAGTGGACAGGCAAGGCAAATTGCTGTTCACACCTGTGTCTATCATGGGTCTCCAGCTGACCACTTGTGTTCAGATTTCATTACTGCATATGCCACTTATGCTTGAAGGTCAGTGTGCCCTGTGCACAGTTACATTAGCAGTTGTGTCACTACAGCAGGAGATATCGCTGAATTCAACACGTCTTATTCCATGGGGCAAAATGATGGACTGTCACACAACACTTGGTCCAACTCGTTGTAAAAGGGGCACGTTATAGAGCATTAGGTCGCTTTCACCAAAACAACTAGTGTCCTGTGCTGATGATGTAGTCCTTGTTGGGGACGCATTAGCGTTTACGCCACAAAAGATATGTGGTCATATGCGTCCTAGACCACCTCTGCAAGTGGTTTGAGGGCTCAGATCTCGATCTAGATCCCAGTCGACCAATAGTCATCATTTAGGTCCATTAGTCGACTAGTCGCCAGGATGTTTATAATATTAATGTGATGATTAAATGATATATTTTGGTGGTTTGAGTTGAAGGTGTGAGAAAGAATAGTATCAGTAACATTGTTAACACTGTGCTACATTACAGAGAAATACAAACCGTACTAATGAACCTTCATTAATATAGGCCTATATTTTATCTCCAAGTGCACGTCACACACTGAGCGAGCCGCCTGTTAATGACGCTGTGGGCTAATGGGCATGTAGCTACTTCCATGTTTCAGATGATACGTCATGTTTGTAGTCGACCAATGAAGATGAGTTTACATATCACCTTGGGTTCGCCCTTCACCTTCTCAAAATGATCCCACACTTTGGATTTCCTGCCCGACATGTTATTAACTAGCCTGTGGAATAACCGCAGGTACCAGCCCTGGAAATTAACCTGACTCCTGTCTGACTGCTGAGTGTGGACACTTCCTGTGTCTGTCCTTTCAAATTAAACTCCCACATGGCCCAGTCATATAGGTTTTGATTTATTTTGACAAGGCGCAGCTCCTAATAGAGTTTTTTTTCTGTGACTAAGCAACCAATGAAATCTTGCAGACTAATGACTTTTCTTCTTTTTGGTCAACTACTCAGATCACAATGCCACTTGGTGGTCGTTTACACTTGTATTTAGTGCCGTCCACTTATGATCAGATCACCCAAGAGCCATGTTAGTAACGGGTATAAACAGACTCTGTGGCCACGCTCTGTAAATGCAAAAGCTTCTCAGGCAGACTAACATGAAGTGCATCACATTAGCATTTGTAGACAAAATTGAGTAAATTCAGCCACTTTTGGGTTCTGTAATGTAAATTAATTTGTGCATCATTTAATCACTTAACACTTTCCATCTAAGCAACCTTCTACTTCGTCATTGGTTAACATTCACTCAGTTGAAATGGGCCAGAGTAAAAGAAGAAACACCTCTCAGCATTGGGCTTTGAGAAACTACTATTGATAGATAGAAAAAATTACAGAAAATAAAGGTTGTGAAACTATACGGCGCTCCTCAAATGATATAATAAGACACAAACTTGAGACTCCATGTTGATTTGATTATCGTTTATTGTTACAGTTGAGTTTCAAGAACCACTAACCATTGTAATAAATGTGCATTCCTCCATCCTTTCTCTTTAGTACTTCACGAGCAGGCTGAAGGATGCTGATCCCACTGAGCCTGCTCAGTCACAAAATGAGACCATGGAGGGTGGAGATACTCGCAATGTGCTGGAGTCTAAGTTTAACAACGTGATGACGCTCTGCGCCATGGTGCCTCTGCTTATTTTCACCTGCCTCAACTCCTTCCTGCACCAGAGGTATCCACCCTGCTCCACACTGACACGCTCACACCAAAACAACCTGACCCTTTAGGTTTATGTAACATGCAGTCTTGTGTCTAGAACGTACACTTCTCCACCCACAGGAAGCACCGAGTAAAAGCCTCAAGGGCAACATACGTAATTTGATAACAGAAAATAGTAAATTGAAAGGATGAACTCTTTTGAGGCAACACCTTTTACTTTTTCCTCTCTTTCTGCCGACCCTTCTGCTCACCACATGCCACTATAGGTAACATGATCCTGTTATGTGAATGTATGTCTGCACGCCACCAGTATGTTTGCTTTAATTAGAGTCGGATAGAGAGAGATCTGGGGTGGACCCCGACCACGGCTGACTCTTCCCTGCACAAACACACCCAGGAATGCTATTTTATCTTCTACTTCCCCCCCATCTCCCCTGGCATCTCTCCTCCTCCTCTTTCTCCTGCTATGCATTTATTGAATGGTATCGGTATTATTTTGATGTGTGAATAAAAATCAAAATCAAATCAAAAATCAAAATCAAATCCCCTGCTTCCTCACTGTACTTACTTTATTCCTGCTGACCTTTTTTTTTGTCTGTTCTCCTTTTTTTTTCTTTCAAAAGTCACACAACTTGTTTCCTTTAGTCGATGAACGAAGAGGCCACTCATTCTGAAACACAACACACTCAGGCGGGCCTCAACTTCCTCAGAAGAGAAATGACGCTCTTACCACCTTAACTGCAAAATGTTTCTGTTTTTACTTCTGTTTAACAATGAATCATAATCCACTTTCCCGTGTGCCCCTCCCTTCTTTCTACTGTTAGATTTAAAAACATATCCTGTTATTCTACCGCTGCCCCTTTCCTTTTTTTGAACACTTCTATTATGTAATGAATATAAGCGGTTGGATATTTGTTTAACTGAAATTTGAGTCAAAGTGTCCACATTGGGTATGGCTAATGTTCTCGGCTGGAGGCTCAGGCTGGCAGTGTAGAAGCAGACATGGCTGAAGTAGTTTTAAATTTCATTTCTCTCTGTTGTTTTCAGGATTCCTCAGAAGCTTCGGATCACTGGCAGCCTGGGGGTCATCCTGGTGGTTTTCCTGTTGACGGCAGTGCTCGTCAAGGTGGACATGGCCCCACTGCCCTTCTTCACCCTCACTATGATCAAAATCATCTGCATCAACTGTGAGTTTCTAAATTCATAACTTGTGGTAATTACAAAGGGTTCAGCCATGGATGTGTAAAGAGAACTGTATACAGTGTTGGAGGCAGGGCCCTGCTCATTCCCATGTTGCTTAGTGGTGCATGAAGCCACTAAGAGCTCTATTTCCGGGGTAAGAAATTACTCGGACCTACCGCATCACAGGGCTCATAGAGCAGCACACTAGAGACTTACAGTGACCGAGCAGCTAAGTTGAACGCGGATAAAAATGATTCCATCATCATTCTTTTAGATTTTCAAAAAGTTGTCCCACCAAATGGATGAAAACCTGACCGTGAATCAAGTCATTTTGTGGGGGTTGTTACACTGAAAGAAAATATCCACTGATTTACAGAGGACTCTCACTGTTTAAGTTTTTGGGAAAACGCCCGTGGCATCACATGACAGACCGGATAGTTTTAATTCGTCCACTGTGTAAAATGAATAAAACTGGCTTTAAAGCTTGCACGTCTGGACCAGTGACGGCGAATCAGAGTGAAATTAGAGATATCATCATTTTCAATCCACGCGACCAATAAAGTGCATTGTGATTTGCTGGAATACACATGGATAATTACAGTATGGAATGACCTCTCAGCTGCTAGCCTGTTACGGAGAGGGAGCATCTTTGCTACGTTGTTACTGGTACTTAAAAAAATGAAAGCGAACAGGCTACATCGCCACTTGAGCAGTGCGTGATGTGAACCTCTTGTTTTTCATTTCAGTGCCCACGTTTACAGCATCTACAATTTGGCGGGTCGATGATGCAACTGATCTGTCGAAAGTCATACTAGATGTAAGATGTCATTCGTCTTCAGAGATCATCTAAGCTGTGCAAAATTAAAATTCTTTTATTTTACATGGCAATATGTTAAGTAAAGACTGTTTAATTTTGCACAAACCCAAATGAGTGTTGCGCTTTATGTTTTCCTGAGACTATATTCCACCCATACAACGAGCCCTTCACAAGGTGCAATATGCACAGAAATCCTGAAGTATCTAAAGACCACCTGCATGTCATCACCCTACAGACACAGCAACGTTACAGCTTTTACAACAGTTATGTCTATATTTGTAGAATATATCACACATGAATGTTTTTTTAACTCAACACTTCCTTTTTTAGTTTCAAATTAAAAGCCCTCTATCACTCCTCTGAACAAAATCCCTTCATTTGTAAATAATAAATAAATCATCAGAATTTCTGGGTAAAAAAGAGTTATTTTCTTTTTTGGCTACAGGGCCAGTAAAAATATGCAAGTGGGGGGGAAAATATTATGTTGAACACTGTTACATCATCCTTCATTAGTCACTGCAAGGAAAGTCTCTATTCTTACTCAGAAAGAAAGCTCAAATCGATAACAAAGTAATCAACAGTCAGTCACAGAACAAAATGCAAATACCTTTTATCCACGCTCATGTCAGAGATTGAACTCATGCAAATGATTATTTCCACATGTTGTAACATCATCTGCATCCACTGTTTTGGGAAAATCCCTTTCAATGGGTGGGTACACACACACACACACACACACACACACACACACACACATTCTCTCCTACCACACTGAGCCTCAGAACGCGGTCTGTAATCTCTCTGCGTTTGTTTATTTACAAAGACTCACTGAGCAGCAGGGATAAGCTCACCTGCCTCCTTATCCCCGTTGGGCCAGTCCTGACCCCCAGATCCTCCTGAGGAACAGCCCGTCGTGTTTGATTTAGAGAGGAGGACATCGTGACCGTGAAGCTTTGATATCGATGTCGACACATTCCTCTTAGTTGACACATTACAAGATGCAGTTAATGAAGCCCCAAAGCTGCAGCACAAGAGGTTGTAATCCATAAGTGTGATTCAAGTTTGTATGAAACGCCTTGTTGGCAACAACTTTATGTAAAGTGAGGTGAAGAAAATAGTTATATAACAGTTATGCAAAACAATTAATTTGCTCCATGTTGTTTTCAGAATGGTATCTCTCTGTTTGTGACAGCGCTTCAGTTTTTATGGGCCTGTCTTTTCTGTAGCTGTGTGTTTTTCTCTTGTTTCACAGTGACTTTGTAAAGCATACTAACTCTTAAACATCCTTGTCTTGTTCCCAGCGTTCGGGGCGATTCTTCAGGGCAGTCTGTTCGGGCTGGCAGGGATCCTGCCTGCCTCTTACACCACTCCTATCATGAGCGGACAGGGGCTGGCCGGCACCTTCGCTGCTTTCTCCATGATCTGCGCACTGGCCAGTATGTCTCACACACACTTTGTCTGTCATTCGACATAAAGATACACAAGAGGTGGACAAAACAACACAGCACAGCACAGCACAGCACAACACAACACACCTACCAGTGCTGTGCATTAACTCTGGTGCACAAGTTGAAAGGTTTGTTGCACAAAACTGCACATTCCCTGTCTACTTGCAATAACCTTTCTAGAGACAAGACTTTGCACAATTTGTAATCCTTGCTTTTAATAAAGAAGCGACAAAAAGATAAACTTTGTAGCTGTGTGAAACACACATTCACACCCAAATATCGCTCCATATTAAATGTGTTACGTGATGAATGTAGTTTTGGTAAAAGGTCAGCCAAGTGTTGGGTCATTAACGATAACTTGTGTTGGCTGCTCTTTGAGTTTGATTTCCCAGACAGAATTATGAACACAGGAAGCTGCTTGGACGCCCTTTTGGCACTCAAGATCATTTCTTGTCAGATTTCTCGGTGTTGACCATGAAGTATTGTTTTTCTTTTCATTACTTACCATTTTTATTTCATTTTCAATTTTGCTTCCACCGCAGTTTAGTTTCATTAAGTTTCCTGAGTGGGTTTTACTTCAGTTTTTATTGTTTAAAAATGTTTAGTTTTCATCGGTTTCTGTATTAGTTTTAGTTTTTTTGTGACTATAATAGGGGGAAGTATTTGTCAGAGGCAAGATTTGAGAAGAATCGGTATTACAGTACAAACAACACTTTGTGAAGGCCTTTGACTCACAGTCATGTAGACATCCCTGTAATGATAATAATAATCCCCATAATAATCTTGGTGCTGACTCAGACCTGACAATGCAGGTTAGCAGTTACCAGTTAGATTACATCAAGCTTTGTATCAGTCTCTCACCATACCGTTTCTTTGCTTTGCTTTCCAACTATAGCAAGCTGCAGTGAATTTGACAAAGCTCTTCTTCTCAGTCCATCTGACCATACTAACACTAACTGATGAGGCTGTGAGGGTGAATTATGGGATGTGATGTGAGAATGGTTCACCAGTAGTTTGCCATTAGAAAATTACAACATACTTTACATGCAGAGACAAGTTTTTTAAAAGCAGCTCGTCCTGCAGTGTTCATGTTTGTATTTGCACAGATGATGTTTCCTACAGTAAATACTTATAATGTTTAGTTATTGTTTAGACTGCAGGAGTTTTTTTGTCCCAACTGATGGTCATGTTTGAGGCTGTAGCTTGTTCCTTGAAGTCTTCAGATACACTGCGATTAGTTGGGCAACAAAAAATACTTTGCAACTATTTCTGATAACCACTTAGTGTTTAGGTTATTTACCAAGGAAAAAAGGCAAACATTTTCTGGTTCCAGCTTCTCATATTAATAAATGAAAATAATCATTAGTTATAGCCAGAGTGAAACGACATAATCCAACAACTGGAGTTTGAAATGTAATTTGAAAAGAGGAATACTGACTGGAGGACATTTTGGAGGACATTTGCCTGAAGCTATGAAAACCTGCTGACTTAAATCAATACTTAGGATAACAACACTAATGATTCTCTGTGTCCCGTCTTGGTCCGTAGGTGGATCGGCCCTGCAGGACAGCGCCTTTGGTTACTTCATCACAGCCTGTGTTGTTATTCTGTTGGCCATCATGTCCTACCTCGCTCTGCCCAGGATGGTAAGATCTCATCTTTGCTAAAACAAACATTGTTTTACAGAGTTTTTTTGTTTTCATCATGAGGTGTTTGTTTAAAACTACTTTCAGATGTATTTGCTCTCAATAACTTTGCACCTTTTTGGAAGATGATTTGTAAATGTGCTTAATGCTTTTAGATCATTCCTAAATAAAGTCCAGTCTTTTTATTTGCTATTACTCCAAACTCTACAGTCTGTGATGATCGATAACACAGCTGATAATTTACAGCACCTCAGGAAACATGTTGTGCTTCCTGTATCCTTTCTCCTCAGCTCAGTGGAAATGCCTCATTACGTGTTTTTTGTCAACAGGAGTTTTTCCAGTACTACATGGAGAGTAACAGATCCAGACCCTCTGCTGACGCGGAGAACAAGATGGACTTACTCAATAAAGGTACAAACAGCACAGGGCTGTGTAATTGATCAAATTTTATTTTCAGCCATGATTTTGACTTCCAACAATTATGAAAACAAGATAATCCAGATCAGTGGTTCCCAACTGGTCCGGCCCCGGGGTCCAGATTTCTCCTTAGTCATTAGTTCGAGGTCCACAGAGTTTAATACAGTCAGCGTCATACTTGCTCTCGGCCATGTTGTTGAGCTAGTTTAAGGTTTCTGTCAAGTAGCTGTCCGTAAGTCACTCACTTTATAGCAGGAAACAGGACTTTAAAATAAAAGCTTTTTGCTGGAAATGTACTGCACGTAAAAATAAAGTGTGTTTTTACAAACTTGACACATTTGTGAGTCACCTGTGGTCCAATCAGAATGGACCCACGACCCACCAGATGTAAATCACAGATCTGGATAAAAGGGTCATTGCTCCGAATTCTGTTTCACACGATGCTCCTGTTTCGTCGTGTGATAAATAAATCCTATGCACCTTTTCGCCGCCCCCGCAATAAAAGCCCAAACTCACTCTCAGGTAGAGCCCTGCATTAGATCGGGTACCCAGCAGGTGATGGTTTGTCTTTTATTATTTAACTTTAATTCCTGGGTTTGTTTCTGTATGAAAATAAGAACATGCGACAGACTGCAGATGTTAGATGATAAATATGCTAAAATAAAATGAGAGTAATTTAATGTTATATGTAATGACTGGTGACTTTGTGTGTCGGCTCTCTTCTGCACCAGCTGGAATATGACAGCTGCTTCAATCAGGTGCGTTACTAACAGGCACGTAAACTGTAGACATGTGCTGCGCATGATTATGAGAATAAGCCAATAATTAGCTTAGTTTCACATGTATGAAATGTCAAAAAATGATCACTGCCTAACCAAGTTATTTGAACTGCACATGGTTATTATAGGATTTGTGGTTTTTGGTTGGGCTGCAGATCTTTTGTCAGCGGGTCGGGTCAGATTGCGGAACTGATTGGTCGTATGTGTGGGTGGCAGGTCGGGTGCAGTATTGTACATCACAGTTACGGATCAGGAGCGGGTCTTGAAAATCGGACACAATCAGGACTTTGCTCTCAGCCAGACTGTGACATGCTCAGTTCCCCTCAAGCGAAAACACAGGAAAGAGAGCTGGTCAGTGACTAATTGTGTTAAATTACTGTGACCACATTAATTGATTATGTAATCAAGCAGCCCTAATACAGTATGCTGACGAGCCTGCTCAGATATTCTTTGAATTACACCCTCAACAAAGATGCAAGTTGGTCAGATAACTTAATAACACCACAGGTTAATGTTACGGCCTTCAGTTGTGTGTTTTTTCACCTTTTTCTCGCTTTTTTTTTTTGTTGGTGTGTTTGATGGTTTTTAATGATTTTTATCTGCTGAACATTATCAGGTTTCTGTTGTTGGTAATCTTTAGCTGGATGAAAGTTTCATGTCCATCCGAGCCTTGAAAGTGCTTCAACAGTCAGCTCATGTTGTCTATGCAGAAAATTACTATGACTGTTACCTCAGGAAAAAAGCTATCATTATAATATAACACTATCATAACAGGTCACTTTGTGTCAGACGTGCCATGTGGAGTATTTCTGGTTGCTCTGTAGCCTTAGCGTCTCTCTTTTTAATGCACACTGACCACAGAAGCCAAACCCACTGAAAATATTTGTGTTTTGGCTTCAACTCGACCAGTGTGAGTGTGTGGCGTTAATTACTAGTGTGTGAGAGCGTAATGGGAACCCGATGTTACATAACAATTGAAATCTTGTGTGGTCATCCACTCCAATGTGGGAATGATGGTCTTAACCGCGATGTGTCACTTGACCAACGTAATGACAGAGAGCTGTTTGTTTCTCAGACGGTGCGGGAGAGAAGCGGCCAGTGGTGAGTCTGGTGGAGGACGAGGCCAAACCCACCGTGTCTGTGTTAAACATCTTCAAACAGGTGAAGTCACTTTCTCACATTGTGACACATGAACACAAATCAAGTGCTGTATGTGCAGATAAAGAGGCAGCAAACCTCTGCTGTGAGCCAGAGATAACCAGCGTCATTCTGGTGACCTCTTTGTGCATTTTCTATCCTCTACCTGTATGACAGATATTATACTGGTTACATAATATTGATTATGTTCATCTTGTGTTATCTAATCAGATCTGGGTGATGGCTCTGTCAGTGTGCTTCATCTTCACCGTCACCATTGGAACATTCCCAGCCGTAACAGTAGAGGTCAAGTCAACAGTAGCAGATGGAGGCGCCTGGGGTGAGTCTCATTTCTGACAGTGCATACACTGTTAAAGCAGCTGGGGAGCCAATAACTTTGATGATGTGACATTTGAAAGAGGAATGGCTGCCAAATTGTGTCCGTGTTTAAAGCTTTGTTCCCAAAACTTGTTTGTTTTTGTTTCATTTCCCATCAAGAGGATGGGAAAATTTTAACCCCTGACATCAGACCGCAAGATTGGGTGCTTCACAGGGCAGGAATATCTTCCTATTTCAAAAGACACAGTTCAAACTTATTCACATAATTTTCCTATTTATTTCTGTTCCTGATGCTGAATATTGTACCATCTCTTCTACTGTTGCTGTCACTGCAGATCTGTGGAGTTTAAATTGAAAATGCAAAATACAACGCTCTATTTATGAACATGAGAGCAGCCAGTAGAAAAACTGAAGTTGGTGTTAGTATCAACAATCAGGGTACCCACACATTTTTAAAAACGGTACAAAAGACACCCACATCCAAACGACTAACGGAGCGGGTGCTGGACCAAAGAGACATCAGGCAAAGTAAAAAACAGTCTGACGAAAGGCTGTGTGCCTCAAAACATCACTCAGCGTTAAAATCCTTCTAAACGGGATCTACTTGGTGTGCGGACTTTTTTGTTTTTACTTTCCCACACGATTTTATCAATGACTTTTTAGAACTTTTCCATAATATTTTGCTCCATTTATGTGACTATAGTTTAGCAGATTTAAATAGGTAGGCCTGTATAGCCAACAGGGTGCAGTAATGAGCCTCTCACTCCAGGGTGCTTTGCCCTAGTACTACAGCAAAACTTTGACATAGAATATAGAGTGTCATAACATTATCTGGCCGAGCAATGGCAGGCGTGAAATATCTGCCAACACTGGAAATCTGTTGAGCGGCCTTTTGACTGTCTTGATAACTTCTTCCCTTTAGCATCGCTGACCAGTCCCGCTCCCCCTTGCTGCCAACATCAAATGCTTTGTTGCAGAGTCTACATCCAGCGTTGCTCGAGTATTCTTCTCCTGAGTCATGCATTATATTTGTTTTTTGAAAGTCAGACATTACTAAACACACACTGCTAAAGCATGTGTAGATAAGCAAACTGCTTGTGCTTGCTAACTTTACTCGCTAGTAGAGTAAAGTAGTAGAGTAGTAGACATTCTGGCTGCTACTAGCTGCATGCACCAACATGCATCATGTGATTATAGTAACATTTCGACTGTTAAAGTTAGACCTTTTTATGAGACTTTAATGAACATGTTTAGAAAAATTTCAGGTTGTCTACAGGTCCATAAAATGTCTTAAAATGTCTTAAATTCAATGTTACAACAATAACAAGAATAAGGCCTTAAAAGTCATTAAAGCCGCTACAAGGAACTTTTAACTGAATATGCAAAAGTCTCTCGTTTCTGCTGATGTCTGTGCGTGACCTACAACAGCAAATGAGACCATCGGTGTGAAGATAAGCTATTTCTATATAGTGTATATCCATACCTTTAGGAAACTGTGTCCAGGTCCGCTGCAGGTCGCTTCCAGGACGAAGCGATTTACGGCACTCAGACGGCACACGTCATCTTACCTAGCTGCTTACATTTAGTGACTCTTATAAATAGTCGCTATTCCTCCTCCTCGAGCCGACGTCCGTGGGGAGTGAAAATAGCAGCAATCATCGGGTAAAAGTTCTGTGAAAGCACTGGACTCACCAACAGTCAGCCAAAGTTCTGTGAAAGCACTGGACTCACCAACAGTCAGCCACGTCTCAGTCACACAAAGAAAATCCAGTCCTCTGGAAGTCAGGAAATCCTTCAGGATAAACGTTTTGTTCACTAGCGATCTAGCATTTACCAGCCCAATCCTGGCAGGAGCCGGCGGGTCCACGGCGTTAGCTGTCCGGGGAGCCACACACAGAGGCCGCCGGTTGCGCAGATTCACCTCGCGCCAGCGGGGACGAGGAGAGCAGGGGCCGCGGGGCTGGAACACCTCATCCGGGCCGACGACAGGTACCAGCCAGGCGTCGACAGGGTCCAGCGAGTGCCGAGAAATAAAGAGGCGAGGCACCGCTCCATACTCAGTCCAAGAAGCCGTGGAAGTGCTCGCCAAACAGGCCTTCAGCCTTACCAGCCGACCGCTGCGTTTACCCCGGCGGCGGTGGCGCTTACGCCGGAGAGGTGGAGCTGGGGCGCGGCAGAGGTGAGCTGGGATCCCCGATAGGAGCGGGGGCAAAGTTTTCCCGTCTTGTTGTTTCATTCATCCCCAAAACAAACACATGCGCGAGCCAGGTAAGCGTCTTTACGACAATACGCGCTAGAGCTCATGGGAAATGTAGGCTTCATTCCGGCAAAACACTACCGCTTTTGTCCACAGCGTTGCCAAAATCAATTCAAAATGAAAGTTCCTTGTAGGGGCTTTAAATAGTGTTAAAATTTAAAATTGTGAGGTTGTAACTACTACAGACATGTTGTCTAATTTCATTCATCTATTTTTTTTATTTCTTTTTGTGAAAATGAGTGAAGCTTATCTATGTTACAAATCTTTAAAAAACTGTAGTACTGTCACTGCACTTCAGACTTGCACTTACCTGTTGGCAAAATGTAGATCGCCCTAACTCACTCTGATAACCATATTCCTACATAACACTTACCTCTGCACAAGACCACATAAATACTACTTACCTGCAATGCTTACTTGTGATGCTTAAATAAGTACAGTAAAACATGACAGACAAGATCTGTCCTAAATCTGGTTAAAGGGTGTCTTAAATGGGTCTTAAAAAGCTTTAAATTCAACTGTCTGATCCCTGTAGACACCCTGTCTGAAACATTTGCAGCGTTCTGCGTCATTGGGCACAGGAAACTGTTGTCTGCTCGGATTCACACAGCTCGAGTCACGGCAACAAAAGGATTAAAAAACACCAAAGTAGTTTGAGATGTTTCGTAATGATGATTTGATTCTTCCTGTGCTGTGACTCTGGAATACATCGTCACTGCTGTGGGTCCAAACAAAAAACCTCCATGAAGGACAAAGCCCACAGAAGTTAAGGGTTTTTTTGTTAAGCAAAGACATTTGCAGTCTTGTTGTTGTTAACAGCAGTTTGTTTGTTTTGCTCCCTTCTCAGAAACTTACTTCATCCCCGTATCATGTTTCCTCCTCTTCAACTTGATGGACTGGGCTGGCAGGAGTCTGACGGCCGTCTGTATGTGGGTCAGTAACAACACTTAGGACACAAATAACATGTTTTACAGACAGGGCTCGGCCTCTCTAACCTTCTCTGGAGGTTTGGGCTTCCTCTGTGGGTTCAGGGCTCGATGACATCACAGGTGGTTGTATTTTACTGTGAAGTTCCCTACAGGTTTAGAGGATCTGTTCAGGTTTCACACCTGTCTGGTAGTTTCAGCAGGACCTACAGTTAGCTGGAGCTTATTTCAAAATGTACCAGTCTGCAGTAATGACAGTGACCAGTGCTTAAACTTCGCTGCCTCATACTTTAACAAATCACTTGAGAAACAGCGCTGTAGTTTATAAATGTGGGTGCCTCACAGAGCCCATTTAAAATGACCGCATCAAAATATTTAGTGTGATCTGCTGTTGTCTGGCGTGCGAATGGCACTGTGGACAACAGACACCCTTGTTGACACTTTAATGGAAGCCTTTGGCTGCATAAAATGTTTACACAGGGATAAATCACTGAGTCATGACGCGGAAAACATCGGCTGCTCAGAGTTTGGGGAGAAAATAAAGGAGACGAGTTTTGTTGCTAAGATCCATTTATTTTGGAAAAAGGTTGTGTGTGTGTGTGTGTGTGTGTGTGTGTGTGTGTGTGTGTGTGTGTGTGTGTGTGTGTGTGTGTGTGTGTGTGTGCGCACTGTGTGTGTGCACTGTGTAAAGGAAGTGGTTTTGGGGGTCAGTGAAGGGTGACGGTGTTTTTAAAGGTTTGCTCCCGCTTCTCTCACATGGTCATCTGGAGGAATGAGGCAGTTTGGAGGCTATTGAACTGCTAAGAAACCTTCAGTGCTGCTCCACAGCTGGGCAGCATGTCTGCTGCCATGATGGCATTTCTTCTCTGCTACAAGCTTTAATCGATTATTTTAGATCCATTGCATCTCCGGCTATATGGTGTTTTATTCACCACATAGTTACCCATGTCCCATTTGGCTTCAGTGTGAAAGTTTTTTCCTCTGTCAGATGTTTAATTTCCTGCGATCCAGCGGAAATAATCAAATTGAATCAATTCATTCTGTATAAACTGAGTACAGTTTCTTACCCTGGCCTGACCTGCACTGTGAACGCAGCTTCTTAGTATGAGTGCAGATAATAGCAGTCAGCTGCTCCGGGATCATGTAACTTTGTTTCCCGTCATTAGAAGACACAGATCAGAATCCAGACAGTTTCCACTGAGGTGCTTCGTGACTACAGGTCTTTTTGATCTGACGTGCCTTTGAACAAATGTTTCTCACACCCAAAAATATGTTACAGTGTCATTATTGAAACGTTTCTGTCCCTGTGGCTGATGTCGCTGCTGTGATCTCTCTCTCCAGCCGGGTAAAGACAGTATTTGGCTTCCTGTCCTGGTGGGCCTACGGGTCGTCTTCATCCCCCTCTTCATGCTGTGTAACGTTCAGCCTCGTCACTACCTCCCTGTGCTGTTCGCCCACGACGCCTGGTACATCATCTTCATGATCTTCTTCTCCTTCTCCAACGGATACTTGGCCAGTCTCTGCATGTGCTTCGGACCCAAGTAAGAGCTGCACACACACACAGACCACACACCGTGAGGAAACACTAAGACTGATGAATGTTAACTTGGCAGATGACTCAGTGGAAGCTTCAGGCCTATTTGTTTTCCACAGTTTCATGTCTGTGCATTAAAGGGGAACTCGGGAACAAGTTGTGTAAAAACTTTTTTGGCACACACCCTAATCTCTGAGCTATTGGCTGTGGAGTTGCTTTGTGGGTAATGTAGGCGCTGGGCTTTGACAAGAGAAGAAAAAATGTGTGGAATAAAAAAGACGATATCGCTGTTCTTTCTCTGGTTCTACTGCATCTGTTAACATTTTGTGTTCATGATGGACAAATATTGAGTGCAGAGGCACAGTCTGAATTTGTACTCTGTTAAGTGTTGGTCTGGAGCCTGGAGGAGTTTAGCCTAGCTTAGCATAAAGAAAAACATTAGGCTGAGTCTCTTTAAGGCTCAAAATCACTCCTATCAACTCCTTTGTACTCAAATTAACTCAGTGTTTGTTTTGAAGGGAAATTATGACTTGTTACAGTCGCTCCGATGTAAAGAATAGAGAATTATAATGAGTAAGAATAAGAGTATGAAATGGAAGTATGTAAATTTAAACCAGTAAAAGAAGAGAGAAATGAAAATGTGCATTAAAATAAAAATAAAATGTGCATTATGCTACTGGAGGGTGGTGTACACAAACATCAGTACAGAAACATCAGTACAGCAACAGGTGTCAGCAAATCCATTTTTATGTCTGCTTGGACACATCCCTGACTCTCTTAAACAACATAAGGAAGTAATTCAATCACTTTTAATGCGGGTGAGGAAAACCATCATGGTGAAACGGGTCAGAGACGACCCTCCTTCGGTTTCTATGTGGAAATCTTTTGTCTCTGAGGTTGCGACTCTGGAAAAAATGGGACATTGTTTTGATGGAAGGACTCATCCTTTTCTGCAGGAGTGGAAGGAACAGTTGGAATCACTTGGACTTGAATATAACGTGGACTTACATGGATAAAAATTAGATAAATGTCTGTATTAGGGACAGTGGATATGAATCGGATCAACGCACACAATAATTAGTTAACCTCACGTTATTGTGTTTTCTGGACCAGTCTTGTTATCTAATGTTACAGTTTGTAAATGGGAAAAATTTTAATTAAAAAAGAAAAAAGAAAAAGAAATGTTAAAATCCCACTCGCTTATATTTTAACCAACTCTTGGAAAGAGAGACAAAAATCTGACGTCATATAATGTTGAACTGTTCCTTTAACACCATTGTGCATAATGTTAAACCACTCCTTCCTAATGAATTTTGTCCCTCTGTTGTCTCTGTACAGGAAGGTGGCACCGCATGAGGCGGAGACAGCGGGGGCCATCATGGCCTTCTTCTTGTCCCTCGGCTTGGCGCTGGGCGCCGCAGTCTCATTTGCCTTCCGGGCCATGATCTAAAACTCCAGTAGACCCTTCAGTAGACTAGACGACCCGGTCCTCCAACACTCTGCCTGTCTTCACCCGTCATGGGAGAGCCTCACTTCTCTACAACAATCTCTGACTGAGCAGAGACAGCACAGAAGACTAGAGGACTTCAGTCTTCTCAGATGTACAGTCGAGACTCGTCTCATCCAGCCGTCTCGGCAACAATATAAGCTGAAACATGTTACTGAATATTTGTTTTCCTTCAAACTGCAGCAGTGCAGTGTCTGAACTCGATGCCATTGATCAAACAGGTTGTTTCTCTGAGATGAATTGAAAGGTGCAGAGTGCAACTGGACGAGCAACTCGAAACCAAAAGTGTTTAAAATCAGTTGTAGTGGACTTCAGAAATTCTTCAAGGCGCATTTTTTCCCCAGATATCACAAATTTTGATCCAGGCAGTGTTAATGAAGACGGCCGAACACACCGGAGCTCAGAGCCTCACTTATAAAACATTCTTTTTCACTAAATGATACAAAAAAGATGATAAAATGTTAAAATGCAGAAATGTTTTTATGTTATGTAAAGTTCTTACGCTTAATTTGAAACAGTCACATTGTTTGGAAATCATAAGTTATGACGGTGTGTAAATAAAGTCTTGACACATTTTTATAAATGAGGCTCTTAGACTCTGGTGTTCAGCTCCTCTACATTAACCACTAAATTTAATCATCAGTTAAATAGACATGTTTTGTTTTTTTAATGACTTGAGTCTGGACTGCTGCAGCTCTTTAACTCTGATCAAACCAAATACATGACGACAACATGGGAAACTGATGAACTTTGAAGGGAGGTCACGATCCATCAGACGGACGATAAATGTGCCGTGTGTAAACCGATTTGCTCCCTCGCCCTGCGTTCAGTGTCGACTCTTGGTCACTTTGTGTTTGCAGATGTCCTCATGACAAATCAGTACATTTTTAAATAATGTAAGGACGGACTGAATCCTAAAGACGAGGTTTTAATCAATAATCTGGGCCACTAACCGCAGAATATTTGTTGTCTTAGAGAGTGGTGTTTGTTTGTAGTTTTAGATGAAGTTGTACCGACGTGGGTCTGTTTGGTTTATCTGAAAATGTCCTTCAGTTTGACTTCAGCAAACAGAAACCGAGGTCTCATTTTCAGCCCACACGTTTTTACAGTTACTGTGTCTTCCTGATCAGCAGATTTTATCACAATGTATTTTTTTGAACGCAGCAAAAAGAAGAAGCCGTCAGGGACAAGAAATGTGCCATTTGTGTGTGAGATTAGGAGACTTTTTTTAATCATTGGCTCTGTGGAGCCTGTGACATTTCTCATTTAAAGGTGTTCTCATGGAGGATTAGTTTTATATCACAGGTAGTTTTTAGTATGTTTTTTTTGTTTATGAATGGGGAGGAGATTAATGAAAGGCCCCGGTGCCTGTCAGTGTGATATTTTTGTGGCCTTTTTTGTTTTTTAAGTCTGCTTTACACATCATTATTGTTATTATTATTGTTATTATTAACACCAGCTGTGCACATCCTAACTACCTGTTTGTTTAAAAGCACAGCGTTGGTCCTGTCTTCCGCACTTTGTGTATTGGTTGGTATGGGAGTCACGGACCATTAAAATGTTACTTATATTTCAGCTTCAAACTGTTCAGTGATGAAATAAAACTGTATTTTTAAGAATGTGGCTCCACCTGCTGGTCATTTGTGGAAACACAATGCTCGACACCTCAGCAGCTGAAATGAAGAAATGTAGCTGAAGTACTTTTTAGTAAAACTGACAATACAAAAAGAGCTTAAATAACTGAATGTACAGTATAACCTGCTGATCTTTCCCTTGTGCTGCGTCTGCATGTGACTGAGTGTCGTTCACATGAAAACGCCTCAGTCAGAAAAATGCAGCCTGTCTTGGCGCCTTCTTAGTGACCTTTATGAAACAGTTTAGCTGCTGATTGAGCAACTCTAAACTCTGCTCAGGGAGAGCTCTACTTCTGTTACTGCTCTGAAATGTAAGAATATAAGATTGTGAAACAGATTTCCCATGAAAGTCTAAATGCTTACACATTTCTTTAAACCTCAATAAATAATTGTGCCAAGACGTGTGATGCTTGTGTTTGACAAACAGTGGTATTGATTTGTGCTGCGGATGAAATGTGTTTAGAGATATGACACAAGAGGAATGTGTTTATTTACATCCAAGAAAAAAGTGTGCAAGAGAGGAAAAACTATAAAACTGAAATGTTAAATTGCTTTTGGTCCTTTGGTTCACATTAAAGGTCCAGTGTGTAGGATTTAAGGGAACATATGGGCAGAAATGGAATACAAGTATATTTTCTTAAGTTTACTGTCGCATAAAAATACAAATAATTGAGTTTTGGTTACTTTAGAATGAGCAGAGGCCTGCACTACGGAGCAGGATTTGAAGTTAGCGAGGTAACTTCACGGTTAACTTAAAAAAAACAACAACACATACTGTTAATTAGCTCCCCTTATTATAAAGTTGGTCAGATAGACCTCATCAGTCATTAACTACTTTTCCACTCTTTACTTAAGTAGCAGAAACAGTCTGGTGTTACTCTAAATGTCATATGTGACATATTCAGAGTGGTTTTGTCATCTTTTGACTAAATAGCAAAATATACTCTCTGCTAATGTCACACATAGCCTGGTGATACCTACACATAATTTGAGTCTTGGCTGATTTTCCGTTTTAATGTTACAGATTATTGTTTACATCCAGCACCACTGACATTTTAATGTCGCAGACACTTTCAATGCTGTTTAATCTCATATGATATGAAGCAGCCTCCTTCATTCATGGATCTGATGATGTCACCAGTTACAGCCCCCACCTCTTTAACATGAATGCACTCATGGCTGGATAGGAAAACCCAGAGTTGACTGAACTAGATGATAACCAGCTTTGTAGTACTGATTATCCAGACAGACAATGTCAGGGTTAGTCAAACCAGATAACAAGAAGATATCCTGGCTAAGTTGAACTGGCTTCATAGTACCAGCCTCTGGCCTACATAGGGAGTGGATCCTTGTCCACGGAGTCGCCATGTTTCTATAGTAGCCCAGAATGGACAAACTAAACACAAAGCTCTAGAGAGGATTTTTCGCCTAGGCCACAGTAACAACAGTAAAACCTGATTATTTTAAAACGTGAAACCTCTTATTTCTGTGGTTTTAGTGGTTTGAATTACCAGGCCAGTCTGTTCTGGAGAGGAATTTTTGGAGACTTACTATACTATGACGTTTTTCATGATTTTTGACAAAATACTACACTATGACGTTTTTTCATGATTTTTGACGACATACTATACTGTGACATTTTTTTCATGATTTTTGACGACATACTGTACTATGACTTTTTTTGCTATTTTTGACGACAAACTATACTATGACATATTTTTATGATTTTTGACGACATACTATACTATGACATTTTTTTCATGATTTTTTACGACATACTATACTATGACGTTGTGTCATGATTTTTGACGACATACTATTATACTATGACGGNTTGATGACATACTATACTATGACATTTTTTTCATGATTTTTGACGACATACTATACTATGACTTTTTTTCATGATTTTTGATGACATGCTATACTATGACGTTTTTTCATGATTTTTGACGACATACTATACTATGATGTTTTTTTGCTATTTTTGACGAAATGCTATACTGTGATGTTTTTTGGTGATTTTTGACAACATACTATACTATGTTATTTTTTGGTGATTTCTGACGACATACTATACTATGACGTGTTTTTCATGATTTTTGAGGACATACTATACTATGACGTTTTGTCATGATTTTTGACGACATACTATTATACTATGGTGTTTTTTTTCGGTATTTTTGATTACATACCATACTATGACTTTTTTTTGCTATTTTTGACGACATGCTATACTATGACATATTTTTTATGATTTTTGACGACATGCTATACTGTGACATTTTTTTCATGATTTTTGATGACATACTATACTGTGACATTTTTTTCATGATTTTTGACGACATACTATTATACTATAACGGGGTTATTTTTGCTATTTTTGACGACATACTATACCGTGACATTTTTTTCATGATTTTTGCGACATACTATACCGTGACATTTTTTTCATGATTTTTGACGACATACTATACTATGACATTTTTTTTTGCTATTTTTGACGACATACTAAACTATGATGTTTTTTCATGATTTTTGACGACATACTAGCCTATACTATGTTTTTTTTTTATTATTTTTGACGACATACTATACTATATGTTTTTCGTGATTTTTGACGACATGCTATACTGTGACATTTTTTCATAATTTTTGACGACATACTGTACTATGACTTTTTTTGCTATTTCTGACGACATACTATACTATGACGTTTTTTCATGATTTTTGACGACATGCTATACTGTGACATTTTTTTTATGATTTTTGACGACATACTATACTATATGTTTTTCGTGATTTTTGACGACATGCTATACTGTGACATTTTTTCATAATTTTTGACGACATACTGTACTATGACTTTTTTTGCTATTTCTGACGACATACTATACTATGACGTGTTTTTCATGATTTTTGAGGACATACTATACTATGACGTTTTGTCATGATTTTTGACGACATACTATTATACTATGGTGTTTTTTTTCGGTATTTTTGATTACATACCATACTATGACTTTTTTTTGCTATTTTTGACGACATGCTATACTATGACATATTTTTTATGATTTTTGACGACATGCTATACTGTGACATTTTTTTCATGATTTTTGATGACATACTATACCATGACATATTTTTATGTCATACTATACTATGACATTTTTTTCGGTATTTTTGATGACATACTATACTATGACATTTTTTCGGGATTTTTGACAACATACTATGCTATGACATTTTTTTCATGATTTTTGACAACATACTACACTGAGGTTTTTTTTGCTATTCATGATGAGACACTTTACTTTGACGTTTTTCGTGTTTTTTGACGACATACTGTGCTATGATGTTTTGTAGTGATTTTTGACGACATACTATACTGTGACATTTTTTTCATGATTTTTGACGACATACTACACTATGAGGTTTTTTTTGCTATTTTTGACGACATACTATACTGTGACATTTTTTTCATGATTTTTGACGACACACTATACTATGACGTTTTTTTGCTATTCATGATGAGACACTTTACTTTGATGTTTTTCGTGTTTTTTGACGACATACTGTGCTATGATGTTGTGTAGTGATTTTTGACGACATACTATACTATGACTTTTTTTGCTGTTTGTGACGACATGCTATACTGTGACATTTTTTTCATGATTTTTGACGACATACTATGACATTTTTTCATAATTGTTGACGACATACTGTGCTATGTTTTGTAGTGATTTTTGACGACATACTATACTATGTTTTTTCGCATTTTTGACGACATACTATGCTATGACATTTTTTTCATGATTTTTGATTACATACTATGCTGTGACATTTTTTCATGATTCTTGACGACAAACTGTACTATGACTTTTTTTGCTTTTTTTGACAACATGGTATACTATGACATATTTTTAGGATTTTTGACGACATACTATACTATGATGTTTATTCATGATTTTTGACGACATACTATACTATGTTTTTTAGTGATTTTTGACGACATACGATACGGTGACATTTTTTTCATGAGTTTTGACAACATACTGTACTATGACATTTTTTCGGGATTTTTGATGACATACAATAAAATTACAGCTGGTTGTGATCTGCAATCTCACAAGCCACCACTTAATCCTACAAACTGCTCCTTTAAAATAATTGTGCAAAGAAATGTGATGCGTTGTTAGACAAACTGCTTTTGATGTGTGCAGTAGACAAAATTTGTTTGGAGACATGACACGTGGATTGTGATAATATGCAAAAAAAAAAACAGTGCAAGTAAGAAAACAAATGTTAAACTCAAGTGGTTAACTGCTTTTGGTAATTTCATTCACATGAACTAGTCTTTTAAAAAAAAAAACAAAAAAAAAAAAAAACTAAGCAAAACTGAAACTGAACAGAACAGACAAAAAAGAGCCAAAAGACTTGAATTCATGATTTATTCTTAAGGTAAACATTTTATTCAAAAATAAATTACCGGCGATATCTTTAAAAGGCAGACAGACATAGTCTCCGACCCACTCGTCACAATCAAAACAATTCCCTATCAGAATCCAAATATTCACACCACGTTTCTATTAACGTCCGTCCTCGTGGACACAGAGATAAACTAGTGTAAACCCTACAGCAGCAACTTATCATTTAAACAAACCACAGACTGTTGTTAAGTTGATCAAGAAAAACAGAACAGCCATTGTCAACTGATTCACTATAAAATGTATACAAAGTTTATTTAAATATTTAATCCAACATACATGCCCGATTTGTAATATGTGAACACAGCAGAGACTGTACAGTACGAGACTGGCGCTTAAGGTGAGAGATCATGTGGATGGAATCAATGCAGATGAGCTCAGACAGATGTGATGCAGCTGTTGAACAAAGAACAGAGAAGGAGGAGGACATGTTTCAGCTCCTGTTATTTTATCAGGCCGCTTTTGGGAGACCCAGATAGATAAATCCAGCTCTCGAGGAGGAGGCAGCAGCAGATACAGTCCTTTATTCTGAGTTAAAGGAATAGTTCAACATTTTGGAAGATATGCTTATTCACGTTGTTGCAGAGAGAAGATCAATCAGTTCAATATGAAGCTGGAGCAGCCAGTTAGCTCAGCATAAAGACTGGGCAAAGGAGGAAATGGCCAGGTCGGAAAATCTATTTGCCCAAAGTCAATTTTCACTTGCTCCTACACAAATAGATTTATTCATTAGGAGTTATTAAATTACAACAAAGACTAAGGAGCAGGGGGGTTGCTCAACAGAGATGAGGAAGCGAGATGGCTCACTGTAGCTATTTCCATTGTCAGCTCCTGAAATTTATTTATTTTATTTTAGTTAAATTTTGTACCATCAGGAAAGTGGGTTGCTAGATTTACTAGTCCAGTGTGGCATTTTGCTCGCCCTGGGCAACTGGGCCTTGTCCATAAAGGTCAATAATCTGCCCACCAGCTCAATAAAGCTCACTAATTAACATGTGTACTTAAAAAGTTTTTTTCACTCTGGTTTGTGTATGAATTCAACAAACAAGCTATATAAAGGTTTAATTATTGAGCTTTTGAGATGTTGGTATAGGGTCAAGTGTCACCTTGCTTCTAGTCTCTGTGCTGAGCTATAAGTCTTAGCTGCTAGCTCCTATGACCACCATCAATCCTCTTGTCTGACTCAAGAAACCAAAAAAGCGTACTTTCCAAAATGTAAAATATTCCTTAGAGAGGTGTAATAACAGCTTAAAAAAGAGCGATATCTCTGACCAAAGAGGGTTCCCAAAAGCAATAATGGAGGTCCTAAAAATGTGAGGCAAAACCTCCAGGGCTTCTGTGGCTTTCATGAAAGGCAGTGGAAGAGAAAATGCTTGAAAAAGACAGTCCTCCTAAGCTACCTGATTACCGAGGCCTGGGCTCTAAAAGCTCTTAGCTAGCTTAAATGCTACGACACAGTAGCTCTTAATATCATGCAGAGGGCCAGACACTGGCAGGTCCGCTACCAAGACACTAAAAAACATGTCAGGCCTAAATTAAAAACACGTTGAAAACTGGCTCACTTACAGTTCTCTCCAGGATTACAATCACACAATATTAAAGGGAAGGACGTGCAGACGTCTAGAAGCAACCTGAGCCCAGAGTTTGATAATGTTTCCTGGTGAACGCACCTTCCACACTTAGTGTGAGAATCTGAATTAATGAGACAGGCAGGTGAACTAGTGGTATGTGAAAAGAAAAAATACAGTTTTGCTGATTTCTTTTTTGCTCAGAATTGTAGGAGACAGATTCATTTACCAGGAGCAGCTGAAAGTTTGACCGTTCAAAAAGCCTCTCCAGCTTGTCCATGACAGGCTTTTCAATTTACTTTCACTTCAGCAGATTCAATCAAATCAGTTTCCTGAAATAACAAAAAACATGAACACGACAATCACCTCGTTATTAGTCGATTAGTCACTTGTGCTTGTGGGAAACGTTAATCAACAGGCTGGAGAGAAAGTGAACTGAGCTCTGGCCTCTCAGACAAAACGATTTAACGCACAGAAAAAGTGTTTCAGTTTGCATCCATTGTTGATAACAGCTGCCCACATCGGTGTCAGTTTTCCCTGAATTACAGCTCAATCCTGAAGCAGGTGCAGTCCACTACCAGCAAATACGTGTGTGTGTGTATGCGCAAGTGCGAGTGTGTGTGTGTCAGCCTACAGTATGCATTACAGCACAAGATGCATCTATCACAGCATGGCACACTGGAGAAGATGACAGTCCTTCAGGTCCTGTTTTGGCAAGAGGTGCCGCCGCTGCCGCCTTCTCTGCTCGGTCCTCTTATGAACATGCAGTTTCTGCTCTGAGGCACTGGGGGGCGATGAAGAGCAGGGCAGACGAGCGAGCCTACAGGTCCACAACAGCAAGTAAAGATGGGGCAGCAATGTGATGATGGACGTTTAGAGGGAGGGGGGTGGATAAAAGAGGGTCAGCTTTGGTGTTGAACTAGTTCCACAGTTCTAGGATTGAACACGATGAGCGAGTGGGCAGGAGGAACATGACGGGGGAGATGACGAGGAGGAAGCGCGTCAGTGAGTCTTTAACTTGGTGTGCTGCGAGGCCTGTTCTGTCAAGCTGGCTTTGATAGAGTTAACCACCGTCTGCCTGACGTTGTCTTCCATATAATGTTCACTTAGTGGCTTCAAAACCTGCAGGAGAGGAGAGATGGGACAAAGAGGATTTGGTGTCAGAACAAAACAAGTTAAATAATCTGAAACACATCTATAAAAAGGGACAAAGAAACTGAAAGAAAGAAGGTTAGGGAAGAAAAACGTTCAAGGTAAAATAAAGAAATACAGAATGTAGTCTCCAACATGACAACCACACAAACAACCCAAGAATCACAACAACAAAATCTCTTCAACTGAAACAAACAAAGAAAAAAGAAATTAGATATCTGATCTTATTAAACACCGTTTGGGCAGGCGTCATGTCCATGAGATCCTGAGATGAGCCTGGCCTGCAGGTGCTCAGATACATTCAGTGAAGCTCAAAGGGCGTCCAGGGTTAAAGTCTAAGAATCCAGCACCATTGGACTGATAAATTAACAATAAAGAAGCCAAACTGCAGAAGTTTCGATATTAAAAGGAAGTTAGACAGTCTGTGAATCCAGCCAGCAGCTAGTTCATCTTCTTGTAGTTGTTGTTGAGAAGAGACAGAGCTCTGAGTCCCAGTGTTGCTCTCGACGGAAATGAAGGAAGGAGAGAGATGGGCCAAGCCAGGCAGCTCCTGACCGGCTCCAAAAGTTTGGAAAACACCTGAGAGGACAGCAGGGAGGAACAGGAGAGTTAGAACAAGGAACCACAGGAACAAAGACACGGAGCAGGAAGAGGAGAAAAAAAAAAAATCGATCCAGACGTTTGGGAGGAGATTAAGGAGAAATAAAAGCAGGAGGTAGAGAAAGTAAAAGGAAAGAAATGAGGCAGGATGTGGGTAACGGCAGGCAGAAGATCAGAGAAATGCTAATCGACACCTCTCACCTTTCTCAGCGTCTTCTGTAAAGCAGGGAGGGAGGAAGAGACACAAAAGCAGAGGAAGGAGCGAAAAGTCAGAGGAGACACGAGGGCTGCCTTTGTGGTGTATCTCAAACATTCATGAAATTCCACACAGATAAGAAACACAGAAACTTTATATTTGTGCTCCTGGGTGCTGAGTCTGCGGGCCAAAATCTGATGGAAGAGATCGTGATGAAAGCAGGTGCTGATGGAGCTTCAGTGTGGAGGGAGCACTGGGAAGTGATTTAGAGTTTGTGAGATGGATGTGAGGACAATCATAAACATGCAGTGGACAAAAGAAAGTCAAAACTGATGGAAGGATTCTTTTTTTCTTGGGCTTTTTAGACACCTAAAAAATGCAAACAGGTGAACTTAAAGGTCCAGTGTGCAGGATTTAGGGGCATCTATTAGCAGAAATTGTATATAATATTATAACTGTGTTTTCATTAGTTTATAATCACCTGAAAATAAGAATCTAGACCTTTAAGGCAAAATAAAACTTAAATTAAACAATAGTAGAAACCAATGGCAGTAACAGTAAATAAAACTTACACAAACTGAAAGAAAAATGCAATTGAAATGTCAGTCAATTAAAAACTTGACCCCGTTTATAAGCTTTGACTTGGGTATCAACACTCAAGAGCTAAAAAAATTCCAGTAAATTTCCATTTCTTTAACTGATTGATCATTTAAATTATTTATTTATTGAGCTGCTGGTTCCAGCTTCTCAAATGGGATCATTTCTCAGTCATGCATTGCAGTAAATGTTTCATGCACTAAAATAATAAAATTTAAAGACATCACCTTAGGCTTTAAAAACTGTGGTGGGCCATTTGTCACTATTATCTGTCATTATACGGTGGTCTTATACTTTAAGCAACTTTGTTAAACTTTGTTTTTATATAACAAACAGACATATCTTCGCCTTTTCTCCAGTGCAATGTCTTAATTCTTACCGCAATACTTCACTATCTTTGATATATATCTGCATCAATATCTGACACATTTCCAATTTCCAGATCTAGAACGATTTAGTTTCTACCAAACTACTGCTACCCTCCCAATCAGATCTGCCCCTCACCACTGACTCGTTCAGTCCAGACTCAAAACCTAGTTCTATTCATCAGTGTTCGAGTCCCCCTGTTGTGGCTTTCTCTGACGTGTGCCTGTGTGTCTCTACATGTGTGAGCTGTTTACCTGACAGTTATGGTGCCTCTCGTGAATGTGTTTTTAGCGACTTGTTCCTTTTGTACAGCACTTTGGTCAACGTGAGATGATTTTAAATGTGCTTTATAAGTAAATTTGAGTTTGAGTTTAGAAAGTCTGTGGATTATCTTGAGTAACTGGGTAATGATTTCTGGAAAGTGACATTGCTGTTGAATCTTACAAATGTTTTGGATGATTTGAGCACCGAGTGCCATCTAGTTCCATTATATTCAAGAGAAGGCAGATATCTCCAACACTCAGCAACTCACAACAAAAGACCTTGACTGATAAATAGCACTACAGGTATGAGGAAAAATATCTTAAAAAATAACAATCTCGGTTCTCACCACGTAGATTAACGTGGACAAACACACACACTCCTCCCTCCTCTCACACTATCAAACCCACCTGTTCCCAGAGTGTCTCGGCAATCAGATCTATCAGCGTTCCCACCTCCCGAAACTCTCCAGAATACTTCACATATGCCCAGGCGCAGAGTGACAGCAGCGCAATGCCCATGACCAGGTTAGCCAGCACTGCCAAGGTGCTCAGACCGATGAAGCCCGTCACCCCGGAGACCACGTAAGTGACAAACATGACTGCGAAAAGTGTGGCGGGCGTGCGTGCTGCGTAGAAGATGTTTTTGCCGTCGTTGTGCCTGGAGAAGTTGGTGAAGGCCTCGTCCAGCTCGGACTCCAGCTGGCTCTGGTAGCGCTGGCAGAACTCCTCGCCGCCCATTTTCTTCACGGAGCGGAAGAAACGCACAGAGTGCTCGCGAAACTCCTCGTGGCAGCGCTCCAGGTCGGCTGGGGCAATGTATGGCTTGTCTCCACCACAGACCTGAAAGGAAAGACGTGTCGGTATGAGAGACGGAGGAAGTAAGTGACTAGACTGAGAAAGTGTTTAGGCCACATTTGCAGGAGAATTAGACATTATACTATTTAATCACTTCAGTTAGTGAGCTGCTAGCTTCCTGTAAACCATATCAAAATCAGACCATGACTACGCCCTGCTCTCCCTCAGTGACACCCGGTTGGCAACCTTTGGCTCATGAACTGACTGTGATTCACTATGATTGTAAAAGAAAACAAGTCCTTACCAGCTCCATGTTCTTGCTGTACAAGTCTTTGGCTCCTGCCACAGCAGTCAAGTTGTTGGCTTCTGCTGTCGCCTGATTAACAAGAGAACACAATCAGATTCAACAGAGCTTCGACGACCACAGGATATGAGAGTTAAAACCTAAAATGTGTGACCCATATGTAATAAGATTCCTCCAATTTGAGACAGTAACTAACCTGCAGCATGGACTTTGGGTGAGGCAGCTCCTCCCCTTGGTAGATCTTTATGTAAGCCTGCATGAATGTAAAATAATACAGGTTATCACAGTGTTTCCTGCACAATGTTAATGTTCTGGCAGCTAACACAGGACATTAACAGCCTGGCAAAAGACTTGTTATGGGGAAATATTACACATGGGTTGTGTCTTTTAAAAAAAACAGGATTTAACACTGCTGACAGTAAAGCAAGCTTAAAACCTGGCAGATCTTTGGTCACCTTCCCCCTTTTCTGTTATCCTTAGATAGGCTATGTGCTTACAACCTTCATGGACACATTACATTGTCTACAGTCACATCTTAGGTTAGCAGAACACAATGCTAACTAGCAAGCTAACATTTAGCTACATCAAGAGGGGTTAGTCTCATTTATATTTTTTGTTGCTTATTTTATGTTTGCTTATCAACCTACTGTTTACTTGTTTCTTTACTTTTATTGATGACGTGTCTTCTATTGTATAGATTATGCTTATTGAGGTGAGAGTCCTTATAAGTCGCTAGGGGTTTTCTAAATTTCACCTGCACAACTCCTTCTTCTTCTTTTGTTGTTGTATTTCTGTTTTGCTTTGTGCAAATAAACCTTAAAACCTTACATGTCGGATCAACAACATCAGCCAGGTTTGATTCCCCCTTATTTCTATGTCGATGTCAGAGGTTTGGAAAAGGACAGATAAATTGTTTGCCGACATATTTTTAAGATGACATCAATTATCTTTAGCCAGAAAAGATGAAGGCTAACATTCCTTTTTTTTATATTATTTCTGTGTGGCGACATGACATCCCGAAGTAACTAATGTAACTTTCTACTTTAAAGAGAGACTAACATTAGGTAGTAAATACATACAGTAATTTACTGATCCCCAGAAAGGGAAAAGGGGGCACATGCCCTGCAGTGCGGGAGCAAACACCCAAACAACCCAAACACTGCAGCACCTGGCGAAATGGAACTGGCACTTCTATCTTTCTTTTTGCCAAGCTTGTCCAACTTAGCAACAGTAACTAAGGGGGGCAGGACCTAGGATCAGTCAGTTGGATGATTCGGGTTGGATGGACGTGGCACCGCTCATAACATGTCTACTGTCACGAAAAAACCCCAAACTATTTTTTAAGTACTGCTGTTTACAACTCATTAAGAGTTCAGAATTTGAAGCTTTATGACAACTGGACTGCTTAAATAAAATCCTGCAGGACCTTGAAGTACTCCAGGAGATCTCTGCAGGTGACTTTGTTGCCTCCGATCTCCTTCTCCACCAGTCGCTCTGGAGCCAGGAGGAGAGGCACCAGCTTGGCCAGCTCCCGCTTAAAATCATCATCGATGTCTGAAACACACAAAACACACACATTGATTGTTCTCTGCATCATGCTTTATCTAGCACTCTTCATTACAAGTTTACAGTATGTTCCTGTTTCCTCACCTTTCAGCCTGCCGTCAAAGTATGGGTTGGTGGCCACCTTGAGGCCGGGATGTGGCAGCAGGAAGCAGCCGATGTTGGAGAAGCAGGAGTGGATGTGCTTCCTCACATTCTGCAGCTCTTCATGTTGGTTCTGTTTCACCTGAGTCAGCAGACAACAATTTACTTTCACAGTGAAAGAGTGTGCTTTCACTTCTTGGCACTGACTGTGAATGTTTACACACAAATGACGCGCTAAGCATATTTGCACACCTCTGAACAGACAGTGACATTAGGTATGTTGGTGCTTTTAAAAAGAAAGGGGTATGGTGTGTCTGACAGGAGCTGTGAGCATGTGACCGGCTGCACAAATATCTTCTTCAAAAACAAATGCGCATTTTCAACTTGATGTAGAAAGACAATTCTTACCTGCAGTCTTTTGTCCAGAAAGTTGTTGCCTCCTTTCAATCCATAGTCGTGTTCATAAGGATAACTCCAGTCGCGAATCAGGAACATCAGGGACTGAAACACACCGCCAACATCACAGAGACACAATGAGACATGATGCTAGATTTTGGGAAGAAAAATTACAGCCAGCTAATATTAATCTTTGAAAGTATGCAACGTGTATTGCTGTGCAGCTATGTACTTAATGGAACAGTTAGATTTAATGGACAAGGTGCATGTTCAATGGTATATGACATCCATGAATTAGGAGTCAACAAAAGCAGTAAGTACCTGGAAAGGTTTCAGATAGATCTCTTCCATTGCCAGCCGACCGTATTCTGTGAAGAGCTACATTTAAAAGAAAAATATATTATGATTAGAAAACAGGAGTTACTGTGACAGTTTGGTGCTACCTTTTCCAGGCAGGAGAAGAAATGACACCAACCTGCAGATGCTGCAGGTCGTCCTCCTGTATGTTCTGAGAGAGATTGTACACCTGAAAATGAAGAAAGAAACACAGCATGAAGCACAAATGTTGACAGCGCAAGAGAAAAAAAAAAAAACAGCGTATTTTCAAGTGCTGTTTAGTCTCACCTGCACAGAGCTGGTCATTGTGCTGAGGGCGAACACAGTAGCACAGTCCTTTATGGTGGACTGGCTGTCAAATGCTCCCTGAGTGTCAACGAGGAGCACAGCAACCTGCCGGGGCGAGATGCAACAAATGCGCTGCCAACTTCAGCTTGTAAACCAAGCGAGGTATTTGTGACAACATTTTCTCATAACGCTCATAAGGACTCATTGTATTGTTTTTGTGTTAACAGACTACCTTGCTGCCATCAGGCTTGTTAACCACAAAGACTTCGCTCCAGATCTGAATTCCTGTGGTTTCCCTCTCGCAGCCTCCTCTCCAGGTGAACCCTGTCAGGGGCTCATCATCACCTCCTATCCATGACTCACTCTGTTGCAGAGGGAAAGAGGGAGGAGTAAGGGAGGGGGTAGGATGAGAGGAAGGAGAAATAGAAGAAAAGGGGGTAAACCCACATGGATTAAAAGGGACAGGTGAGGAGTAAAATGTGAGGGGATGAGGAGACCGATGTGGAAAGATAACGGTACAAGAGAAAGAGGGAGGAGAAAAAAGGGGGTCAATGCACCGAGGTTCACCAAAATTAAACTCAGATTACCACCTGAGGTAAAAAAGATTTTTCAAGAGCAGCTGTGGTGAAATTAAGTATCATATTATAGAGTCATAACCTTCATTAGACACAAGAGTTTTTATTTTACTAGGCTGTGACCACAGTATTTCCAAACCCATTTAATTTGCACATTCACACTTCTAATAGACAAAAAGCCTTGACTCTAGTGACTGAGTAGTTAATAATCTGACACTACCATCAGGCCACACTTTGACTACCCTCATATAACTTACCTGCCATCTACCAGTACAATGTACAATGTAATAAATCAATCTTTATTGTCTAGTCCACAGGACACTTTAGCATCACACTTAACAGTTGTGTTTCAACATTATATTTATTGGTTTGGTGCCAAAACAGCCCCGAGTCCAAACCCTCACCCCTTGATACCCTCACACACCCCACCCAACCAATAAATGAAATGTAGACACAGGCAAGCCCTGAACATATGTATCAGCATACCTATACCACTTTTATATCTTGGGCAGAATTGGGAATACTGAGGCGTTATTTTGCGCAGCCTGTAAGGGGTACAGTATATTCTATGGATGAGATTATACTCTGTAATGTCTGGTGTTTAAGAGAAATACTGACTACCAGCACACAGCGCTTCCAGTTCCGCTTCTTCAAAATTACTCTCAAGGTCTCCTTCCCATTTCTGTTTCATTCCTAACATTTCCCACCCTATGATTTGAGAAAATCCTAAGTATAAGATATAAACCCTTTTACTTCCTGTTAGTCACGCACAAGGTTCTACTCATATTCTTACAGTGTATAATACACAGTAACAGGTCTGAACAGATCAATCTGGGACACACTGAAAAATGTGTCTCCATCAGAAACAGGACGAGTGGCACTGCAGCACAAGGCGTCAATTTGAGACTGACGACCACAGCAAAGGATTTAATGTTCATCCTGGCACAGTCTCTTGTTTTATGAAACCTTATCAGCTCCTCATTACTAAAAAAAGCCGATCAGTTCAACACAAAAAGAGTCAAATTAAAGCAACAAATTGTGACCATGTTTGTATTTCTGGCTGACGAGTGAGGAGAGTCACTGACCACAAATAGGAAACGTGTAAACAAGCCTCAAACAAATACCTGATTTGCAAGGCAAAGTATGCATGAACACTGATTCCTGGTTTCTACAACGTGACATCTGTGCTGAATGCCTCGCCGTGATAATATGACACGAGCAAGATGATAATTTGTTATTTGATAACAACAAATACGTGCTGTTCAACAACAATAAATAAATACACAACTGTAAAAGTTAGTTTTTGTGACATTAATATCTGAATATAATTTTATATAAAGAACCACAGTCTGAACAATAAGTGTCAGTGTTTGGGGGAAAAATGTGAACACGTGCAGATCTGGTCAGACTTGCATGAATGCCCACGTTCATGCTGCTCAACAGCTGTGGGAAAAACATTCCTCCGTCTCTCCTGGTGTGAGTTAAAGTGTGTGTGTAAGGTGATCCTGGCTGCTTCTGAAGGACTAGTTGTTGAAACTTGTGTCAGAGTGAGTCACACAGTTGTTGGATGGACATGCCTGAAGAAGTGTGTGTGGGTATGTAATGTACCACGTTATGTTATTCATATTTATAGGCAATATTTCAACAGGTCAGTAACCTCACAAGCAAATTGTGTATTAACCCAAAACCATTGATAAACCTGATTTATTATTATATATAAGTTCCCAAACTCTTACAGTGAAACTTAATCATGATCAAATTGATTTTCCCAGACGTCTGAGACCAGTCAAACAACTCTGCCTTATTCATGCTCCATGCCGCTCGTCTTCGTCACCTGGTTGAGTAAGTATCTCAGTATGAGAGCAAACAGGAAGCACTCGTCTTTACTTGTCACATTCTGGTACACATGCCAGTACTGGTTGTAATCTCATCTGCTGTATATATTCATCGAGCCCACCTGTTTTCACAACCTCTACTGACTGCGAATGTTACACAATATTAAAGCCCCAGAGGACGGACGAGCTGTTAAATGTTTACTTAGCTCATGTAAACACCATCAGCAGGGGCCTTTCACAATTACTACAAGTGTGAACAACTTATTTTGTCATCTCAGTGTAAATGAGATATAAATATCTAAATGCTGTGCCTTTGTAAACACTTCTGTGATTCTTCAACAAACAAGATACCTCTTTTTTAATATCAATTCAAAAAGGATTCACCGGCTACACAACAAATGCCAAACCAACAATGTTATGCCGAAGTAAATGTTACATCGACATTAACTTATCTACTCAGAAACGGCGAAGGATTTAGTAATAAAATCAGAACAAATGTGAATAAATGAGTGCTTTTTAAAGATGTCTGCATTCACACCAAGCATCACAGTAACAGTATAATAGGAAACTATGTACTGGATGTGCAACGACTGGTCAATGAACTGATTAGTCAACTGACAGAAAATCAGTCAGCAACTATTTCGATAATTAATTAGTTGTGTCGAGTCACTTTTTAAGAAAACAAAATGCCAAAATTCACTGCGTCTCCAATGTGAATATTTTAATATATAGTCTTCTGTGATTGTAAATTAAATACATCTTTCATTTTTTACTATTTTGTGTCCTTTTATTCACTGAATTATTAATCAAGAAAATAATTATGAAAGCTTAAAGATCAATCATGAATGAAAATCAATTGTTAGTTGTAGCCCTACTATACATGGAGTTGTGTGGCAGTCAAAGAAAAAATCTCAGTTTTATTTCTACCAAAATAACCATGGCATCTGATTTTTTTTTAATATTGTTTGACCCTATTTTACACGATATATATCAACAATGCAACTCCTTCAATAAAATGATATCCAATAACCACATCACTGCACAAGTTATTCACAAAAAAACAATACATTGTGCACTGTGAAACGAGAAACACACACTCCCCCAGTTCCAGCCTGTGCAAAGACACGAACAAATTACAGACAAATATCTCTTGGCATCAGCGCACAAATGGTGTTAAATATTATTTTGTCCTGATTTTAAAAAATGTTTAATCAATATGCAGCATCACACAGGCAACACCTGACATCATGTATTAAGTGCTTGAATGAATAACTTTCTCTTTCCATCTCCACTGGATAATGTACTCTTGTGTGTCAACAAGCAAAAAGAAAGTCACGCATCATTTATCTCACCTGACTGTGCATGTATCGCAGCATGAAGTCCAGCAGGAAGGACTTGCCCTTGCGGAAGGCCCCGGCCACGGACACGACCACCACATTCAGGTCCTTAATGTGATCCTGCAGCAGGATCCTCTCCAGCGCTGCGGCGTCCAGCTCGAAGCTGTGCTCATCCTCGTTTGCCAGGACAACCTGGATGGGCCTGGCCTTCTCCTCCTCTACCGCAGCCTGAAGACATGAGTTTGCAATCAATCAAGGGGCTTTGTGTGGCATCGAGAGAGCATTTAAGTGATTACACTGATGATGAGGCAAGTTTCTGGAGGAGACAGGGAACTGAAAATGACAGAGCTGAGATCAGCGAACAAAGCGTCTGGGGGAAAATAAGATGAACACATTCAGGAGCCTGATGTACAGCAAAGACATGGCTAGAATATTAAATGTAGAATGCAAAAAACTGCAGAAGATTTGTGTCATATTCTTGCCTCTTCCCTTCCTTTAAATGTACAGCATGTACTCACAAATAAAAAACCTTTTCTCCTAAACAAATCTAAGTTTGATATGGAAAACATGCTTGTGAACAGAGAGGAATAGGTCAGGAAATACAGCAACACCTTACCTCTTCTTCCTGAGTCTCTTCATCTGTTGAGGGGGTGAAGCTGGCATTTTTGCCCGAGTTTGAGGCTGTGGTCCTGGGGAGAAATTCATCCTCCAGGTCTTCAGGCCTGGCTAAAGGAGGCCTCGGTTTATGCCGAAAAATAGGGACATCTTCCACTCCACTCAAGCCTGTAGATAACCACACAAAGCAGAGAGAGAAAGATTAAATTACACTGGTTAGATAACATCATGCTGCATGTTAGTGGACAATGGCTGTAAAGTAAGAGGAAGAAGAAAGTGGAGGCCGGGTGTTGCAGCAAGACCAAAACCCAATTTTCTAAAAGGAACAGGTTTCATTGTCAAGTTTGTTTACTTCTGAGCCTATTGTTCTGAGAAGCGTAAGAGAGACTGCTATGCCCTATATCTGGTCAAGTTGTATATCTTTCCAGCATTCTGTGCTGGGCTAAATACTGTCATCCACTCTGGTCTACCCATCTAGGTCAAGCTCAAAAATAGCCTTGTGCTGAAAATCACAAAGGGCCAGTGAAAAGGACACAAGGAAAGGAAGTTAGGAGGACAGCATTTTCATTTTCTCTTTCTCAGCCGTTTTGTTGTTTCTGACAACGTCTTTCCTTTAAATCTAAAACTGCAGGGTTCCTCTTGTCACAGCACCACAACTGCAGCATAAGCAAACTGTGCTGCCCCACAAACTGTAATGCACAGAGACAAGTAGCATGTTTTGGTAGCATTATGTTTAAGCTTTTTATCATGGATTGATCTGCATATTGTTTTATTTTTTAATCAATTTATTGTCAGGCCTGTAAACGTCTGAACTTGTGAAACTGTCACAAAATGTTTACGAGGCTTATTCTTAAAAAAAGACAAAAAACAATTATTTGGTAATGAGATCACTGTCTTATTATTGTCTGTCAATCATCAATCAATTAATCAGCTATTGATGCAGCACTACTTTCTTTGACTAAACTGCACTTAAAAGATTTAAGGAGTGGTAAACAAATATTGTAAAACAACTTTAAAGTGCTGTTGACCTTTTATGACTGAACCCATTTTCTAAATTAAGTAGTTTTAGTACACACAAAGCTGCTTTAAAAAGAATCTGTTGCGCTTTACATTATCACTGTTTATTTTTGTACTTGCTTTCCAGACATTCATTTCCACAGGACCAGCATCGAAGCCACTATTGTCATCAGGAAGCCAAAATATTTGAAGAGCGTACAAAAGAGCTCCTGTCATAGCTTCACAGACACACCTGAATCCAACAATAAGAAAACTAATACAGCATGAAGTCAACTTTGCTGTAATGTTATTTACATCAAGCAGGTAAAATGCTGAAGGCAAATCAAGACAGCACACAACAACCGTCATGAACACAGGTATTACTTGTCAGGTGGCATATGAGCACATGACAATGATCAAGCTGTCACTACACGAATGTTGCTTTTCATGACCGAAAAAACTGCTGATTATTTTCTTGATTAACTGATTCACATCCTAAAACCCAGGGCAGCAGCATCAGCACAATTTAGAAATCAACTACTCATTTCAGCTCTAATGTTGATAACTGTCTAAGGACGACACTACAAGTGAAAGTCATAAGTTAGGCTCTTTTGTTGTTGTTTTTCATGCAGCTTGAATCTGCTGGTTTAGACATCCAAACCAAAGGTTTGAGGGAGGGAGCAGTGACAGAGGAGCCTTATGTGGTTGACACAGGAAGAGAGTTTATGCTATGCAAACAAGTTTATTACAAACGTGTCTCCCATGCATGGCCTCGGGTAGTGAGGGCCTGGTAGTTACATTAGCAGGGAACACACAAATTAGATTTCACAGTACCTAGACAGACAGAGAACACACCTTTTCCTTAAGTACATAATATATTTCCAATGAGCATTTCCAATGAAAGTAAATGGTCCTCTATCAGAAAGATCAACACTAGTTTATTGTATCTGATGGGCTTAGCAAAGGAACCAGTCAATGTCAAATGGGATCCTTAACAAGACTGCCGCAACTATAAAACCAAGATTTGGGAGATGTTCAAGACTGGGGCAACTTTTTTGAACTCTGTGTTATTTTCCCGCACACCACAAAGTGCATTACACATCTTAGCTGTTGTGCTGTGTGTTTTCTTTACGTACTTTTTAAACCAGGGAATGCAGGCTTGTTTGACTCCCCAGCCCAGCACTGGCAGAGGCTTAAGACCATTTCAGGACTGTGGGAGGGCAGTTGTGGGAACACTAGGTGATATTCTTGCCCAATAGGACAACTGTAAATGGGGCAGAGACAAAGATCAACCTGAAGTTGCAGCAAATTCCCAAGGGGCAGCAGCAATGCTGTGCTAGTGTTGGAGGAGCTGCTGTAAGCACAGAGCAGTTACAGTAATCTGCTCTGCACACAAATTAGCCCTGCAGATTTCATCAGTCTGTGGCAGTGCAGGTTCCCATCTAGTCCAGAGCAGCACTCAGCAGGATGAAGTGGCACAGGCTGCAGCCACAGAGGGGACCCACACAAAGACACTATTCTGCTGGGACTGCGAGGAGTCTGTGTTGCAGCAGAATGTGTGTCAGAGACAAAACACAATAAGCATGCAAGGCCAGTGAAAACCCAATAGCTCTGCTGATATGTGCATACACAGCTGCACTCACACTTCATGATGAAGTGGCAAATGCACTGTCCTCCGCTTGCAGAAAACGAGGGCAGAACTAAAATTAGCTACATTACTTCTTATCTTATGGAAGAACTGAGCAGATGTTAACTGACCTACATGTTCCTTGCACAGGGAACACTCACACACAAAGTTATCAGGGGATGAGATAAGTTTGTACAGTACATCGCAGCATAAAGCGTCGCACACGAGCACACAAGTGGGGGTCTATCTTTAACTATGTACGGCAAGAATAGTGTGTCTACGCAAGCTAGCCTACATCTCAGCCCTGCGTTCCCAAAGCAGCTCTCCCTTCCCTGGACTCCTGCACTATATCTGAGGCAGACTTTGATAAGGCCATGGTCCACTTAGCTTAACCAGCTGTCTAAATATGGGAGCTTTCATACTTTCATAAAGAGGCAATTTCCCTGGCTTTTAGTGTAGGAAACCAAACCTCTGGGAGTAAGGCATGCAAGGAATACGAACAACTGCAACTTAGGCAGCGACAAATACTCTGGTCTGCTATCAAGACTATGTTAATTATTTGCTGATGACCTTTGTTACAACATTTCATGTTTGAGTTTTAAGAGAGAACATTGGGATTTTAAGTAGAAAATTAATGCAAAACTCTCTACTGTTGCAACACTGATTAATGTCTGTGCTTCCCAAGCAAGGTTTCAACACTTTCTACATCCAGCCTATGCATTTTTAATTATTTGGAAATGACTGTTTGAGTGACCAGGCATTATGTGTCAAGACACTAACAATGCAGACACTGAGTTTATGAGAGAGGAGGAGGGATTCACCGTAGCCTATTAAGATGCCGGTACACTGACTTCCCTGCACGCCAGCGCCAACAGACAACCTGACACGGCCTCCCTGGACAAGAGTCAAGAAGGGCAAATGTTCAATTGCAGCAAGCAGACCTATCAGGAGTCTGTGAGGACAAAGTGCAGATTGAGAACAGCCGCAGTTTGTGAGTGTTGTTGCCACAGAGTCAGCTGGCCTGTCTGAAAGTAGACATAAGGGTTATCAAGATGAAGGCGTCCTCCTGACCATGTCTCAGTGATGAGCCTTGGACAGTGACAGTTTATGGTTTGCTTAACAGTCTTAACAAGGTTCAGAGGAAGGTTATAATAACAGCGAATGTGCTGTAGTAATCTTGTTTTGATCTTTTTTTTCTGCTGGGGAAAATATCAGATTGTATTTCTCTTTACAGATGGTAAAACAACATAATCTCTCTGTTTATTTTTGTTTTTATCTCTCAATTATGGTGTATAAAATATCAACAAAATGCTTACTGTTAAAAATACATGTCTCAAATTTTGAGAGCCCAAATTGACCTTTTTTAAAAACTCTCCAAAACCCCAAAGAGTTTGAATTTACATACCATTGCCATTTTTCCTTCACATAACTGTTGGATTATCAAAGTTATTTTAAGATGTTGCAAGTTTTCTGTCAATCAACCACCCGGTCGATTATAAACAGGGCACTGGCTGTAGCCTTCTGTCTCCAACTTGCCAAAACAGACACATATTCTGCTTTAAATCCACTTTCAAAACAGCGTCATTGTCACAGATGGGGAGAAGAATCCTTGCAGATTTACCCATAAATACTGTATGCAGTTTACTAACAAAAAAACCCACTGATCCTGATTTCAAGAAACAATCTCAACACTAAACCCTGGCCAAAGAAATGGTTAACCTGTTTACAACAGAGACGTTAATAGCTGCCACATTTGTGAGTAACTTACACCCATCATGATATCCAACATTAACACCACACTGAGTGAATGTCAGTCAATGTCAATGCCAGAAAAAAAACAGCATCAGGTGTGCCATGTCTTCATTTCAGCACCAGTCAACAGTGTGTTAATGGCTCTACTTTATTTCCATTTGTTGTGATTAAGCTAATAATTACTTGTAAAATGCGCTCACACTCAGGTATCGGTTTGCATTCAGGGGACAAAATTAGCCTCGCAATTACGTGGATAAGTCTGCTGGCGAAGTGAACGGACTAATAATAGGGCATTTAAAAATATCCCAGTCATTAGTGGGATGAGGAGATTAACCTAACTGTTATTTGTTGTGTGTAGTTAGGCTGAAACCCCCCTTACAGAAAACTGGTGAAGCACCAAGCGGACTGTTTTAAACTTCAGCAATGATGAAGCCAAACTGTGCAGCTGCAGGCAGCTTCACTGGTCCTCTGTGGGGCCAGGTGAAAGTGACGAGCCGGACAGACGAGCCGACAGGTGCCGCGGTTAAATTTTGTATCCGGGTCAGAATCAGTTTCACACAGCAGCTTCTCAACTTAAGTTACAGAGAAAACATGTTTTGACGGAGAGAAAACACACACAGACAACACGATCCTCCCTTTAGCTTATTTTCCTCACAGTTTGGACGGTGATAACATTATGTTTGCGAGCTAACGTAAGAGCAGACACATTCTGGCAGGGGGTGCCACATTTTTCAGGACACCGCTGGTGTCTAACTGAAAACAGAAGCTAACGGAAAAGCGAGTTTGCCACTCACTCACTCACTCTCACAGACAAAGACGACAGGAGCGAAAACACTTTAAATTTAAATCCTCCCGCTCCCCAGCTTTGTACTCCTTCATCGGTTCACTGTCATAAATCTACTCGACACAAACAACAACAGTTTACCTTCGTCAACGACTCGGCTTTTACAGTTGGGCTCGAAGTGATTTCTGCTCCTCAACCCGCTCACCTCCGCCATCTTGGACAACTGAAACCTAACGTGGCTGACGTCAAAGGAGCTTTTTTTTCTTCTCGCGCAGTCTGCTGGAGTTCATGCTATGGTACCGCCCCGAGGCTGCTGCTGCTGCTGCTGCTACCCGGTCAACTACACCGCACCTCAATGCAAACATCATGAAGCTAAACACCATCTCTTTTCAGGTTTTCTTAAAGTGTCGAGAGCACATATTCTTTCATGTGCACTGAAATAACACAGGCTATCTTACCTACAGACCATAAGTGATGCATTAGTTGCACAGTGGCGCTGTTTTTAATATCCACCTACCTCAGGAGTATAAAGTAACCTGCTACCAGTGTTGGGAATGTAACTTTAAAATGTGATAGGTTGCAGATTACCAGGTACCCTGTTAAAAATGTAATAAATAATCTAACTTTTTAAAATGACTTCATCAAAGTAAAGTAACTTATTACATTTGATTACGTTGATACGGAGGCGTATTGCTGCCACATCAGGAAAAAAACAATGGATCAGTACTAAGTTATATTACGTTACAACGTGAGAAGTTTATTGCTCTAACGAGAAGCTTTTCACGTTAAAACAATATTGTTTCATGTTAAACATGATAACTTATGTTGTAAAAACGTGAAGTTTCATGTTGTAACGTGATAATTTATATTGTAAGAACATGAAAAGTTTCACGTTATAACTAGGACCCTACAATACCAGAGTAGCGACACACATTGGTCAAGCGGAAACTTGGTCACGTGCCCTCTAGTGGCGGGATAGCGCATATCCAACCAAGAACTGACTGAACTTCAGTATTGCTGCATTGCTGCCGACCAGGAATTCTTGTGCGTTTCCAAAGTTAAGCAAACCTAAAAGCATAATCAACCGTAATAGGAGCATCGGTGTCCCGTTTACAAGTAAAACAAACAGTTGTCTACCATTATGTTACTCTCTACATTTTGAAATAAACAAATTCCAAGCATGACTTAATATGACCAAGACACCTAAAAGTAAAAACAAGGCCGTTTTCATTAATTTACAAGCAAGTGTGCGTCAGACATACTGTAAGTCAATGGGTCCTCTGGTCGGAAAGGTAATGCCCTCATGCCCCACTAGAGGGTGCGTGAGGCTTAACTTCAGCATACCACAGGAGTCAATGGAAGTGTTGTCACTCTGGTATTGTAGGGTCCTAGTTATAACGATAATGAAACTTAAGAAACTTTTCTTACAATATAAATTTTCACGTTATAACGTGAAAATATACTGTTAGAACGTGAAAAACTTCTTGTTAGAACAAAAAACTTTTCACGTTATAAGGTAATACTGACCCATTATTTTTTCCAGGTGTGGCAGCAATATGCTTCCGTACATTTATGTTTTAAACTACGCAAAACGTTTTTTAAGAATGGACAGAAATAGGTTATGCCAGAAGAATGCATTCCTGCATGGCAAAATAAAGTAAAGCAACAGAATACATTTTTTTATTATTTATTTATTTATTTATTTTAACACAAATAATATATCAGATTTAGAATGCATTTCTACGGAAGCACATTGCATTCAATGAATAAATAAAAAAATTGACACATTATCTTGTAATTTTGTATTTATTCCGTGAATGCAATGCGCTTCCGTAGTCTACAGATATAATGCTTTTATTCTGATAAACGTTAACTGGAAGTACCGTCCCTGTGTTTCTCGGTGGATTCACTTTACAAATCTACGGAAGCGCATTGTATTCACTGAATATAATAATTATGTAAGTAATTATGAGATAATATTTCAGAATTACGAGAAAATATCTGGTAATTACGAGATCTTTTCTCGTAATTATGAAATAGTAATTATATAGAAGGTGTCGTTTCTTTTATTTAGTCAGTGAATGAAATGTGCTTCCGTACCTTTCACTATATCATTAAAAGACACAATGACATTAGGAGTGCTACGACACAACTGCTACACAACCATCCAATCTACACGATAACAAATAATAAACAATAAATAAGTGTAATAGCTAAAAACTACACATAGCATTTTTCTGAATATTGCACATTTAGTGTAGTAAATATACCCATAAAAAACCCTTTGTAATCAACAACTTTTGATCAGTAACAGTGATTGAATTTCATTTTTTTCAGTAATTGTAACTGATTACATTTACATTTTTTTTGTAATTTAATTACACGTAACTACATGTAACTAATTATGGCCAAGGAACTATATATAGCTGCTTACTCTCAACCACTGCCTCTAGCATATTAAGTAATCAATATCCCAGCACACTTTGCACTATGATATCACTGTTTACAATTTACAGAAACCTTACACCTACACCTTACAGGCCTTGTTGATCCATCAATACAAACCTGTACTCAGAATAAATAAATGAATCCATGTTTGTGTCATCATAAGGGTTGTGTGTATGTGGTTTGACCCAGTTTGCATAAGAAAACATTGTCAGTATCATTTGATGTATTTGGTGAGTTTATTTTTATGTGGTTTTGGTGTTGTTTAATGACCACCTAATACAGGTCATAGTGTACCATCCTTTCTATTGAGTGCTGGAAGATAACTGACAATCTGATACTCATTCACAGGAGCTTCAACTTTACATTTTATGACAACAGCATCACCATTTTGTCCTTTTGTTGATACCACTGGGCCATAAGATCATGTTATTTGTTCATTTTGTCTTCACAGTACCCCATACACTCACGTCATTGTCATCAACAACATTGTTTTCCATCCCAAGAATGTGAGACAGGGATCTTGGAGGAAATTAGATTCATTTCCTCAGCATATCTCGGACTGCCCACACTAACTTTGCTCGGTCTTGTTTGGGTTCTGGCACAAGCAACGCCAGCATGCATTTCAAATCATGACATTTTATACAGAAATGTTCTTCTGAGGATGATATCTAATGACTCAGACTTTTCTGGCGCCATCATGAGGTTGACATTTGTGATTTTGAGTGAGATATCTCAACTAGCATAGATTATTATGAAATTAGAGACAGACATGATGTCCTCATCAGGATGAGCTGTAATAGGCTACTTTGGTGTATAATTAAGTACCTGCAAAACTAATGGCACTCCCATCAGCCCTGGCTGTACTTTGTTTAGTGCACTAGTTACGTAATACTGACATGCTAACACGCTAAACTACAGAGGCTCAAAGCACTGCTGTGTCTATTCTCACAGAGCCGCTAGGCTAGTTTGTTTAAATTTGACACATAAAACCTGATTATTCCATCACTCACTGTTACCCAATCTACCTCTTGTGGCCACTAGCAGGCATGGTATAATGTTTGCACACTGAACTATGCTTCCTCCCTCTGTGTACCTTTATAATTGTTGATTTTGCTTTCACAGGCAGACTGCCTACAGTAAAGATAAGACTTATCTCCTGTGTTTAGCCAGATATCTATGACACTGTGCAGATATGTTGTTCTCCGCTTTCTAACTTCATGGTGTTTTAACTGCCCTCAGTGATGATTACTGCTGAACAAAAAGTCATAGAAGCTCTTCACCTCAGTGAGTAAACTGGCTCTATGTATTTACACAGCTGTTCACGTCCAGCACTATGTCCTGACATTGTGGAAAGACTATCTGCTGACAGAGATGCATAAATAGGAGGGCAGCTTTTCTTCAAGCCTTGTAATCCTGTCAGATACAGTTGGCTGCAGAGGCCCACTCTCAGTTTGCTGCAGGGAAAGATAGGGGTCTAAAACCAATAGATTTGTTTTCATAGACTAATTAAAATCAAGTATGTGGCTGTAGATTTTAATTTAAAATAAACAATAGTCTCCCTGCCAAAGGCACAGTTGTGCTTTGAGCTAAATGCTAACAATTGCATGCTATGATGCAATGCTGATGTTTAGCAGACATAATGTTCATCATCTTAGTTTGCTGTGTTTGCATGTTAACATTTGCTAATTAGCTCTATAGAGCTAAACTTAAAGCGCAGTTGAGGATAATCGTTTTGCAGGTGTTTTTGTCGTAAATGTATTGGCAAAGGCTGGAATCAAACCCATGGCCGCTGCAGCGAGGACACCGCCCTTACACATGGGATGCCCACTCCACCCACAGAGCTACTGGGTAGCCTTGGCGAATTAAATTGTCTGTAACAGTTTTCATCCAATCCATCCAATTGTTGTTGAGACAAATATGAACCTGTTTGTGACACGAGAGGAAAAGTCAGGTGATCATTAAATCAGTAGAATTTATCCTCTGGGGAGCACAAATGTCTGTATACTAATTTAATGGCAGTCCATCAAATATTGTTTTTGAGAGCCAACCCTACTCAGTAGCCTATCTATGTAGTATGAACAGCTTTTATGCTTTGATATTTGGTAACTGAAAACTTAAGAGTCTCTGGAAACTTGGGAACAGTCTGCCTGAAGGTATTGGGGCTCTATGTTGAAACTTTCAAACGGACTACTCTTAAGACACATCATTTTACTATTGCTTTCCCCTGAAATGTGTTTTTAACTGATAGCCGGTTGTTGTATGTTGCCTTAACCTGAAGTTTTAACTGAATTTTATTTTATTTTATTCTATTCTATTTATTTATTTTTTTTTAATAATCTTTTTTCCTTTTTATCAGAAATGTTTCAGTTCAATTCAATTTTATTTATAAAGCCCAATATCACAAATCACAATTTGCCTCACAGGGCTTTACAGCATACGACATCCCTCTGTCCTTTGGCCTCGCAGCGGATAAGGAAAAACTCCCCCCAAAAAACCCTTTAACAGCGGATAAATGTTTCGATTCTCTTTAATGTTCAGTACTTTGTGTTGCATTTTATGCATAAATTGTGCTATATAAGTAACATTGTTATTATTATTATTATTATTATTATTCCCTTGTATAATGTATTTTACAGAGTTGATCTGTGTCACTTTTTTTGACCCAACACGTAACTATAAAGAGGACTATTTTGACATTTTGGGAAACAATTATTTATTCTTTTACCTACCTGAAAGTCATCATAAAAAGTATAAATTTCAACATCTACAATTCCAGACATGTGTACACAGTCCATTGCTCTGCAATCATGCAATACAAACAAAAACTTCATAACAGCTTCTAAATGGACCCTGCAGTGAGATGGTTTTGACAATGACTCAACTAGTTTCTTAATGACTGTCTTTAATAGGAGTGTTTTAGGCCCTATTTACACCTGATATTAACATGTGTCTTGGGTGACTGGATCACGAGTGGACAGCTCTAAGTACAGGTGAGATTTGATCGTTCAGACCACATTTAGAGGTGGTCTGGGCCGCATATGGCCACACTCCTTCAGCAGTGTTTATACTAATGTGTAGGCATGACCCGCTCTACTCTTCCTTTGATTGGCTGTACTTGTTGCCTTTGTTGGCTGGGTTAGTAAGGTTATGGCAATAAGACGGGTTATACCTTCTCCATCCTAGGCAAAAAAAACTTGCATATTGGGTAACACTGAAGAACCACCTACTAAGCTGACATCCTCTGCACAGCCAATAGCGTCATTTTATTATATGAATGCCTCACATCTTGGATGATATGTTTTGCCTGGAAGATACCAAGAAACAGACCTTGTTTGTATTTTGATTTTGCCCACACGCCAAGGTCTTTGCAAACTTCTCCCTCTTTATCTTTCTGGAAGACAAGGTTTGGAAAGTGCATTGCTGCCTCCAGCCTGCTGGAAACAACAACACATTAGGTCTTTGCATACGGAAATGATGAACTACTTTTTTTGCATATAGAGCGGGGAAGTGAGATCCGATCACAGGTGGTCATGTGAGATGCATAAGGAGATGCATTTTAATGCTGGGTATGAACAGACAGACTAAAAGCTATCCACTTGTGACCCGATCACCACAGATGCATGTTGACACCAGATGTAAACAGGGCTTCAGTCTGCAGCCTTGGTTTGATCTGTTTGCATTAGCTGCAGCAGTGAGGTGTGTTTTCATTTGCACCAAGCTACCTAACAAAGCTGCTGCTTGGAGAAGGTTATCAAAGGTACTGTTGCAACTTTCCAGCTCTAAACTCTAACTGATATGACCTGGACACACACACATTAACAGGGTCAGTGTACATTTACACACAGCCAAGGAGACAAAGACAGGAAGAGGAAAGGGACAGGCACACTGAAGATGCATTTGAAGCTCACCTTAAGTAACCCTGCACATGAGCCAATCAGATTTTAGTTGACTGTGATTGGATGCCTGATGAATGTTGGATCAACACACTCCCTCTCTGAGGGACAACCCCACATATCCCGGAGATCCCGCTCCATCCCAGGATTAAAGATGACATTTAGGAGTCACAAAAGGACTCTCTGGTCTCTCCTGTTGTGCTTCACTTCCAGAGTCATAGATACAACTTCTTGTCAAGGAAATTTCCTGACTGTAAACTTGATATTTTGCAGGCAGTTGTAAACTATGTTTTAAAGTCTTGGTGGGAAACCAAGACAACAGAATCTGGGTCCAGCAGTCCAAATTGAGAGGAGTTATTCACCTGCCAACACAACAATATCCTACTAATACAGATCAAATCTCGGCCTGTCTTCTGACTGTTAACCTTAACTGTTTATCTTTACTACAGGTTCCCCCGTCTTCCATACACTGATGAGGTCAGTGTTCAAAACATATGCAGAAGTTAAGACACACATAGAAAGAGGGGATGGAAAATAATTGGTTTTGAGAAAGAGAGTGAGAGAGACCAGCCGTGTTAATCTGTGTCAGTGCTCTTCTATTCTTAGCCGGTCCCACCGGCCAGCCGAAATATGAGAGACACATGCGATGACACAAGTCCTGATAAATTTAGAGAGAGGGTCAGAGAAAAGTGACAGAACCACCAGACCAGTACTGAACTCCAGATGTGTGGACCGTACAGTATGGGTGTCTGATATGGAGGAGCTGTCTAGGAAATCTTCTAAGGGATTGTAATTCCCCTGCATTCTATATTATACTTAACATTTCCCCCCTCCCATCAAAACTAATGTCATTTTAGGACACTGGTTCCCTGGCCTCATGTTGCGGTCGGTTTAGATGGACTCTACTGGATGTTTATTTGGGCTCAGGAGATGGTATAGACTAAGTAAAGGGCTCCCTCTAGTGCCTGCAACATAAAATACAAAGCTCTAATGGGCCGGTCATGTAAGATTTTATATTTTAATTGGTAAAGCATTTCCCCCACAACAATTGAGGACAAAAAGAGGCAAACAAAAGAAATACATCTAAAAAACAAACTGAAAATAAAACAGTTCAACAATAATAACATGTTCCCCATATAGGCTTCACCATCTACATGCTCCGCCTTGGTTCAATCATCCTCCGCCATGGTCTAGAATAGCACTGTTATGCCGATGACACCCAACTGTACCTTAGCACATCACCATCCACCCAGCTCACTCCCTTGTCAACTGCCTCCAAGAAATAAAAACTCAGATGATCACTAACCTCCTCAAACTCAACAGCAAAAAACCAGAGCTCATGGTCGTGGCTCCCAAGGCACTGCTCCGGAAGGTTGGAGATCTTCTCCTCCATGTGGACGGCTGCTCCATCGCTCCTGTGCCAGAAACACGCAACCTGGGCGTCATCCTGGACTCTACTCTCTCATTTGAGTCACATCAGTCAAATCTGTCACCAAATCTGCCTTTTTTCACCTTAAAAACATTTCCAGACTCCACCTTTCACTCTCAGGTTCTGTGGCTGAGACCCTGAGCCATGCCTTCATTACATCCCGGCTGGATTATTGCAACAGAGTCCTGTTGGGGGTCCCCAGTAAAGCTCTCAACAGGCTCCAGTATTATTATATGTGCAAAACTCAGCTGCCAGGGTGCTTACCCGCACTAAGCCTTGGCAGCACATCACCCCTGCCCTCATTCACCTGCACTGGCTTCCGGTTAAGTTCCGCATAACTTCTGCTTGCATACAAATCGCTCCACAACCTCGTACCTATCGGACCTTCTCCACCAGCATAGTGGTGTGTTGATTTTTTATATAACATAATATAATATAATATAGTAAGGGTAAGAATAGAGTAAGAGAGCAGCAACAGATATGACAAAAAAATACTGATTCAACAAATAAAAAGCTTTGGAGGAATATTTACAACCAAGTAAAACCTTTTAGACATCTCTTTTTGATCAGCAAGGCCAAGGCTGTATTATATTATATTTAAGGACACCAGATGAGAAATTGGTTGACTAAAGCCAAGACTTCAACATTATAATAATAATAATATTATTATGTTTTAATATTTCATGACCAGGCCACGAGTCTTTATAGATTAGTGTCTGACATAACTGGAATCATTTTGTTGTGTTATATTAACTTTTATGGCGATAGATTTGTGTCAACATTATTAATAACACCGTCCACAAATTTAAAAAAAAAAAATGAACCCACAAAAATATTTTGCAAATATTGATCTATGTCTATAGTTACATGTTATTTGGTTAGCCGTTTTATATATATGTATTTCAGATAGCTATTTTAGAAATACTGTCCCTGATTTTGCATTGTCCAAAAGTCCAAAATTTAATGTTTTCGAAGTTCAGTTGCAGTGACGGAAAGTAGTAAATTTTCGCAAGCACTGCACTTGAGACACTTCAACTCCACTTTTTAACCACTCTTCTGTGTCTTTTACTTTTGATAGGCTACTTAAGTGACTTTTGCTGATAATACTTAAACACCTTTACTCAAATGCACCATTAAATACAGGACTTTTACCTGCAATCAGTTTTTCTGAATGTCACTTATACATTGAGTCAAACTATGAGAAGTAAAGAATATGAATACCTCTTCTACTGCTGAGGTGCAGACATCAACAATGAGCTGTACAGGGGGTGCTATCAATCACTATCAAGAACCCAAGTCAAATTTTACCAGTTACTTTCTGTTTTGTCTTCTTTCTTCTTCTGGAAAGAAATAAAAACATTTAAAGTTTTCCATTTTCCACTGCTACCACACGGTGGTAGTTTAGGGCTGGTTGAGTGTGTGCCAGTTAGAGGCAGATCTTACTGATCGACACTGTGGCCTACAGAGCCTTTGTGGGGTGGCGCACAACACTTCTAAACATGTTTGTGTTTTGTGATGTTGGTCTGTGGTCGAGCTCTGTATTATATTAAGAGCTAACTTTTTGGTGTCACTTCTCATGCCTAACAAGCCGCTGCTCATCAGCAGCAGTCAGTTTACTAACACCTGACATCTGGCTTTAATCTATCTGAACTAACTGACAGATGGGCTGTAAGAGACATTTGGGCAGCTGTGTATGAATATGTCTCATTGACTATATGAAGATTCTGCTGCTGTCCATTCATATTGGAGCTGCTGTATATTTGGGCCGAGGGCGCCACCTGCAGTGTGGAGGCGGCACTAGGTGGAGGTGAAGAATGAGACTGATCTGAGAGCAGCTGTTCGTCACCGCCCCTTCCTTCCTGTTGGCACTTTAGTTTCACTTTAAAAAAACAACAACAACAAAAATCTTTAGTTTCACTTTGTGTGCTCGTCGTCGTGTCGCAGCTTCTTCTCTCCATCTAAAGGTTTGTAAGCTTTGACACTTTTCACTGTGTGACTCTTGAATGACTCTTTGTTAGTTCAGTTCCTGTAGAAACTTGTTAAAGTGGAGTTCAGTTTCCACCATGAGAGGAGGATCAGTGAGGACCGGACAGACACGTCCCTCTAGACCTTCTGAAGAGGAACAGAGACTCTTCAGTCCGGACTTAATCACTCTTCACTTTCTCCTCTCACAGCTTGTCACCAAGTATTTAAACTCTATAAGAAAAGTTAGAGGTTCACGTTTTCTCAACAGTGAGAGGGGCCGCCCTGGTTACGTGCACGCGCGTTTTAGTGTTTGTTTTGATCAACAGATAAGGGCGCGCGCATGTCGCAGTAAGATATTTCCTTGTTTGTGCGTCGGGGTCGGGAGCGCGCAAAACGCACTTAAGCTTCATTCGCTTCATTTTACGCACCTGTGGCGCACTTGGGCGCGTACTGGCATCCGAAAGATTATATTATTGAGGCTGAGACGATCATGGCCAATCACATTCAGTCTTTTCATCCCCTTTACACTCAGAGCTCACTGCGTCATGACGCACGGACACTTTGGATCCTTTTTGTTCAGAGGAAACTTTGGTTGCGTTCCGATCAGGACAGTCAGGACATGATGTGTCTCATGTCTCATAACATGACGCCCTGAATTTTGACCCTCTTGCTTTTATACTCGTTCCCATGGAGACAAAGCAAAACGCCGTTCACGCGGCTCACTAGAGACGGAGGTCAACCCGGAGAGCTCTGCTGTTATTACTTTGCCATGTTTAAAGTTATAACTGCAAACACTGTAGATTCTAACATATTATATTCACCACAGTAAAATGACATTTACATTTCTCTGCCATTGTTATTTTCATAGTTCTGTCCTTTTGTTGTTGGTTATCTTTATGATTCTTTTGTTCATTTCAACAATTAATATTCCTGTTATTACTATTCGACTGGTCATCAGTCATTTGAATGTGCTGTCATCCGTCAGTGCGACTTCTGTCAATGAGCTGTGAAGTTCTTTATTAAACAGTCGAATACAAAACACATATAAGTGACATAAATCAATCACAATGAAACACGTCAACAAAAACAAAGACACATACAGATAAAAAACAAAGTCTGTCCAGCTCACTCAGTGTAAAAGTCCATGGTACATGCAGGCAGTCCAAAAATACATATTTTTCATTTTCTGTCACTTAATGTGCAGGTTTTTCACAATATAGAACAATTCTTACTTCATCTCACTGTTGTTTCTTTTTATTTGGCATTGAACCTTTTTTTCTTGTTACTAGATATGTAAATTACTCATAGTATACAGTAGATTTACTTCATTTTCATTTGCACTTTCTTTCAATGTTGTTTTTGTCTAGTAGGGCTACACCAGTATATCATGTGACCTGTGTCACATGAACCCTACATGAGCTCTTAAACTGCACACCAGTTTCCAATGCATTTTACACCCTGATGAAGACTCTAGTGGAAATGTGTTGGTTTATCCATGTATTATTAGTAAAGGATTTTTAACTACAGTCAGAGAGCCTCGGATGCATTTTTGGACTGCCTGCCTGTACCATGGACTTTTACACTGAGTGAGCTGGACAGTCGTTGATTTTTATCTTTGTGGATATGATATTTAGCCAAAATATTGATTCAGCTAATGATATAATCTTCTTTGATTTTACTGCCATTCTCCAGGCATAAAGTGACATCAGAGTCAATATTATCAATAACAAATCTACTCACGTCCTTCCACAGCGTTTTAGTATGGGCACAGTGCCAAAACAGGTAAAAAAGTGTTTGTGGGAGTTCTGCACAGAATGATCAGTTTACACTGACGTCCTTTTTCAACTTGACAAGATAATGATCAGCTGATTAATATCTGTGTATCATTTTAAAGGACACTTCCCTTATAGCTGTAAAGCTGTCATCTGTCTGCGGCTCAGTCGATGTGACGTATCGTCTGCTGTGCAGAGGATTGTGGGTCAGAATAAACAGAAAAGCGTGCTGGATTGTAAACTGTACAATACGACCAGATGTAGTAGAACATCCTGGTATTTTTGACATACTGTGTATTGGGACACACTAAATCTTTTTCTGGCGTACTAAACAGTATGGTAGTATGGGGACTG
>NC_065524.1:35272082-35275621 GCF_006386435.1 Epinephelus moara
GTTGCTGTGTTGATCCTTTTCCTGTTGATAGCTGATAGTTTCTCCAGCAGCTGCTGAGGCTGAAGACTAAAAACTGAATTTCCCTCCCTGCTGGTCTTCCTCTCTGTGTGCTAGGATCCATCAGAGACCAGACTCACCTGGACCTGAACCTGACCCCAGCTGTGTGTCTCCTGAGACCGACCAGTCACATGAACATGGCATCGATGTTAAAGGACAAAAAGTCTCTGCTGCACAGTAAGCTGACATTAAATGTCAAATGAAGCAGACAGCTTCCCAGTATAACTGGTCTTCTACTGCTGATATTTAAGTTCTCTATAAAGAAAAGTGGGCAGTGGAGGCTGCTGATATTTTGTCCTGTTGGGTGAAACGGACCATAGAGTAAAACTAAAACTACATGTCAGGTCATCAGTCACTTCCTGGATAAAACATGAACAGATTCTATTATCTGATATGTGTCCAAACTACAGTCATCACAGTCTGTATGAATACAAGCAATCAGTGAGGGACAGAGGACATTACAGTCCACAGTGACTGATAACAAGTTCAGTCAAACTGAAGAACATCAGGTCGATGTCATCAGAAAATAAAAGTGCATCCCTTTCAAATAAACAACTGAACATGTGTCAGAGAGCTACAGTTCAAGGGATGAAGGTTTTTATTTGAACGGAATTGAGATGTTTGTAAGAACTTGTCAGGTGTGTGAAGATGTAGAGTGAAAGATGGTTTTCAGATTGAGGAGGAAGATGTTGAGTGACTCTGCTGTCCTGACTTCATCAGGGAGTTCATTCCACCACTGTGGGACCAGAACAGAGAAGAGTCTTGAAATGAGAGACCACAGGGTCCTCTGAGGGACAGGACGGACAAATGTCCAGAGGTAGAGGAGGAATGTAGGGTCTGACCATGGCTTCTTAGTATTAAGGAGCAGGTCCCTTCACTTCCCCATAGACCAGCACCAGAGTCCTGAGCTGAATTTAAGCTGAAGCTGGGAGTCAGTGAGGAGAACAAAGAAGAGAAGTGATGTTGGAAAACTAAATTAGGTTTGACGACAGACAGGAAGTACCCTTCTGGACCTAACCCTAACTCTGCAGAGCACTGGGGACTAGTTGAGGAGGTCTCCTCAGGTGTGCTGTGGCCTAAACCAAACCTCAGTTTGAAGTGATGTGGCAGGTCAACAGTGTAAAGTCTGAACACATCAGACTAACAACACACTGCTTAAACAATCACACACCAAATACAAACAAGTATCACATCTGGGGGGTATTCCATCAACGTAGCAAAGAATATCCAGACTTAGAGGCCGTTTACACGTACACGGAGATTTTGATAAACGGAGACATCTTCCTTTGTTTGTGCCCTTCGTTTACACGCAAACGGAGATTTCTCCTCTGAAAACGAGTCTTTCTAAAAACTCCGGCCAGAGTGGAGATTTTGGAAAACTCCAGTTGCGCGTTTGCATGTAAACTGAGATAAACAGAGATAAACGGAGTTATAGGCAGCCGACGTCACAGTATGCGCCGGAACTTGCGCCTGTGTCAAAAGTGCAACCTATGTTGCTATGGTGACAGTGGATACATGGAAGGCTTGAGCTTCTCGTTACACTGCCACCTACAGGTTTGGCATGCTCTTGTGTATATATACACGGGTAAGTGTAAACGAAGATCTTTTTGAAAACGGAGATGGTGAAATGTCCGTTTATGAAAATGGCCGGCAACGTGTAAACGGCCTCTAAGGTGTAACCTTGAAGTTTGACTAAACGCCAACTCCCAATCTAGCTCCAACCCGTTCCACCAAGTGAAATCAGCTGGCTCCAACTGACGCTAATTCAAGCCTCACCTGTTAAGCCTCAACTCATGCACGCGCCCAGGGAAAATAAAAAGCCCAAACTAGTCGAGTGCCGAAAAATGTTGCATGTTGGACATGATTAGGAAAAGGGCGATACTGCAGCAATTAATAAAGCAAGGGAGGTGGCATGGCAGAATATTGCCGACAGGCTAAATGCGTGTAAGTGACAAAGACTAATATTAATTTACACATTTGGTGGATTTCATTAGGCATATTAAATCTAACAATTCAAGTATGCCTAATGAAATTCACCAAATGTGTAAATTAATATTAGTGAACACCAAATGTGTAAATTAATATTAGTGAAAGACTATTTATCACATTTATCTACTGATTCCTATGTACATTTCAGATGAATCAAACTATTTTATGTGAATCATCGCATTTATCACATAATTGATTGTAGATTATGACATTTCTGAAATGATTAGTTTATAGGAAATTTATCTATTGATTGTAGAAAATTCCATTTAGCAAATCCATCAATTCAGTGGAGATGAGGAAAACTATTAAGTGAATGCAGGTGATAGTGAATCAATTATCTATTTCTCTTCATTTGGGAGTCAGTTGTAAGCTCTATCCCTTATTATATCAAAGTAAGGAAAATCCCCTTAAATGTATGGAATGTGCTATAGGATGAGGAACAGACAAACCACAATGGTGTGTGTCCCATTTTAATGTGGTTGCTTTGTGTCATGGTTAATTCATAAATATGAAAGATAACCATATATTAATTTTATTATCTCAAGCCCTATGCATGATGTATGGTGATGTTAGAAATAATCAAAATGAACAGAAAATACACCCTTTTTACCTCTCTGCAAACAGTCGCCTTACTTAGCCTCTCAGCATCACCAACACTATACAGGAATGTACCGCTAGCAAAGAACCTCAGTGCAATACAGACTGACTGCACAGTGGTCAGAGACTGGCTGCGGCCTGTGACCTGCTGAACCGGTACCTCTCCCACAGATAGGAGTCTGTCTGTATCAATGGGTTGGTCCTGTCCTGGAAGACCCTTGGGGCTTGTGGTGGTTGGAAGGCCCACTGAACAATGTGGGCCTCCTCATCAACAGGATCCTCAATGAAGGGGCATGCCATTATTTCCTAATTTACTCTCTCTTGCTCTGTCTCTGTGTCTCTCTGGGTGTGTCCCTCTCCTTCTCTTGGATGCACTCCTTATATGGCCGTTGTCAGTTGACCTTAATTGTCTGTGAATTTGCTAACCAATTGGAAACAAAGTGGGTGGGGATGGGAGGGCAATCACATATTCATGTGGTTTGGTGTACATATACAATCTTTTTTAATGCCTCAGTTTCATTTTATCATAGTTTTGTTTTTATTGAATTGATTTTGGCTTTACTGTTGTAAGTTTTTTTTTTAATTATCTTATTTTTATTACATTTTAATTTGTTTTTTAATAGTTAATGTTTTCTGATTAATGAAGTTATATATGTGTAACTGTCTTTTAGGTGTCTGTTCTTGTCGATTGAACATTTTTTGATCATAGATGGAGCTAATCCTCACCTTAATCCTGCTACAGACCAGGATTGCCCGGCAGCATAAGTTACCATGGTTACTAGGCTGGGATTCAGGTTAACCACCTTGATGGAACGGAGTTGTGGCTCAGTTTGATGGAACGGAAACCGGAGTTTAGCTCGATGTATCAGGCTTAGCCAGAACCATGGTTTCCATGG
>NC_065524.1:35275734-35279604 GCF_006386435.1 Epinephelus moara
TGATCCTCAGTCATGAGACACAGAATCAGGTGTCCATCATTTACAGTGTTGTTTACATCTGGTTTTCATTCTGATCAATCATGACAGAACACGTCTTTAACTAACTGGTGTGTGTGTGTGTGTGTGTGTGTGTGTGTGTGTGGGTGTGTGTGTGTTTGTGTTTGTGTGTAAATCATTGAGTGTAAACAGTTTTATGGTGCAAACATGATCAGAGCTACTTCCTCCTCAGAGTCGACCAGGAGAGGTCATATTTTCAGATAGCTGCAGATTTGTTGGGAGCTGAGTAAAATAACAAATCCCCCCGCCGAATGGCAGGGATTGGTCAGAGTTTTTACAGGCCTGCAGCTGCCACAGAGGTCGGATTTTTTTCATTCCTTTTTCTGAACACATTATGTATTGACTACTCTCAGGATAGAAGGACCATTTCACCCAATACAACAAGAAGTGTTTCTGAACAGGATTACCAACTATAACTTTAAGTCTTAACCTGGCATGGGTATAAAATTCCCAAATCCCTAATAGCACATCAGATTGTGGTGGTCGGCGCCCTGCGTCACACACATCCACTACTCAACTCAAAAGTACCTTTGCTGGGTTTTCAAACTAAAATGGTGCATAGTCACTCACCAGTAGAAGATGTCCAGTCCATCCTCAGACAGACAGTCAGTTAGCTTGTCAATCCCTGGCAATGAGAGAAAAGGTCGTTCATAGTTCACTCGTTCTACAGAACCAGATTAACTCTGTATATCCACCATCCAACTGCCCGTCTCCAAGGACGTCCATCCCCTGCAGCTGACTGCAGCACACTGGCTGGACTACAGGAGGTCATTCTGGTGTTTATAGAGAATCACTAAGCTTGAGTTGTAACAAGCGTCACTTGGTTTTGTTTTCATTGGCCAACTTTTGTGTGAAGCCTAAAACTGAGTTCTTGGTTGTTGTTTTTTTCATTTTGAATCCTGAAGAGATTTTTTTGTTGAGATGTGGACTCTTGCTGAGATATGAATGGAGATAAAGACTTATTTTGTTGGTGGTTGACCTGTAGGTTTTATATTGAGCACTGAATGTGTAATACACTGTGGTGAACTTCAAATTCTTGTGTGTGTTTTATTTTATGTTGTCGGCTGGTGCCTTGTTTGGTTGATTCTTATTCCAAGGCTCATAAACTGAAAGACATGGGTCCTTTCTGGAGGTGATTGGTACCTAACTAAGAAACATTATCTTTGTCAGACCTGAACTCTGACTGGCACCTGGGCTCCAAGTCAAACTGCTGTAATGTGACTCTAATGGTTTAAGTTATTACTTCTCATTGTAACATCTTTGTAACAGCCATTTATCTATGTGAGTGTTTATTTTTTTTGTTGCAAAACATTTTTGTACTGTGTGTGGCACTGTGGCAACTTCCTGTGGGAGTGCATTTATTCAGCCAGGTTAATGAGGCCAGGTGTGCATGAGTAGAGGCAAACAGTTCTTTGACCGAGGCTGAGGCGCAGCTGAGGTGTCTGCAGATAGGAGCAGTATTAAATAATAGGCTACCTAATTGCTACAGACCAAGGCGCTGTACCTTCTTGTGCTTAAATTGTGGAAGCAATAAATGTAGCAAAGCAACGGGAAACGTCTGGACATTGTTTTGTGAGAGCCAAGCCTGGCGCGCGTCAGTTAATTGCACCGACATGTACCTGCAGTAAGTGACAGTGGAAAGACACTTACAGTCTTATTTAAAATGTTGATGTTGCTTAGTTGGGAGAAGGAGCAACCAACAAGCACCGTAAAAATGCAGAGTCTTCTTTGCTGTTAAAAACATGCTTTAACTGCCATAAAATAACTTTCACTGCCAAATAAAACCAGTGAAATCAGAGACAGAAATCTTGTATGTTCAGTTAATTTGTTGTTTTTATTTATTTTAATTGGACAGAAATCTTGTATGTTCAGTTAATTTGTTGTTTTTATTTATTTTAATTGTGATTTTAATTGTGGTTTTAATGCTCTGTAAGTGTCCTTGAGTGTTGAGAAAGGCGCTTTTAAATAAAATGTATTATTATTGTTATTATTATTAATTTCAGTGTTTCTATCAGTTTCCAGCAGCAGAGAGAAAAGTCCCCTGTACCCAGCTGTGTGTCCATGAAGAGTGATCGGTCAAAAGATGATTGGATTGACTTCAAAGATGGACGTCGTTCTTCTGACCTGCTGTAAGTAAATAAAACTGTTGATTGAAACAGATGAACTAACTGTTCTGATCCTCAGTCATGAGACACAGAATCAGGTGTCCATCATTTACAGTGTTGTTTACATCTGGTTTTCATTCTGATCAATCATGACAGAACACGTCTTTAACTAACTGGTCTATGTGTGTGTGTGTGTGTGTGTGTGTGTGTTTGTGTGTAAATCATTAAGTGTAAACAGTCTATGGTGCAAACATAATCAGAGCTACTTCTTCCTCAGAGTCGACCAGGAGAGGTCATATTTTCAGATAGCTGCAGATTTGTTGGGACTGACACAAGACTGAGGACCAGCTGCAAAGGTCTTGAGAATAGATGAAGTAGTCTGGGGACTAGTTCCACAGTTTTGGGGACTACCTGTGGTGGTATGGGGAGCAGTTCTGGATCAGGTGCAGAGGTCTGGGGACTTGCTGTGGGGGTTTTGGGACTACTGTCAGTGGTCTGTGTCCAAGCTTAAGAGCTCTGCGAACAAGCTGTAAAGGTATGTGGACCAGTGTCAGATGTTTGGGGCCTAGCAACAGAGGTCTGTGCACTGACCACAGAATTTTGGGAACTACCTGCAGAGGTCTGGTGGCAGAGTGCAGTTTGATGAAGAGTCAGTAGTTTCCAGAAACAACCTCTGATTAAAGCTAAAGCCTCAGATTGCTTATTGCAATCACAATCAGGGAACATAGTTCAGGTTCCGCCCACAAATGACCAACACAAAGGTTTATCACTGACAGAAACTGATCTTACTCCCAGGTGTGCTGTGATTCAACCCAAATACAGGCCATAGTTTCAAGTGGATGGAAGGTCAAGAGTATTAAGTCTTCACCTGGCATGGGTATAAAATTCCCAAATTCCTAATAGCACATCAGATTGTGGTGGTCGGCGCCCTGCGTCACACACATCCACTACTCAACTCAAAAAATACCTATGCTGGGTTTTCAAACTAAAATGGTGCATATTCACTCACCAGCAGAAGATGTCCAGTCCATCCTCAGACAGACAGTCAGTTAGCTTGTCAATCCCTGGCAATGAGAGAAAAGGTCGTTCATAGTTCACTCGTTCTACAGAACCAGATTAACTCTGTATATCCACCATCCAACTGCCCGTCTCCAAGGACGTCCATCCCCTGCAGCTGACTGCAGCACACTGGCTGGACTACAGGAGGTCATTCTGGTGTTTATGGAGAATCACTAAGCTTGAGTCACAAGAAGCGTCACTTGGTTTTGTTTTCATCAGCCAACTTTTGTTTGAAGCCTAAAACTGAGTTGTTTTTTTGCTTGTTTGTTTGTTTTTCATTTTGGCTTGTTGGAATCCTGAAGAGATTTTTTGTTGAGATGTGGACTCTTGCTGAGATTTGAATGGAGATAAAGACTTATTTTGTTGGTGGTTGACCTGTAGGTTTTATATTGGGCACTGAATGTGTAATACACTGTGGTGAACTTCAAATTCTTGTGTGTGTTTTATTTTATGTTGTCAGCTGGTGCCTTGTTTGGTTGATTCTTATTCCAAGGCTCATAAACTGAAAGACATGGGTCCTTTCTGGAGGTGATTGGTACCTAACTAAGACACATTATCTTTGTCAGACCTGAACTCTGACTGGTACCTGGGCTCCAAGTCAAACTGCTATAATGGGACTCCAATGGTTTAAGTTATTACTTCTCATTGT
>NC_065524.1:35280104-35516793 GCF_006386435.1 Epinephelus moara
ATACTATACTATGACGTTTTTTCATGATTTTTGATGACATAATAGGCTATGACCTTTTTTCATGGTTTTTGACAACATACTATATTATGGTGTTTTTTTCATGATTTTTGATGACATGCTATACTATGACGTTTTTTCGTGATTTTTGACGACATACTATACTGTGACTTTTTTGGTGATTTTAGACGGCATACTATACTATGGCGTTTATTCATGATTTTTGACGACATGCTATACTATGACTTTTTTTCATAGTTTTTGATGACATACTATACTATGGCGTTTATTCATGATTTTTGATGACATGCTATACTATGACTTTTTTCATGATTTTTGATGACATACTATACTATGATATATTTTCCTGATTTTTGACAACATACTATGCTATGATGTTTTTTCATGATTTTTGTCACGACACACTATACTGTGACGTTTTTTGGTGATTTTTGACAACATACTATACTATGACTTTTTTGGTGATTTTAGACGGCATACTATACTATGAAATTTTTTCCATGATTTTTGACGACATACTATACTATGACCTTTTATCATGGTTTTTTACGACATACTATAGTATGGTGTTTATTCATGATTTTTGATGACATACTATACTATGATATATTTTCCTGATTTTTGACAACATACTATGCTATGACGTTTTTTCATGATTTTTGTCACAACACACTATACTGTGACGTTTTTTGGTGATTTTTGACAACATACTATACTATGACTTTTTTGGTGATTTTAGACGGCATACTATACTATGAAATTTTTTCCATGATTTTGACGACATACTATGCTATGGACCTTTTATCATGGTTTTTTACGACATACTATAGTATGGTGTTTATTCATGATTTTTGATGACATGCTATATATACTATGACATTTTTTTTATGATTTTTGACAACATACTGTACTATGACATTTTTTCATGATTTTTGATGACATTCTATACTATGATATATTTTGCTAATTTTTGACGACATACTATACTATGATGTTTTTTCATGATTTTGGAAAACATACTATACTATGATGTTTTTGTGTTATTTTTGGTGACATACTATACTATGATGTTTTTGTGTTATTTTTGGTCACATACTGTACTATGACGTTTTTTCGTGATTGTGGTGAATGCTATACAATGATGTTTTTGGGTGATTGTGGACGACATACTACACTATGATGTTTTTGTGACATTTTTAATGGCATACTTTTATAATGTCTTGGTGACATTTTTGACGACATACTATAGCACAATGTTTCTGTGACATCTCTAATGTCATAATAATACTTTACTATGACATTTTTATCACATTTTTCATGGCATACTATATTATGACTTTGTTAGATTTTTGATGACATACTATATTATGACATTTTGATACATTTTTGATGGCATGCCATACCATGACCTTTTAATGACTTTTTATGACACACCATACTATAACTTTTTTCGGGCATACTATGACTTACTTATTTTCTGAAAATTTTATGACATGCTATGAATTTTTAATGAAATACTTGTGGCATACTATACTATGACATTTTTTATATTATACTTTACTATGGCCTTTTTTTTAATGATATACTATACTATGATTTTTTTTAATTATTTTGATGACATACTTAGACCTTTGTTGACATACTCTTCTATGAATTATTTAACGGCTTTTTTATGGCAAACTATACTGACTTTTTTTAGGCAAAATATACTATTACTTAGTGTCTTAAAAAGTTTACTATACTATATATACAATACTGTAAAGTTTTTAATAAATTTTGTGGCATATTATACTATGATGTTTTATGATTTGGGGGGTCAACAAAATTAACAAAATTTTCATGACATAATTTTAGCAAAACTATGATCTTTTTTTTTTTTAAATTTTAAGAAATACTATACAATGAATTTTTTTAGGATTTTTTCTTGGTAAACTAGACTATGGCCTGTCATAATGACATACTGTACTGCTTTTTTCATGACACACTATACTATACTACTGTATGACTTTCATTTTTTAAAATGACATACTGTACTAGGAATTTTCCTTGATTTTTTTATGGCATAGTATACTATGACTTTTCATGACATACTATATTGTGATTTTTCTTCATGACTAGAACTAGAACTTTTTTGATTAGATTTTTATGACATAATATACTATGACTTTGCCCTACTACACTTTGACTTTTTGGCCGCAACCTCACTGATGTAACCAGTTAGAACTCAAAAAGAGCGATGTATGAAAAAGGTCTTCAAAGGTATTAAATTTAGCTTTAGGACTCCTTCATATATTCTGAGTATTTAGCCTAAACACTGGGGTATCGCTGCTTCTACTCTGAGTTCTTTTCCACCACTGACAATACTAAAAAAGGCAGTGCGTGTCTTACGTTCAGTATCATAAACAGAGCTGTCTGAGCATGTCCGGTTTCTGCGCTGAGTTGACCGTTGACCTCCACTCAAGTACTCCTTAAGTACCCCTGACCTGAGGGGAAAAAAACAGAAAAGAATGATTAAAACTCAAAAAGGAAACTTAATCATCTTGGTCAATATTCTTAATAATCAGTGTTTTGGCTGCTTAATATAAAATGTCTGCCATAGGTGGTTTACTTTGGCTTTGGCTTCTCTCTGTGTGATGAAAGACAGAGAGAAACATGTCACCAATAATAGACCTTATTTTCCCTGACATTTTCCTCTTTCTTAAAGGACATTGGACACATTTGCAAATATTATCTATAAACATCTGTTTTGGAGAAATCAGACATCCTGCATGGTCTTTATTTGAGGATTATTAATTAGTAATACATCAATATCCACGTAAATGTACACAGGTTTTGTCTTTCTGTCCAGAGTTCGAGAAAAACATTTTATTTTGCAAGGTCAGGTGAAGGAGAAGATGTTTGGTCCCTCTGAAGAGATAAGCTACAATTTATCCTTTCTCCAAGAGATTAAAGTTATCAGTGATGAATGGAAGGAGTTGTAATGACTCTATCCAGACTGTGCCCGCTAAATGATCCTCTAAAAAAAAAGTTTTGTTCAATCTTCTCACGGGTTAAAAAAAGAAGAGATTTGGGTCATCACTGCCTTCACACAACATTTTTTCTTCATTCACCTGACCTCAACGAGCTTGCCTTCTTGTACAGCTGATGAAGAATCAGCCCAAGCAACATCAGCTACCACAATTTTGTTTGTAAATTGTAAATGTCAATAAAAATGTTTCTATCCAGACTTGTTCATTATTAATTTTCCTCCCTACACTATTATATGATGGCTCAAAATGTTACTACAACATGTAACTGCAAAAGGTCAAGAAACAAGAAGTATAATACACCAGTGTTTGTATACATGTCTTCTATCAGAGTGGAAAGGTCATCAGTGAGACAACACGATACCAAAACTGTACTTTAAAGCCGCATTAATTATCTCAAACAGAATGTGACCCTACATTTTTACTGACTTGGCAATTGGACTGCTGTATACTATAACTATCCATTATGTATACCTTGCTATATATGTTAATATATTCTGTTTAAAAATATACTATATTTGTATTATACTTCACTTATTATACTATAAGTACTGTATTAAAGTTCAAATAAACTGGGTTTAACAGGAAGTAAACTTCACTAAAATTTAAATGCATTTCTTTTCAGTCTGGGTTTTATTGTCTTTTACTGTTCATGGTATTAATATTGTTGTTGTTTTTTTTGTATAAGTTTTCTTTGCTCCATGACATTGTTGTCAATCCTGTACTGCTTTGCAAGACTTTTTAGGCTGAAACTTTTATCCTTGTCTGTAAAGTGATTAGAGTGTCATGAAGACACACCCCTACATTCTGGTTCATATATGAAGAGTTCAGTTTCTTTTTTTGTTTTAGTTTTCACTATGTTCATATCTATATTAACATTTACTTTATTGGCCCATTTTAGCTTTTGTATTACACACTGATACACATTTTTATTTTAATTTCTGCTGTAACGGTGTCCTACAGAAGGCCTGGAAAGATAGGGCTATAAGCTCTTTGAGTATGATGAAGCTCTCTGACTGGACTCTGAAATAACTAAATAAAAAGAAAATTTCAAAAAAATACATATAAAGTAGTTATTATTATTATTGCTATTATTATAAGTTAATAAAATATGGATGTGTGTTTAAACTCACCTGTCAAAGCTGTATGTACCTGGGTGACTGATTGACCTCTTCATCTGAGCAGATGGACAGAAAGAAGACATTTCTGTTAGTACAACAGCATTTATCAGTGTAAGATGTGCACAGTCCTGCAGCTTACTGAATGCGTACATTTCAAGAGACACTTTCTGCATGTAATTTTAAAAAAGGAACTGATAATGTGAGCTTCAGCTACAAGCTAAGATGGTCAATAATGTACCCTTTTTTTGTTTTAAATAACTGGGTGCAACTAACAAAGGAAAATACAGTGTAATCTAATTTTACAGACAATTAACTAGTTTGTCTCCTCCAATCGTTTTACAATACATATCTAACAATTTTGATTTCTTTTTGGCATTATTGGGAGTTTATCTTTACAGAGACCTCCATTTCAGCCTGCAGGTGTCAGGTGATTGATCATAATGATGATGAAAAACAAATGCAGAAAGAAAAAACAATACAACAGAAACACAGCTAGAACCAAATTAAAGCTGTGTGTTTGCTGTGACTGAATAGTTTGAGTAGTTTTCAGGTCTGTGCAAACTGTTTTTCACACTCTTGGGCAAACAGTACAAATACTTTTTTCGCTTTTTTATTCAATTGAAAGCATCTAAAGGATTTAGTATCTTGGTTAAAATTCTCTAATAACAAGATTAAAGGTATTCTTATCAATGATGTTTCTTTATGTTACATAAGCAAATATCTAAAAAAAAAAAAAAAAAAAAGATAAAAACAAATATTATTATCTTATTTGGCCTTGTACATCCACTATTGCTAACTCTTTTTTTGTGAAAGTAACAACACTTGATGTACTTCAATGTTGCAGCTGGTAAAAGTGGGGCAAATTTCAACAGCTTTATATACTGCCGGATAGCTTAATCTGTAACTATATTTTATAATTTATTAGTTTGTATTTTGTATTGATAATCTGAATCTGTACAGCAACAAGTAACTAATACTGTACAATAAATTAAGTGAAGTAAAAAGTATATTACTACCTTCCAAACTGTAGCGGAGTACAAATATAGAGCAGCGTAAAATGGAAATACTCGAGTACAAGTACCTCAAAACTATACTTAAGTACAGCACTTGAGCAAATGTACTTCGCTACATTCGACAACACTCCTAAATGAGAAGTCCTACGTCTAATATTTAGATGTAGAAAAGAAGAGGTTAAACAGACTTGAAAATATTAATAAAATATACTGTGCAGTGATTGAATGTAAACAAGTACATTTTAAGTACTTTGCTTACATAAGTACAAGTTTGAGGTACTCGCCAGTCGCCATTTGCATCTTCATGCCCCTTTACTCCACTACATTTCACAGGAAAACATTGATCTTTTAACTCCACTGCATTTATTCGATAATTTTAGTTACTTTACATATTAAGAATTTTGAATACAAAACACACAGAGGCTTATAAATTTTTTTTAAAAGCATTTAGTCGATTAATCAATTAGTTGATTGAGAGAAAATTAATTGTAAACTATTGTGATTGCTTGTCTTTTCTTCCTGTAAAAACATTTCATCATTCCAGCTTTTTAAAAGTGAGGATTTGCTGCTTTTCTTTAATTATTTAAATTAATTTATAATCATTGAGTAAAAATGTGTTTCAAATGTTAATAATTAAAAACAAATATTCAGTGCATCTTCCACAATAAACATTTTGACTGCAGGCTCTTCTATGGTCAGAATTTACCACACTGGGAAGAGGTCAGTTTTTTTATACATCCCCAAAACACACTAGTGTAGACTTGAAATAGCTATAGAAAGTGTAATTACCCTTTCAGGAGGTCGGAGGTCAGGGGTCAAACTCTGGTTGGCGAGGGTCATACACTCTTCCAAAGTCCTGATGAAAGTTGCACAGGTTGCACTGAGGAGAGAGGCCTGGAGAGAGAGTGAGGGAATAACAATTATCTGTAGTTGTTACTGCATCACTCACACTTTAGTACAAGTGTTTAAGTCCTCTTAAAAGACAAGATGAACTTAAAGTACTGATGTTACTCTTGGAGACAAATAACAACAAATGTGTCATCTTACAATAGTAATCTTCTGTCTGCACTGAGGTTTGTTTTTGGTGTATTTGATGGTGCAAACTTCTCACTGATGAACATTTACTGGTGCTATAAAACTTATTAAGATATGATTCCTAAAATGGGAACAGACATTACACTATGCAATCAACCTTTGCCTCATAATGATACGTTATAGCGACAAAAAACTTGTCTGCATCCATTTAAGTTATAATAATTTAAAAAAGAAATCAAAAGAAGATCACTTAGAAGTTGTGAGTCTAACTTATTGAAAATAAAGAAAAATGTGACTGTCAAAAGAAACAAAATTAGTTTGGGGTCAACAGATGACGTGTTACCTCAGAGGTGGGCGTTTCCTCTGTGTCAGCAGTGTGCTGTGATTGGATCGTTTGGACCTGCTGGACGAGGAGATCGCAGTACAGACGAAGTTCAGACATTTTTGTCTTCAGACAATCTGGACCTGGCAAACGACACACACACACACACACACATAAATCTTTTACTAGACTTCACACTGTGTGCCATTTGCCGTATTTGATCAATTTTACCATTTACCAATTGTTATAATTAGCCGCTCATGCTAAAATTGCTCCTTCTTCATACAAGTTTAGCTCTACAACATGACACACACTGTATTTGTGAATGTATGCGGTACTTCAGATGATGGCACTTAAAACACTAATTTCCCTTCACACAGTATAACCACTATCACAAAGACAAATTCAAAGAGAAGTCACGAGCTAAACTGTCTTACAAACAGGTGTTTTTTTTATCATTTGTTTAGATGTCATTTTCCCAAAAAAAGGGAACAAATACAAATGAGGCTGACAAACAGATTTACATAAAACTCTGTGTACCTTTGTGTTTGTGACTGTCTAGTGTTCCAGCTTTGGACGAGCCTAAAGCCACCAGCCACCTCTGTCTCTCTGCAGCGTTCACAGCTCGAACGTAAAAATGCTGCTCACCAGGAATTATCAGCTCTAGACGCGTTGGATCTGTCGGATGAACTGAAATATAAAACATTAACAGTGTTTTAAGGATGTATTTAGATTTGTTTCATACCATGAGTGAGGACAGGTGAAGCATACAGGGTCAGCAAATAAAATCATCTGCCAGGAAAACATTTCAAACAGCAGTCTGACCTTTAATGTCACACACGGACATCTTGATAGATCCTTTGCTTCCTTTACCAACATCATCCTCGCTGTCATAATAAGAGATGACTCCATTCTCTAGGACAAACCAGCGTGGCTGCCAGCCTGAGGACAGAAAACGGACTCAGTTAACAAACGTTTTATTGGACAAAATAACAATAAAAGTGTACATTTTCAACATGAATTGATACACAAATAGTCATTTGAGGGGTGAAGTATTCCTTTAAGAGGTATTCCACTGATGTAATACATAGGGATGCACAATATTATGGGCACGTCATCTGTTTCTGCCAATATTGGCTTTAAAATGAATGAATCAGAATCGACCAACATGCTTAATTTGCACAATCAATTAATATTACATACCATGGAAAGTATTGTATTTCATGTCTCATCTGCTGGTGGGCATCATGATAAGAGTATGCATGCATAATATGATGTGAATGCTATACTTGATGATCAGTAAAATTAGGTGGGGAAAAAGTGAATATATCAATGTCAGGATCAGTTATCTGTCAAATAAGTTGTTACATATATCAGATATCTGCAAAAAATCCAACATCGTGCATCACTATTAGTACAGTGCAGCACTTCTATCAAACTGGGAGACTGACAAGGGACAGATTAAAATTGATACACCAGAAGCTATTGCAGATATTACAGAAATGCTGAATCTGTAAATGCTATAGTTGCAACGGAAGATTTTTTCATTGCTGATTAATCTACACATTATTTTCTTGATTTACTAATTAGTTAAATAGTCAATAAAATGACAGAACGTTGTGAAAATGTTCATCACAGTTTTCTAAATCCAAAAATCTGAAAACTGGTGGTTTTACCGTCAAAAATCTCAGTATTCAAATCATTCATTTAGTATGTAAGTAGTAACAGCAAAATATATTTAAAGTATTAAAAGTAAAAGTGCTAACTTTATCTATCTATCTATCTATCTATCTATCTATCTATCGGAATCCGAAATACTTTATTGATTCCTGAGGGTGTGATGCATTACAGTCACTCCAATGTAAAGAATAGAGAATTAAAATAAGTAAGAATAATTGTATGAAACAGAAGTACATAAATATAATGTAAAAAAAATAAAATAAAATAGAAACAGAAATGCGTAATTGCGTAAGTACTTACTTAATATACACTAGTGCTTACTTAAAATATTAAGAATAAAATATGTTCACTGTGCTGAGTCTGTAAGTGTGTAAAATATACATATGTGTTCATTGTGCTACATTACACTGTACAAACTAGTATGTTACATTCAGAAACATAAGTTCACTACAATATATGTATCGATAGAACAAAAACAACAATAAGAATGAACATAATGTTATGTGCATTATTATGTACATTCAGGGGGTGTTGGTGAGAATATACAGCTGATAATTATATGAATGAATATACATTTTACAATGTTATCACATAAAAATAAAAAAATAAAATATTTTTTCCTCTTAAAATTTTTCCTTTTAAAATGTAATGGGGTAAAAGTATTAAGTGGCAGAAAATGTAAATTATATTAAGTCTGCAGATACCTCATAAAAATATTTAAGTGCAGTGCTTTAGTAAACGTTGTTTAGTAACTTCTCACCACTGCATGTTGAATATCAATAACTTGAGTAATTAGTTATCATTAGGTGACAGCAGTGGTGCAGCTAGTATATGTCATATATCCTTACACAGCCACATTAGCTTGTTAGCTGCGATGTTAACGGTTAAATGTGGTTGGAGAATATGTTAAAATGGCTATTAGCACTGACAGCTAACACAAACATCGCCATTCATGACTCAGCCACTGTGTCTGCGTCTGGTCAGAAGGACAGTTAGCTTAAACAGCTGCGAGACATAAAGACAGACGACTCACCTGTCATGTAATTCGTCCATTTGTACAGAATCCCCTCCATGGCTGCACCTCACATCGGCTAGCTTAGCCTGTTAGCTTCTCGATGTAGCTCAAGCTAGTTAAGCTAACGTTCGCTCTCCCACCCTCGACTGACAGCGGGTTAGAAAATAACCACCATCGTGAGCTGCTACGTGTCTAAAAATTAGTGAACTGCTGGTAACTAGTGAGAGCTGACTGGCAGTGTCGGCAGAATAATATCATGCTGACGGTTAGTTTGTGCTAAGATGTTCATAAACTGACCAGCTAACTTATGAGCAGTCAGCTGATGGAGAAAAAATGTCAACAAAAGAGCAGGTTTCTCTACGGAAGGCTGCAAGGGACATTCCACAAGATGAATGAGGAGAATGGAAATGTTTAACATGACGTGTTGAGGAAGTATTCGTGTCCTTTAGTTTAGTAAAAGTACGAATAACACATTGTAAATACTTGTAAATATTTAAAACCTTGCTGAAGTTAAAGTATGCAGCCTGAATGGTATCAGCAAAATGTACCTTAGAGTATGAAAAGTACCCAAAAGAAGACAGTAAAATGTTCCCTGCCAGTGTTTTACAGCAGTAGAACATGTATTAAGATCAGGGGCGTAAACATAGACAGTGCAAGAAGTGGGTTGCACTGGGGCCCATGAGGTGGAGGGGCCCATAAAGAGAGTGGTCAGTAGCATCTATAACAAATCATATGCTTATTCCAAATAAACTATAACTAACTGACAGACTCCCATTACGAAGTAAGGGAGGCTGGTCACACGAGACTAGCTGCAATAGAGCTAATATTATTCATTTTTGTACTGTTTGACAATGCAGTGTATTTTTTTTAAATCTTCATCTGCAAAGCATGAAATTAAGACAACAACAACAATACAATATTTTTAAAAATGGTAAGAGCTAAGAAGAATAGTATGTACAGAGGCAAAAACAAAACAGAAGGAAATAAAACACAAAAATTACAAATCACAAAAGTACAAATCAGGCATTAAAAGAAAAAGCTTTCCTTTAAAAATATCTTTTAGGCAATGATTTAAAATTTAATTTTTTTAATTTAATATGCTTTATTAATCCCCGAGGGGAAATTCAATATTTTTCACTCTGTTTGTCAATTACACACAGGTCCGAACACACACATGCACAAACTGGACCTATACATGCACTAAGTGGAGAGATGTCAGAGTGGGCTGCCCATGACAGGCGCTCTGAGCGGTTGAGGGGTTCGGTGCCTTGCTCAGGGGCACCTCGGCAGTGCCCAGGAGGTGAACTGGCACCTCTCCAGGTGCCTTAAAGGGTAATTGAGGAATGGACACATAATTTGAGGTAGCCAACAACCTGATTTTATACATCTGAAGAACTATTAAACTATTAACTATTAAAAATTAAACTGCTTGGCAAACAAACCAGGCATTTGAGGCAGGTGTTGATTCATCAAAATGTGTAGCCACACCAGGCTAGTCGTGGTGCATTCAAGTGAGGTTGCATTTAGTTTATGTGTCTCTATACATACTGTTTGTATATCACTCTGTACTTAACTGCTTTTGCACTTCTGGTTAGATGCTAAACTGCATTTCATCATCTTAGTACCTGTTGTACTCTGTGTAATTACAATCAAGTTGATTTTAATCTAATAAGTGGAGATTCCTGATTTTTCTCCATGCAACAAGTTGTAATGTGTGCTGACATTTTTTAAATATCTTAACATCAGGTGAAAATGCAGAAAACACAAAAGCATTTTTTTTAAAAAGGTAACAAGGCAACAGAGATGTAAGCAAGAACATGTGACTGACAGCTTCATGATTTTCAAATCAAAACAGGTCAAAGTTATTAGAGACTGCAGCTTACTAGTTAATTTACTGTACATAGTTATTTTAAAGGAAAGGATCATTTAAAAAAAAAGACATTTTCAGCAGCTCCAATGAAGTAATATCAAGTAAGATTTTAACAATCAGCATGACCTTCTATAATACAATTAATGAGTTCCGTCTGGAGGACAAACTGTGTGACGCTGTGATCAGAGTTGATGGCGTCGACTTTAACGTCCACATGGTCATCCTCTGCAGCTGCAGCTCGTACTTCAGGTGAGCTGGTGGATTCTGAATTTATTTCATTTCATGATATTTATCATGTGATTAAATGTAATATAATGCAGAAAGATTTAGGAGGTTTTGAAGGTCTTTGCTGGAGTTGGACTCCAGTTTGGACTGGCCAAACTTTCAGGGGTCACATTGCATTATGGGAAACAGGTGCAAGATTTTGAAAAGGTAGAAATAAGATGATATCTCTGGTTCTGCAGCATCAATTTTGAAATGCTAAAAGGGTGAAATACTTTTAGAAATTGTAGAGCTAAGACAGAAATATCCTCTTAAAAAGCCAGTTCCTATGACTTAAATGGATTCCTCTGAATCTTGATCCCACAGAGATCTCTTCCGCAGTAAGACGTCAACATCCGAGCAGCAAGTCTACACTTTTTCCCAGGTGTCACCCACTACAATGAGCCTCATTCTAGACTATGCCTACACCGGCCTTGTTGTGGTGACGGAGGAGAACGTACTGGAGCTGCTGGCGGGAGCAGACCACTTTGCCATCAAGGGCATTGTACAGGCCTGCTGCAACCTCCTGGAGCAGCAACTTAATTACAAGAGCTGCGTCCACATCTGGATGTTGGCGGGCTCCCACAAATGTACTGAGCTGAGGCAAAAGGCCTATCTCTACATCCTGCATCACTTTGAGGAGGTCACAGAGCACTCTGAGAAGTTACTGCAGCTCTCTGTGGGGCAGATGGCAGATTTAATCGAGAAGGACGAGCTCAACGTGAGGCAGGAGAGCGCCGTGTTTGAGGCCATCCTCCGCTGGATCAACTATGCACCTGAGGAACGCAGGGGTCACATGGCCACACTGCTGAGCAAGGTGACAAAAGGCTGGAACAGAATTATTAGGCTCATCTGATATTTCTTGCCTCATGATCTGACTGAGCTGCCATTTTGACTGGCTTCATTGTTTAGACAGAGAGTCTGGGAGTTGGGTTATGTTGTCTTGTTTCGCCCTAACCAGTCACTAACTGTTAACCTATCCACACTGTAGACATTATTGCCAGTTGACATAGAAACTGCTGTAACAGTTGCTAGGAACAATTAACCGACTGTTGTTCTTGACAATCAAAGTCACAAGTCTTGTGTCCATTTTCATGTTTGAGTCATTATGTTTTCTGGTTGTCAGTCCATCCATCCATCCATCCATCCATCCCATGAACACAATTTCTGAAGAATGCCTTGGGGAAATTTCTTCAGATTTGGCACAAACTGATTGGATTTTGGAGTTCAAAGGTCACAGTGACCTCAAAAACAGGTTTTTGGCCATAACTCAAGACCTCATATGCTAATTAGGACAAAATTGTATATCCAAAAGGTCAAAGGTCATCTTCACTGTGACATCATAATGCTCAGCAAAACACTTTTCTAGTCATTATTCAACATCGTAACTCAGGAACAGAAGAGAAAACATTTGGTCAGATACTAAATTGGTGAAACTTATCTTAAACTATGCTGATTGTATCGATCTTCTGCGCTGCTGGGTTGAAGATGTGTCCATGTTTTATTATGTAGCTTCCTAGCAGCAACATCCATATTTAAAACATTGTCAGCTGTCATTGCTACATATGAGTCCGCGATGGCATTTGAGGTGGTAATTCTAGTTCTATCACTGTCTTGCACAGATGTTGCTATTTTTGCAACCATAGCACAGGAAGATTATGTCCCCCATTCAAAGCTCTGATTGGTCAACTGTTTTACAAACTGGGGAGAAAATTTTATTTAGTTTCAAAAAACAAATAACATTAAATTCTTTTTGCTTCAACATTGTAAAACGATAAAACAGGAAAACTTCCAAAGGGGAATTAATTATTTTTATAGGCCTTGTAATTTTCAGGGCCTATAAACCCTTGTTTCAGTTGTCTCAAGCAAAAACAGACATCAAGTAAGCTTTGGAAAACAGATGATGATTTAAACATATCTTTTTCCTTTGGTGATGGCCATGGTATACAAGGTTGTGTTTTTTGCCTCCAACTGGTTGCCTATATTTGTATAAGAGAACAAGGTATTAACTACTTTTAAAAACATTAATAGCCAGTGGAGTGTCTACACTAAATTATCCTTTCAGGGGCTGATATCTCTAACAGTCTCCTTGTCTCTGTCCAGGTGCGCCTGCTGTTAATGTCCAGTAAGTACTTGGTTAATACTGTGATGGTGAATGCTCTGGTGATGAAGAGTCCATTATGCAGGACCATGGTGATCCACACCCTAAACACCCTGCTTAAGTCCAAAACAAGGAGACCTCTGACCCGCACACGCCTGCCCTCTGCTGTGCTGTTGGCTATTGGTGGTTGTATGAATGATGCTCCAACCAACAGGATTCATTTATACAATGTTCGAGCTGACAGCTGGGTGACAGTGAACAACAGCAGAGAGGCTCCTCGAACGTTCCATGGATGCGTCTTCCTCAATGGATTTGTCTACTGTGTTGGAGGCTATAATGGGTTTAAATATTTAAGAAGTGTACGAAAGCTTGACCTTGTCACCCAAACCTGGCAAAACGTGGGGTCAATGCGCTTAGTCCGCTGCTATGTCAGCGTGGTTGCACTGGATGGCTGCATATATGCCATGGGAGGCTGTAATAAAAGTGGAAGACTCAAAACTGCAGAGCGATACCAGCCTGACACCAGCCAGTGGACTCTGATTGCACCAATGCATGAATACAGGAGCAATGCCAGCGCCACGACACTGCACGGCAAGGTAGGTGGAACTGAGGACCTTAAAGAGCAATCCAACAGCAGCTGGGAATGTTTTTGTGCAGACCTCCAGTGGTTTAACTCCCTGCCTTGTTGCAGTGATGCAGATGTGTACATGTGGCAGCATGACTATCAATAACTGACATCGTCATATCGAATTTTTTCTAGGTGTACATTTGCGGTGGCTTCAACTGGGCTGAACCTCTGTCAACTGCTGAGTGCTATGACCCTCACGCCAACCAGTGGACACTGATCACCCCCATGGGAAATGGGTATGATTCGACTCTGGCCGTCGCCTACAAAGATCAAATCTATGTAGTAAGCAGAGCACAACACATTGATGTCAGCACACTTAGATACCCCGAAACAAACGAGATAGGAATGGACTGAAATCCAAACATGGATGTTTAATTTTATCTGGTTTGGGGGGGGGGTTCTGGGACTTTGGGGGGTTGTAATGACCTGAGTGCCTATTTACATTCTACAACTACACACAAGTTACACATGTACTGCTTTTCCACCAAATGAGCGATGGTTCCTGAACTAGTTCTGTTCATGATTCCTGGAACGTTGGTGCTGTGTAGTGAACCAGCCTGTGTTTCCACCACTTTTGAGCAGAACCATTGTAATTTCGGAAGTGTCGTCAACAGAGGTCGTTGGAAATGCACAGTGGTGGTAAACAATGGTAGAAAAATCGTGGTTCTCGATGCTATATCCATTCACAATTCTCTCTCTATCCCACTCCCACTGCTTTGCTAAGACCTCTCCATTCATGATATTTTCTGTTCTGTCACCAGATCACCAATTTCTGTTCGTCATTGCTGACTTAAATTTCTGCTTGGTTGCTGGGCCTTATTTTCTTTTCAACATTCTATGTAAGTTGCTCTTCAATGATCTTAATTTCTGTTTGGTCTTTTGACCTTTTATTTTCATTTTGGTTCTTGCTGACCTTTTATTATGTTCAATATGAAGACACCCATGGTCTTTGGACCTCATGCACCATTCACTGTATCTTCAGTTTGGTCGTTGGTGTATCATTTCATTATAAATCTCTATTTATCTACTTTTCTTTCTCCTTTAAGTCATCAATTTAGACCTTTTCTGATCTCATTCATGGCTTCATTTTCATGGCTTCACACACCCACTGTTATCATCACAGTTTGTGCTTCACGTCAAGAAAAAACTGTTTTTTTTGGTTCCAGCTGAGAACCAACTTTCAGGTTCTGAGCATTTTTGTTTTTTGGTCAAAATGCTCTGAATGATTCAGCTTAGGTGCAGGAACAGAGACAGAACCAGCTCCATGTTGGTGGAAAAGGAGTAGTGAGGAGTTGTTAACTGGACCTTTGTAGGCAAAAACAAAAATAGAATTATATTCTGGTATTTCATAGAAGGCTGTAAAACTGAATTTATACCATAAATTGACATAAACAGACTTTTTTGGTGGCTAGACAAAAAAATTCTTGGTGTCGGGGTTGAGCTTTTACCTGTACTGGAGTATTTTTCCATTGTGGTATAAAAGATTTAAATGTTTCACCATTCCTCTCCCAGGTTGGTGGCCTAAGAGAAAATTCACATACGAGCAGAGTCATCGCATATGACCCACAATCAAACCAGTGGAGTATGGTGAATCACATGATTAACCCTCGCAGCAGCTTTGGCATCGCTGTGTTGGAGGACCAGCTGTATGTGGTTGGAGGGCTGAACGATTATGGCACCATCTCTAAGGTGGAGCGCTATGATGAAAAGACTAACGCGTGGTCCGTCGTCCAGGACATGGAGGTGCCCTGCAGCGACCTCAGCTGCTGTGTGGTGGAGCGATGCCCCTTCACTGCTGCATACCTGTCATAACCATATCAAGCCTCATCTACATGTGGATTTATATTTTGTATAAATCTGAATCTTTAAACTGAAGCTGTCAAATAAATATTAGTGGAGTAAAAAGTGCAATATTTGCCCGAGATGTAGTGGAGTAGAAGCATAAAGTTGCATAAAATGGAAATACTCAAGAACCTTGAATTAGTACTTAGGTACAGTAATTGAGTAAACTTCACCAAGTTATAGCCTTATAATTCAGGTAGTTCAGTATTATGAAGTATGCAACTGAATTGTGTCAGATTTTTTGTGGCCTAGGGGACAGAGGTAACAGATTTTTTTCTGGTAAAAGGAAAATAACTCCACAGATTGGGACCTGGATCGATAGTTTAATAAAGTGACAATACATGTAATTTACTAACTAAAAGATGTGGATTTGAATAAAGGTAACAGCCTATTAGGTCTAAATTAGCTCACCACCTATAAATAGGTCTTTATGAGCATTCATTAATATGATTTAACAGTTCTTCATTAATTCTCCTACATGCTTGTCACATGGGAGAAGTTTCAGTTGGCTGCAATCTGCAACCTCACAGCTAGATGCCACTAACTCCTTCACACCAGACCCTTTAACAGCAAGGAGCCAAGACTTGACACACATAAGTAACATAATGTAAAATAAAAATAATAATCAGATCGATCCATTTTTCATAATTCTTAATCTCTCTTTATTGCATTAGAACATACATTTCTCATATATATCTATATATATTTATATATATATATTTTATAAATGTGAATTTGTACACTACAATCTTTTATTGTAACATGTTAGAAAATACTCGTAACGCTCCAAAAACATAGCACTAAAAACAGTTACCAAACAATGATTATTACATTTCCTCGTTTTTGTTTTGGCCACCAAGAACAGAAAAAACAAGATGGCAGAGACGAAACTGTCAGTCAGGAGGAGAGGAGAGGACCACGGTCGAAGACAGACAGTTGGGCCGTTGCTGTTTTTTAGTGGCAGACATTTTGTAACCAGACAGACGGGGATGAGAGGAGGGAGGGGTCTATCACAACAGGTGCACAGAGGTGGGGAGATATGAGTGGGGGGAAAGCGTAGTGAGCATCAAGCACATGGGAGGGTGGGGTCACTTGTATCCATCTAAATTACAGACAAACAGAAGTAAAGGGCCCGATCACACAGGACAGCTCTCACTGTTGTCTTTACAAGTCAGTCTCCAGTGTGAGTGAAACATTTGAAGTCCTGCTTGGTTGTTGTTTGACCATCCAATCTCCAGGTAACCTTAAAAAAGTGAGACATTTTATAAAGTTTGACTGCTGTTTTCAGTTTCCTTTGTGGTTTGGGAAAGTTTTTTTGTAGAAGAAATCACCCATTTTCATCAAATCACACAAGTCTTAAAGTGTAATCAAGGTAACGTGAAAAGGTTGCTTGTACTGCCAATCCCATGGAGCATCAACATCCCGGCTTTAAGCTCCTTTTTTTTAACATGCTGGGCTGAAGAACATATAAGTTCCAGGTAACAAAAGGCTGTATTCTGACTATTGCGGTGGTCAAGTAAATGTTTCATCACTTCACATTAACAGTTACTGAAACAAACTTTAAACAATCAATATTATGAGTAGCATTAAGAGAGAGTGCAGTGTGCCAACCTGTGTGATCGGGCCCAAAGGCAACCATGTTTACTAGTTCATTAGTAACCAGCAGCCGGTTGCACCAGCTGTTCAAACATATCATAAAGGCTTCACTACAAGGTGTCGACAGGTATCAGACACTTCAATCTTATGCTTTTTACAACCTTTTCAGGATAATTTTTAACCAACTTTAGGCTGATTTTAAGACATATTATGATTTCCTTATTCAAGCATCGCAGGTAAGAAGTATGTAGTTCTGTGCAGAAGTAGATTTTAGGAAGGAATTTAGTTATTAGATTAAGTGGCATAAAGATTTGTAACAGGAATATAACTTTTTTGTAACAGGTAACTGCCAGGCGTAGCTGTCACACTGTGTACTGTTAGCTAACTGAACTAGCTAAATGACAGCACTAACATTAGCCTGCCAATTTGGAGTGACATACAAGATTGAGTGACCTGACACTTCAAAATGATGTTCATTTCTTATGTTAACTGATGAAACATTAAATTTAATTTCACCAGAAACACAATATTCCTCATGCCACAAAATGTTATGCCAATAACATTAGAAAAAAAGTACCATTTATGTGTTTAACATTAAAAAAACAACCTGAATCTGCTTTGTCAGGACTTGTAGGTGTGATTTCATTAGACAAAAAAGTTCTCCATGTATTCATACATGAATAAGCAAACTTCTTGTCTTATTTACAAAGGATCGTTTAAGTTTAATATGTAATTTGGCCTCTTGCAAATGTCATTTTTGTCACAGCTTGTGCTGCACAGTGATTCCCTGTTTTCATAGTTGATTGGTTTTGATTGGGATATTTCTCAGCACCCAATTTACACATTAGTAAGGTTTGAATTGAGACATTTCTGAAGCTCTAATGGTGCAACTTGATTTAGTAAAAAACACGTTTGAAGCTTTCTAGTAGTTACTAAGAACTTTGGAGGGACTTTCAGCACTAAAGTTAGTGAAAGATATACGAAGAGCTGGTGCAACTCAATCCAAATGTTTAGCGGAGAAATTCGGATGCAGCGTAGTTAAACAGCAGCAGTTAGAATGGAGGAAGAGTTACTGAAAGCAGGGTAGGTAACAGCAGCTTATTTTCTTTAACAAGAGTGCAGGGAAGTTCAGTTGTATTACAGAGGACACGGCAAGCAGGTGGAGATAGAGGCGGGTTGAGACCAGCATTGAAAGCTGGGACAGTAGGGACAATCTAGCAGAGAGATAGGGGGAAGTCGGGGTACAGTATAACCATCTAACACACAAACAGCAAGGTTTAAAAACTAGCGATACAGACACGACAACTGGCACTGTATGGAGGCGGGTGGGGCGGAGGACTGATGTATGTGCATGTGGATGGGTGGAGGTGGAGGAAGAGAAAGAGGGGACGTGAGGCATCAAGGAAACGTTAAAGTTTCAATCCCCCTTTAAACAGGTCCCGAACAAAAACCTGTTTTTTTGCAGATAGGAGAAAAGGGAGTTGTGCAACACTGCGTAACATCACAGAATGATTGTCCTCTTGAATATACCTCACCTCCCCTCCTCATGTACACTGTTCCTATCTTTTTTTTTTTTTTTTAACCCTCCTCCTCCCTCATCCCCTATCTTTACTTTTCGGGGATTTTCCTTTTTCAGTTCACACACATACACACAAAACCCTGTGACCATAAAGGACATTTATATACACACACATGTGCAGACACTCTCTCACACACAACACACACAGACACAACAGGTAGACACATTTTGACCCAATAGTACAGCTGACTGGTTTGTTTGCAGGAAGCAGAGGATTGGATAGTGCACATGTGGATTATAGCAGAGCTTAAAGCTGGGTGGCCAAGCGCACAGACGCAGCAGTCTGTTATTGATATGGCAATCAGCGCTACAGTGGCACAATATAACTGCACAAGTACAAAAATCAATACGAACTATTGCAATTTTTTAAAAATGAGACTGCACCCCCCCCCCCCCCCCCCCCCCCCCCCCCAACAATTAGTTCGAGAAGTGTTTTCNACAAGTACAAAAATCAATACGAACTATTGCAATTTTTTAAAATTGAGACTGCACCCCCCCCCCCCCCCCCTCCCCCCCCCCCCCAAACAATTAGTTCGAGAAGTGTTTTCAGATCACCTTTGAGTCTATAAAGTCAAGATGCGGAAAATTTGGGTGCTGAAATGAAGAATAAGCTGTTCCACATAAAATTAATATTACTGATTGGATAATTTAAACAGTAATATTCTTTCTCTGTTTTATATTATTGCAAATTCAGTATCTTTTGATTTTGAATTGTTAGTTGAAAAAAAAAGAGGCAATTTGAAGTAACTTTTCAGTCATTTTATAAACCAAATGATTCATTAGTTAATTGAAAATATTACTTGCAGCCTTAAAAATGTTTTTATATATAGCTTTAAACAGAAAATTTTAGCATATGCAATCTCAATTCTTCCTGATTTCAGGTGCACTGTAGAACAGAAATTTGCAGTCAAAAGTACCTACATTTAAGACATCTCATGTTTCCTTCCTCCTCCCCCTCTCCACCTCTCCCTCAGTGAGCAGTATTGTGGTGTTATGATGTTAGGTTCCTAAGGCAGTATCACAGTACAGTCCATAGAGAAACAACAGCAGTACAGAATTACACTGGCCTGCCCAGAACCTTACATCCAGCTCAGGTGGGACACTGATGACATCTGGATTTATGTATTTATTTATTTTTTCCAGCCTCTGGTTATTTGATTTATACTTTCCAAAAGTGTATGTTGTTGCCAAGAAAAGTTAAAATTTTAGCTGTTTCCTGTTTTTTAAATATTACTGAACATTCAAAGCAGGAAACAAAGAGGGGGAAAAAAGCTTAAAAAAAAGTTAAAATCTCATTAAAATCTCATCTCCTGTGGCGCCCTGGTAGCTCATCGGGCTAAGGCACGTGCCGAGTTCTTGCGACATCACTGGTTTGAAACCAGCTCATGACCACTGTCGCATGTCATGTTCTTCTCACCTCATTACTATCTATTCACTCCACTGTGGACAACAGAACATTTTGATGCCTGATAAAAAATGCAATGCCATGGTAGCCATTTAGAATTTAGCATTAATTGAACTACAAGTAGCCTCATTTCCTCACATGACTTTAGACTGACTGTAAAATCAAATCTGCCAACAAGCTTGGAGGAGTCAAAATTATTGCTTCAAGGTAGCAAAGTTAGCTACTGAGTGAGCCAGCAAACAGAGTGTTGTGTGTAAAATGTGATTTTCTGAAATCAAAATTTTAGTTATGGTAAAAAGATTTTCTGGGGTAAGACAGGCTAGATCGCAAACTTAATAAGTTAGAGCTCATATATCCAGTGCTTTAACAGCGTGCTAACAGTCATGTCAAACATGCAACAGCTTCGCTCGTAAACACTTTTGATAATCAATTGAAACATTGTCATGCAAAAATGTCAAATATGTGTTGGTTTCAGCTTCTCAAATGTGAAGATTTGCTGTTTTACAGCAATGTAAACTGAGTGTCTTTTGCCAAATGATATTTGCTTTTGTCCAAAACCAAAAGATTTTTGGTGTTGGATAATTGGCTGGAGAAGTCACCTTGCCCTCTGCTAAATAGTGACAAATTTATGTAATTTTATAGACAAAAAGTAGAACATGGAGGCTCATTCACACCTTCAATAACTTGTAGACAGATGTGTAAGAGTAAAATGTCCATAGGTAAGAGAAGAGAATTCCCACACACTGTCCTATTACTTGCAATAAACTCTATTTAAAAACACAATGCTTCTGTATCAGGTAAAGTAAAGGAACACAGAGCATACGTGTTTGGGAATGTACTTTGTTTCTTCACTTTGCATGATGAAAGTCTGAGCGCTTAAGTGTTGCGTATTTAAATAAAGGTAATTGCAAGTAATAGGACAGTGAGTGTACAGGAATTCTCTCCTCAGATAAGACAATAATAAAAACAATTGTTAGTTATAGCTTTGCTAACAGGGCAACAGTCATCTCAAACATTAGTTTACCCAGACAGTGCTGCACATCTCCAATCTTATATTAAAATATAAACATTAAACTCTTGGCATCATATTAAAATCTTCTGTTGAACCACAGTGGAGAGTGAAGTGAACCAAAAAGATGTTTTCTAAAACTAACAGAGCTGCTATTGGACGTGGAGGAGGGCGGAGTCTCCTGCTTCAATGAGGAGGGTCTCCTTTTACAACTTATCGAGGCCTCCAGTAAATTCAGTGGCACAACTCTCAGATATAGGGTTCTGGGCCAGAGCTGGGCCGGGAACCGCCCGGCAATGATGTGGGTTGGTTCTGGCACTGAGGTAGCCAAATTTTTTGATTGGTCTAGCACAAGTAAAACTGGCCAGGGACGGCTCAGACAGCTCCAGTTGTCAATTTTTCTTTATGTTGAGATGAAGGAGGTTCAACTATATACTATGACTATTAGACAGTTACCTATTACTAACAAGTGACAACGACTGGAGCCGCTGGAGCCCCCAGGAGTGCCAGAACCAGCCCAAATGTCTCTGGTTTGGGTGATATTGTAGTGCGTGTGGTCTATAGTACAGTAGCATCAACACAATGGTCCAATAGACAGATCAGATAGAAGATATCATACAGATGGTCCAATACAGTTATAGTACAACATCTATACATCAACTATACATTGTGCGTTTTTTTTTTCTTTGTTATATTTTCAAGGGGTCTCATGGGGTTAGACTTGGTCACCATTACATCACTGCTGTAAGACGGGGTAGGGGTCAAACTAGTGGTGGGCAGAGCCATAGATACATAGAGTTTGATCATTATAGTCTTACAGTAACACCAATGTTAGTGCTGCAATCCTGCTACTTGGCAACTGGTGTGGAGGACCACAGCTAGAGTGCAACTCTGTCAAAATAAAAGTTAAGTGGTGTGGCAGTAATAGAGCAATAAAGTAGGCAAGGTTGTATTTAATAATTTAGAGGTAGTGTTTTGGAGAACGTTCAGCAGCTGGAATCAATTTGGCTGACGCTCATTGTTGTTCCCGATCCGAGCAGACATCCTACAACAGCCAGATCAGGCTATAACTGAATTGATATTGTGTAATCTGAATCAGACATAAGTGTTTTAATTTCTCTGATGTGTAGTGTACTCAAGGGTGCGTCGGTACGCAGTGACATCACTGCTGGGCGTGGTTACAACAGTGCAACAGAGCACTTCTGACCACACCACACAGAAGTGAAGCAGACTTAAAACCAGAGAAACTTCCAACCAGAGGGAAGCAAAAAACTGCTTTTCAACACTCCCCACTAAAGAGTTAGAGAACACCACAAAGAACTGACAAGAGCTTGACTAATTAGTATTACTCAAATGACAAAAAAACCTACCTTTGCTATAAAAAATATGACATCACCTTTATCCAAATCTGACTTTAACAGCAAAACTCTATTGCGCTGTAGACTGAACCTTGATTGGGTTTTGCATGGTTTTCCAATAAACCTTATTACCCTCATATTTTGGCTGTTAGTATTACGAGTATGTCCTTTATATGGCATGTTATGAGTTGTGCTTATAAACACTTTAATCCTACAGCTTTCTAAAAAGCAGCCGTGCAGTCCACTCACATACCCCGTTAGAGAAGAAACAGCCACAGGCTGCCACAGTCCAACCTGACCAAACTTTCTGTCTATCTATGGCTCTAGTTCCAAAACAGGGTTTGGGTAAAAGGGTGTGGGAGTTACAGGTTAAGGGTTTAGGACACTGGGGACTTAAAGGGGTAAAGGGTTTAGGGTCAAAGGACTACAGGGGTTACAATACTAAGGGTTTTAAGGAGTCTGGATAATGAGGTGTTGAAGTTTGGAAATGACAGTCAAGGTTTACAGTGATGAGAGATTTAGCGAGATACTGGATTTGAGAGATTCATGGTTGAGGAGGACAAGGTTAGTATGAGTCTTATGGGTCGGTAATGTTAGGATATGACTGTGGCCTCCGTAACTATAGCAGGGTCTTCTATGTCAGCTTTACTTTGAACCATCCTCAGCTCCAGCTGGGGCGGACTGGGCCTCCGACCAGGACCTGCTAACTCTGAGAGAGAAAGGGGTAGGTAGGTAGGGGGTGGGCATATGGAAACACAAATATGGATTAACATTAATTGTAAGGCTACGTTATGAAACGTTTTCATGTAAAAAACAGTTTGGACACACTGTGTAACTGATGCAAAGCACCCCAAACCAGGCTGAGCCAGTTATCATCCTGAGAGCTGCAGGCCAAACCGATACAACTCAGTTTATAAAAAGAACCTGCAGCAGCAGTTAAAACCTGCAGATAACCTTCTACAGGCTGCTTTGATTTTGACATTTGTGCCACCTGGAATGATAGCTACAGCCGTAGTTTTTCTTTTTTCCAATAAGTCCTTTGCTTTCCTTCCTTATAGGTGGTGCAGGTTGACATGTAAAAAAAAATAAACCTAGTTTCCACCATGCAGTTTAGTTCATTACACATTAGAATGTTTACTTTTGCATTTACGTTGTCAAACGTTGTGGATGATACCAATAAAACCGCTCTGTTCCATCCTGTTTTTCATCACCCCTCTGTTGAGGTACAAACTGATTTGATACTAAAAGGTAGAGCAAGAAACACTGCAGTCCCTTGATTGGTCCAGACAAGGACTCGTTGCACAAACCTGCTATTTTTAAATATCACATTGATTGTGGCAGAGACTCAGAGATAGTGTGTGACAGGGGAAACGTCAGTGTTACACAAACGTAAATGCAATTAGGCTGAATGATATCAGAAATGTACTGGACAAAAATAGATTTCAAGGAGGCTCCATGGAGGAGTGTACAGGATGAAAAATCCTTCTTAATTTACTGATTTATTGATGCCTCCGCCACCATGGCAGGCAGAGGAAATAAAAGTGTGACGGTTAGACTGGAAGCACTCAGAGAAACAGGAATCCTTGATCATTTGTGGTAGATATACTTAAAACGTTTAAAAGAAGTGTTAAATAAAACACATTACATGCGTGTGTCACAGAGTCTGTGTGGATTGCAACATTTGATCATATGGGAGCATATTGGTTTTAAGCATTGAACCAATATCCTTATTATCAAAGCCATCGCAAAAACCCACAATGTTCCTGTATATCTGTGATTTTATCTGTCCATTCTTTATTTTTCATTAACCTCCTACAAATTTATTTTGCTGATGTAAACATTTGGTATCAAATGCATAATAAAAATGCAACAGAAATTTGATTTTAGCTCTCCTTGTTAATCTTGGTTGATGAAAAAACAGCATAGATTTGATAGATTTGAGCCAAGTCAAAGACTTAGGGGTTGATAAAAAGCCCTGCCTCTCTTACCGTGAGCATACGAAATGGTCCTCTGGATGACATGGTGCATCACTGAAAAAGTCTTCTCACAGGCCGTCTGAGGTAGAGAGAGAGTGAAAATAATGATTATGTTTTTTTTACTTGCAAAGTATGCATGTCCTTCTCTTTAGGTCAGAAACCATTAGCATTTTTAATGCTCCAGAGAATGATATAAGACATACATATATGGATCCAGACAAACATATACATCAAATTAAATCAAAATCATATGCCCTGTCATCTGCAATTTTATCTGCTGTTGCATTACCACAGTATAATTCGAACCCTGGCATTTTTGTACCTTTAGGTCATTAGGATAGTGGTGTGTCCACGCTAGCAGCATAGCAGCAAACAAATCCCCAGTTCCTACAAAGACAGCGTCCACTTTGGGAACTTCTATTCGAACTCTCTGTGTCGTCCTGCTGCCATCGGGACGAACTGAATGACACAGCAAACAACACAAAATGTTGGAGGGTTATTTTTAGTTGGCAAGTCTCAAAAATATATATATTCAAACAACTCATATGCACTGTAATTCACAAATGTCACATACCATGGCGCTGGCTGCCCAACGACACGAGGAAGCGGTCTCCCAGTCTGGGGGGCAAATCAGAGGAGGTGATGACCACTGTGTCTGGGCCCATAGCATGGAGAAGGTCCATAACCTACAAACAGTCAGTGAGTGAGATACAAACCGTGAGATAAGAAAAGTCAAACAATGTAAACATGATAATGGGTTATTCTTTTAACAAAGTAACGTACAGAAAGAAAAGAAGGATTATATAGTGAAGGATCTGTTACCTCTACGGCATCTTTCTCTGTGCTGATGTTTTTCCCTGTCAATAATCTGAAACACAAGCAAACACAATGTTGTAGCACTCTAACAGAAACACTGAAAATGAAGTTATTAACAAAAAAACATAGACACTCAAAGGCCAAAAGATGTCTCTTTATTAAAGCGTTGAAACAAGACACCTAATTCCACTCATACTGGTTATCAGAACACACAAGTGCCACAAAGGGCAAAATCCACAGTCAGGTGAGCCTCTAGTATACCAAAAAACCTTCAATCTTATTCTGCAGGCATATAAAAACACCACTAGATGGAGTACCTTGACTGTGAAGCTGAAGAGATAACTGAGACAAGACACAGTTATCTCTTATACTCTGACATAATGTAACTGTTCTTCATTAAATGCAGCCATTTAGTCAGTGCAAGCAAAGAAAAATATGGAAAGCTTCTTATATCTGACTGTTTCTCCATCACTACAATGTGATCTAAAACTTAACAATGGATACTGGTATCTAAATAATTCATACTAGAGACACTGAAATCCACCTTTATTTAAAATTTTCGTTAAGATCCTAAAGATACCTGGCCACTTTATTAGGCACGCCGTGCTTGTTGTGGGTTGGATCCCATTTTGTTGTAGAACTGCTTTAATTCATCGTGGCATAGATTCAACAAGGTGCTGGAAACATTCCTCTGAATTTCTGGTCTATTTCGACATGATAGCATCACACAGTTGCTGCAGATTTCTCAGCTGCACATCCATGATATTAATCTCCCGTTCCACCACATCCCAAAGGTGCTCTATTGGCCAGTCACCAGTCTGAGATGATTTGTACTTTGTGAAATAGTGTGTAACCCTGCTGGAAGTAGCCATCAGAAGATGGGTACACTGTGGTCATAAAGGGATGGACACGGTCAGCTACAATACTCAGGCTGTGGTGTTTAACCTATACTCAGTTGGGAGTAAGAAAATCTCCCCCACACCATTACACCACCAGCAGCAGCCTGAACTGTTGATACAAGGCAGGATGGATCCATGCTTTCATGTTGTTCAGGCCAAATTCTGACCCTACCATCTGAATGTCGCAGCAGAAATCGAGACTCAGCAGACCAGGCAACATTTTTCCAATCTTCTATTGTCCAATATTGGTGAGCCTGTGCCAACAACTGTGTTGTCACACTATGTTAAATGGATGGTAATCCATTGGAGATTACTGTAGATTACTGAATTACTTCCACAATTCAATGATTTTTCCAAAATCTGGAAAACAAGATTTAGAAATTCTATGCCTAATCCAGACTTCCCATAACCTTGGGAACCCTGTAAATTTGAAGCCATAGATAAGATAGTATCTTAACTTTGAACAATTATCTTAAACATGGCTATGTGAGATATATTCCCACAGTAGTGAAAACAATCTACCTCTCAAGCTACGTGGTTTAAAAGGGGAAAACAAGAGAAGAAGGGAGCTATAGTTAGCTGTATTTTCGGTTAATTCTTTCCCAAATGTCTGGAACCACAAAATGAAGGTATTAGATAACATGCATGAGTGGCATTACATAAAGATGGTGTTGCTAATGCTCTGCTACTCACAGTTACTCACTGAGGTGTAGGTGATTTAAACTAAGTAAGTAAGTTTATCTTGAAATGGAAGACCATTACAGACATATCAAGCTAGAGTCACTGGATTTATATCCACACAAATCTGCAAACACTAAAAAAAAAAAAAGACACTTGTACTCACTCAGCCTCAAACTGGTTGGGTGTAATAATGTCAGCAACAGGAACCACCTTGTTCTTATAGACTGGGTAAAGATTCTGAGGAACGTACTGTGGAGCGAGACGCACAGGTTAGAGTCACATAACACAATGAAAATACACAAATAGTGCTCTAAAGGAACACACATTTACGAAAAGACTAAGTTTATTCTCTGATCTTTGTTTTCAAGGTTTTAAATTATGAGCATGAACTGACAGAGTATGATCTTAATCCCAGAAAATGCACATCTGCACAATGTAACACACACACACACAACACACACATACAGACGCAGAGTGAGTCACTGTGTATATGTAGTTCTGTCAGATCACAATAATCCATCTGTCACTGAGAAATGAGCCTTGTAACACCCTCCCCCAAAACACTAACACAATGAAACACACACACACGCACACACCATATATATAGAGATAAAAACAAACACAAATATGAGCACTAAAACCCTCCCACGCACATTAAAGGCACAAGAACCCTTGTTAAACATCTATCTAACAACAACAGACTTTAACACACACAAACAAACACATGCACATACAAGACAGAGAGCATAAAATTGCCACTAATCTCACCATAGATCCATGATCACCAAGGACGGGGTCACATACTGGAAAAATGGCAAAAACACATTCAGAGTCAGACAACCAACACAGACTTACAAGGCTCCATCACCACATTACATAAATACTGCAGTGATAGGAGGCATGAAACTGGATTTGGAGATGTAAACACATCCAAGCCAGCATGCAGAGAGGCTGACAGAAAAAACATAATTCATTTTTAAAGTCTACATTCTCTTTAAAAAAGACGTCCCAAAGGTCCTGTATAGTAAATGACCAACACACTGATGAGTTATGTGTTATTACAACCTGAGCTGTGGTGGAGATAAAAATGGAGAATCTATCTTGAGGGTGGCAACAAAGAAGTTTAGGCATTGATTGGCAAACACTTGCTAATTTACAACTGAAAAGACTTGGAGCAACATAAGCACATATTTTGAGTCATATCCTTAACAAAATCAAAGTTTAAAATTCACCCTCCATATTTTTTTGCTTGTGCACTACCTAGTCGTTAACTTTGCCTTCTTTGTGTTGATGGGTAGGTAGGTAGTGAGTTTACCAGAGCTTTTTTTGCAGAAACAAGACTGTGAGTGTTGAGAGTGAACCAAATCATACAAGTTGCAGGTGAGTCCGTGATAATTCTGTGGGTTTACTACGAGTGACACCTCCTGCACCCTACAGTCAATTGCTCTCTTCTTAATATACAACTATTGATTAGAGCAGCTTTAAATAAAGATAGCAGAAACACAAGGTCCAGTCCTTCAGAATCAAAGGCAAAAAACGTCTCTATCTAGACAAACTCCAGCATCATACAGAAAAAATGGAAGAGATGCTACTTTTTACAGCAAAAGCTGTCTCCCTAGCTGCAGCCAGATATATCTAAAAATATTTCAGCATCAGTGCCAACACGACACCTTAGATTCAGGAATTATAGTTTTCCTATACTTTTCTACAACAACCTTTCCACAGTAACGATCTTCTCAAATGTATGTGTTCATTAGTGTCTTATCACAACTGTGTGGCATCCTTTCTTTTAAATGCAAAAAATATGGCTTAAGTCAGGAAACACTTGATCAAAAACTAAAGTTATATTACGCAGGATTTTCCTAAAAAACTATGGATAGACTCAAAGTATTCCCTCTAAGGGTTATGCATCCGGTGCCATAGTACTTGACAGGTACTGTATGATACTTGTTTTGCAAACAGTTAATGTCTGATCTCATTTCACTGACAACGGATTCCTCTGTAATTTCCACTCTGTTGTGCCCAGGCTGAGTGCGACACAGCCACAGACATGTTCAGAGTGTGAGCTTCTTACTCTTCCTTGACTAGAAAACTCCTGCTCCCTTCTTCTGTCAGTGCTATCCTGTCGCTCTCTCCATTATGAATGTAAAACCAGATCAGGGCAAGCAGGACCAACAAAAAGGTAATTGCGTCTTGCAATGTATGTAACATCACAAATAACAGCGTATAACAATGTAAGAACATGCAAAAGTGTAATTTAACACAGCATTTTCTCTCCACAACAAAAAATACTGCTACTCCGTCAATACAAAGACATTATGCATGTCAGCCTCTGGTTGCTTATTATTTTGACCAGTGGCAGTAGGTCTTCACCATATCCACTAAAACAGTGTCTGCAGGCCAAGCTGCTTGATTTGAGTGAAACTGATTTGTGCAACATGAGATGAAAATCCTCCTGGCTAGATAGAGAAAGAGAGAGGCATCCTGAGAGTTGTCCACAGTGTGAAGTGGATCTTCTCTGAGATTAACGTTAAGCTACATAAAGACTTCTAATGTGTAAAAGTAATGAGTAAATTTGCTAGATTATCACTTTAAAGTTTATAATATTAACTGTTAATTTGATCCTGTTAGGGGATTTTGTTTCATTATCCCACATAATCTTGTGTTTCATCACGGGCCTAAGTTGCTGAATGAGAGTCGTTTTATATTAAAGCTCCACTAATTCTTATTTTTATGACAACAATGGATCGAATGATTTTAAGTTTTGTGAAAGAGGTCACTCTAAGGAACAAACCCAAAGAGATTTATTACCCAGCTAGGCAGATCTATAGATTTTCAGCCTCTTTTAGCTCATAGCAAAATCTACTTTCATCAACCCAGCTGCAGCAGGCAGCTCTTTTCATGCAAAAACTCTAAAAAAAAGCCACCACATGCTACCTGCCAAACACCAAACAGCAGACAGGCACAGTTAGTAATTGGTGAACATGATGGAGCATCTAGCAGCGAATGAGCCAGATGATTAAATGGAGCTTAAAAACTGAATCTGGGTTGTTGGTCAAAAACATCACTTTAAATATCGAAACCTTTGTTACTGGCAAGCCATGCAACCCTTAAAAGTACTGAGAAGCATAAGTATACAGCATTTATAGCAGTGACCTGAGGAAAAAAACATTTGCTGAACATTACGCTCAACAAATTGCTGCTAATGCTCGACACTACTGTACAATATTGTTAGAAAGCTTTTAGACTCTCCACTGTACAAGCAGCTGTGTCATAGCTCCATTGATGCAACAAAAGCTGCACATTAGCCAAACTGCATCAATTAACCTTTAGGTAGCATTACCCTAAAGTTAGCTCAAGGTGGGAGGAATAAACAACAGATGATGCATTTATTTCTTGTGCAACAGTACAGCACATTAAGGCCGTAACTTACAGCTCTCAAACTAAACTCTGTCTTCAGACAAATAATAATGTGTGACTTGTAAGTGCTATTTTGGCTGTGCCTTTATTGGAAAACAGATTTCTAGAATAAAATAAATGAAACCATGTGGTTACTTACCATACACCAGGTTGGGGTTGGCCCTCTTTAGCTCCTGAACAATGTCCACTACCATCTCCAAGAAGGATGTGTCTCTGGTATACCCTGAATACGACATTACAGTGGTCATTATTTTTAAAACTTTTGTACTTTGGGAGGATTACATAACATTAAATTGTCAGTTAAGCAAGATGTAGAGATGTCTAAGGAGTCTTGAGGGAACATTAATGCATGTTATTTAATGAAATTAGACCTTTGCTACTCATAGGGCCGAAGTGTTTCATACTGTAAAGTTTTGGCGAAAATGCATGTGTTTGGGAAGCACTGAGCATAAGACTGGATGAATGAGACTTGGATTATACTGCATATGTAGTGAGAGTTTGTAAACAGATGTTTTTACACAGTTTTGCTGCTGTTATGTGTGAACCCTGTTTACTTTAAATCACGAAGAATGTTTTTTGGATTCTCCATTTAACATGAAGGCATGCAAGAAAAAAGCAAATCTAACAGCAAAACTAAGTTTAGTACTCCAATTACAGCAGTATATAAGTGAAAAATAAAAGTAGGGCATTCACCTGTTAAAACATAGTCATACTGATGTACGTTGTTCAGTTTGATTCCCTCGTAAAGAACGTGGAGCTCGTCTGCTGTCAACACCTGGCCTTTCCAATGAGAATAACCTGCAGAGAGGAGAGGAGTTACTGTGTTTGCCAAACTGCTGACTCTATACCTTTCTAGTGGCACATGAACACAGACAGACACACACACTGTGTATGTGCACATTAACAACCCCTATGGATGCTGACGTACACATCATAACCCTTGTGCTCCAGCATCATGATAAAACATTCAATCTTATACTATTCGGTTATATTCTGTTTGTCTTGGCAGAGTAGGACACTGTCATTTCAGTTGGTGCATTAAATAACAGAAATGTCTGAACATGTTGGTTGTCCTCTGAGGGAAGATTAATATTTACCTACAAGACAACAGCTTATATATGAGGTGACAGTTTTTGACCTCTAGTAGCACTATGGAGCTGTTTTTCTATGAACGGGTCCCTGTTTTGTTTGTCTTGCGATGCGATACACATTCCTGCCAATAGTTTCACACTAATCCAGTGATCTACAGGTGGTGGTAACATGCAGCGATACGCCAAGAAAGACAAGACTACAAGCTTGTAAGCGTGGATGTAAACAATGCAGGATTTAAATTACTATTTAAAAACTTCTTTATGGGGAGGAAAATGCATTTAACATATTTGATAAAGCTCAAGCATAATGTGTTTTGATGAGTAACACTCAATTTAAACATAACTTAAACACAACTCCGTGAAAAATAGTATTTTTATTCTGTTGTATTGCTACTTTTTTTTTTTTTTTTTTCACTTAATTAAAAGGATCTAGATTGATTTGTATATTTGGCTTTTCCACAGATGTTTCTCAGTGGTACAAAAGTAAATTAGTGCACAAACATTCAATCCAAACACCAAAATGGTCCTTTGTTTCGGATAAAGTTACAGAAACTGGAGTTATGACAATTTTCTACCAACATGACTCAAAAGCATCTTATTAGTCCATGTGACTTTTGCCACACACACACACACACACACACACACACATAGAGCAGCAGGTATTAGTGCAGCCTGCAGCCACACTATCTGGTCAGCCAGGGAGGCTGGCGGAGGACGAGGCCACAGACCCCTCGACTAACCAACGTACCTACATTGTGTGTTGAGGGGTGTATTAAGTGTGTGTGTGTGTGTGTGTGTATTTGCATATCTGCATGTGTGCTAAGTGCTGCATGTACCGTTATAGTTGCACACGAATGTGACGAGAATGCTAATGTGAGCTTGCGTTAGTGCACGTCTGCCTGCGTATGACATGTTTGCTGCAGGCTGATGATGTCGCAGCTCCAGGTGAGTCACAGCCAGGTCACGTGGTGGTGGTGGGGGGTTCTGGTTGCTAAGCAACAAGCCGGGAGAAAGCCAAAGGGGCTAAGAAAGAGAGATGAGCAGTCAAAGTGCTGTGTGTGTGTGTGTGTGTATGAGAGAGAGAGAATGAAGGCAGGCCTACAGATAAGAGCTGCTTCTGTCGTCATCATTCGCTGCTGTCGCAATTCACAACGCCTGCTGCTGTTTACTGCTGCGTCCTGTCGCTCTCTGTCCTACTCCCTCCATCTTTCTCTCCATCACCCGCTGTCTGCATCTCTCATTCAGAAATGTCCTGTCTCTCTTTCTCTCTATTAACCTTCTGTGTCCCTCTCGCCAGCCTCCTCTCTCTTCCTCTGAGATGAACATGTCGTCTTCAATATGTCACACCAAATTACATACTCTCCTCAAAGAAATTGCAAATGCTGGATTCCAATACACAAGATCTGATTAAACAAGCACCACAGTCTCAGGCATTTTTATGTTAAGGTCACTGAAAGAAACACGATTTACACTGCAGAGGACAGGATTGTTTCTAACTGAGGAATCTTGACATCGTCCTCAGCTGTATCACCGTCTGCTCTACATGGGGCCATAACAAAAGTAACCATGAAACCTATGATGACAAACGTCATTCTTAGTCTAATTGGTCTTAGATTGAGCGTAGAGCTTACAGAAGTCCCGTCTAGGCTGTGTTTAGCCAGACAAGTGAGCTGTGAGAGAGTACAAAGCCCCCTAATTCATGTCAGTGCTCATCTTTTGCTGCAACACAATCCAATGCCATCTGGCCACACATTCCTGGTGGTTTAGTTTGTGACAGCTGTGGTTTTACGGTTAACTTAGAGATCATGATGACAGAAAGATAAAGTGTTCTTGACTTGTTAAGTTCTGCTTAATATCATATAATTCTGTACAATGTTTTGTAACCTTTAAAGTCTTTAAACTCCTGGATTGTATTTCATCATCTCTTCAGTGACAAAAACAGCATGCCCTTAAAAGGGTGTCTGCAGGTATCAGACACTTAAAGGGACAGTGTGTAGGATTTAGGGGGATTTTGTGGCATCTAGCGGTGAGGATCGCAGATTGCAACCAGATGAAACTTCCCCCAATTAGTAATCCTTGAGTTTCCATTGTTCAGGAGGTTTTTTACTGGGAGCTGAATTATCCGCAGAGGTCTCCTCCTCTTTTACTGGGAGCTGAATTATCCGCAGAGGTCTCCTCCTCTCCAAAACAAATGGACCAGGTGATTTTATAAACTGTAAAGCAGTTTCATTTAAAGAAATAATTTTTTTCCAACGCTCCCATTGCAGAGGGGCTTGTAGTTATGGTGGCCGATGTGAAAACGAAAAAACACAATGTCCCTAGAAATCTAGTGCCAGTGTTTGGTTTGCCTGTTCCAGGCTATTGTAAAAAACTTGGTGGTGCAACATGGCGATATCCGTAAATGGGACCTGCTCCCTATATAAACAGCTCAAAAACACAATGATTCATATTATCAGGTGATTAAACACTAAAGAAAACATATGTATTATATTATATTCTATTTCTACCAATATATCCCCACAAATCCTACACACTGGACCTTTAAATTTAATGCTTTTCAAGACCTTTTCAAGGTAATTTTTCACCAAATTTAAGACAGACTTTTGGACAAATCATCGTTTTCTTATTCAAGCATTGCAGTAAGGTAAGTCAAAGATATGTCCTATGCAGAGGTGTATTTTATGCAGGAATATGATTTCTGTGAATCAACATTTTATCAACAGTAGAGTATTAGGTCCTGTAGGAGGTTTAAAGATTTGTCGAATCAGAAATGTGGACTATCACGCAAAAGACTAATTTTGACAAAAAGAATTTAAAAGATGGATGAAGATTAGATAATGTTTGCAGCAATTAAGATCTCACAAAGTAAAACTTAAGGTTCAAACTTAAGGCTACTGACTTCTAAGGCCTCATATTCATAAAAGTGAATTTAAGACATTTTAAGGCTTTTGAAGGACCAACCAAAGCAGGGCTGTTTTTTATATTAAGTTTCAAGATGCGGTAGGGAAAAAAACAAATGCCAAACTGTCCCTAAACTTTATTTTGGAGAACCACTGACTTCAAAACCATCGAAAATTAATATTCTTTGGAAAATCTTGGGAAAAGCCAATGAGCCTCTTACAAAACAAATCCTCCACTTTCTCAACCGCCCTTATCTGACAACATACAAAGCCAAACCTTCGTAAACGTTGGGACATAAATCACCTACAAATAAAGCAGATCTTGTCCTCACAGAGAATTCTGTTGCAACCTTCAGCAAACGGCAACTTAATCACCAAATAAAAAACCCCAGTAAGTAACAAAATAGAAAGCCCACATAGATTTCTGAGAGGCTCTGCTGCCTTCCAAATGAGACAAGTAGTACTTCACTTGTGGTGCTCAAAGCATAAAACATACAATTGAGACACAGTTTGTCGAAACATGTCCCATTTACCAAGGACCTTAAAGACCTCACTTATAGCCTAACCTGTTTTACTATTTATATGTTCAATTTTTTTAGTTTCCAAAGAAGTCCTGGGATGATCCTGAATAAACTACTCTCTGTTACTGATGGGCTTTTCGACTGATCAATGATGTCTGTAGAGAAACCTGGTCATCATAAATTTTTGTCTGAATCCACATTTCAACACTTCCAAACAGCTCGAATGTAAATCACAGCATTTCATCCATCTGTGTCTGATGCCTCTTCAGACGAGTCCCACGCTCGCCCACACAACAACACTTATCCTACAGTACACCTACAATTATAGCTAACCCTTTGTCTGCGACGTCACAACAGATTACTTTAAACTCAACATGATCCATCTCAACTACAATAAAATAACAAAACCATTGTCTTACCTGGCTGGTTCCAAAGCCTGCTCACGAGTGTAGAAACTAAACTCTATTATCAATAAGATGTTAAACAGCTTGCTGACCTTTTCCAGCTTGAAACTGAACGCAACCGAGTAAGGAGTAATTATATAGAGTTATGATTGCTTGTATTCTCAAACTATATGATGAAAAACTAGACAACCATGACATGAGGGGGGTTGAAGGTCATCCACTCTGTACTACACAATACTGTGGAAAAAATATACAAAAACAGAGCAGCCAGTGGCATTACTAATTAAATACTGTGTTTACAAGAGGTTGGGATGCCTCACATGGCTTAAACTTATGTGCCAGACCCAGTTACAATTATTCTACTGTTTTTCTACATAGTAAACTGTCAAATTTGGTATTCACAAACATAAACAACAAACTGTCTTTGAAGTTTAATAAAATATTTAAGAAAAGGAAAAGGTGCATTTCACTTTTGTCAGTATTTGTCTTAATGCCGGTAGCAGGCAACTGGGTATGGTATCTCTAAATCCAGCCAAAAATAAAAAAATAAAACAGTGTAGTGCAGTTGTGATGGCATCAAATAAACAGATAATTTTGTCATAATGTACTGATTCTGTGTATATTACTATCCACTGTGAAGCAACAAGCAACAGCTGGGCAGATGCGTTTGTTTTCACAGCTGATTCATTCTTCAAGTTCAGTTTGAATGAATAACATGAGCCGAGAGCATCCATCAGTGCAAGACAGGGGAAAGTCACAGCACAGATTACTCATTCATGAGACTAGAAATTAGATCAAAATATTGCGAGTAAATGTGACACCAAGGGATGATGCGGACACATCGTCTGAGCCAATCAGTAACAGGATGCATCATCAGTCCAAGTCTTCTAAATCTGGCTATTACTGTTACAAGTATGCCTTTTTAAAGGTTTAAACCTTGTATCCTTGCCTTTTTTTCCCCAAAGCATTTTGTAATCATGGATTTTGTTAAGTGCTGTGTACAGTAAATAAATCATTTAAATATTCTTAATATCTACATTTGCCCAGGCTTTTCTGTGGCAATATGATAACTAGAATTGCAACTAATGATTTTATTGGTTGTCAATTAATTAGTCAATTATTTTCTTCATTAATCAATTAGTTGTTTGGTCTATAAAATGTCAGAAAATGGTGAAAAATGTTGATCAGTGTTTCCCAAAGCCCAAGATGACATCCTGATCTTGTTTTGTCTACAACCCAAATGTATTCAGTATACTGTCATAGAGGAGTAAAGAAAAATATTAATATTTAAGAGGCTGGAATCTGCAATTTTTAAACTTTTTTTTCCCTTAAGAAATTACTCAAACTCCAACAACCTTAGTGGGCGATTAACACATCTCCATAAAAAGCAACACATTTTAATGGCATAGGTCTTGTTGACACCACATTTTCACAATAATCAACAATAAACACAAGCAGAAGATCCTTCTGTGAGACATAGTTGTGAAGTAAACACACATTTACTGTGGCAGAAAGTGGTGTTAAAGGAACATGCTGTCAAGCAGTGATAGAAAGCAGAACAACAGAGGATGATGCACATTTGTTCTACTCATTTCTGAGTTAAAGGGGTACTTTAGGGATTTAAAATTGGACTTTCATAAAGTCAAACAACTTGTGAGAAACAGACAAAAGATCTAAATTAGTGAAGCAGAAACAAGCAACTCAGCCTTTCATCTATTATTAGATTCTCCCTGTCTGGTAATGGAAGTGCCCACATCCTTTCCTCTGTGTTATAAATTTGTTGTCTCCAACCCAAGCCCAAGACTTAGAGCCTCCAGAAGACTTTTATGCAACTGTTTTCACAGACGATGAGTTTGATGATGAGTTTACTGATCTTCGACATCTTTGCTTCATCAAAATGAACTCACCAGACGTCCCAAGACCAAGAGAGAAAGCCAGTTTAAAATATGAATGGAGTTTGCCCCCTGCAGCTGTTTGAGAGCTGCTCTGGTGTCAGCCAGTGAAGTCACTGACCTCCCCCAAAAACTTGACTCACTCAGTTGTCGGCTCCTCTGCTCTCAACACAGCGACAACCGTCTCTCTAACACTCGCTAAAACCTCATCACGACACCAGGGGCTCTGACTGAGTCATACACACCCACACACTAACCAAAACACAGCACACACTCCACAACCCCACAAAAAATATGCTATTTCATGAGTTTTACCTGTATGGTTGGAGAACTGGACAGAGTTGATGGAGTCCACCTCAAATCCTAAAACCTGGAAACATACGACAGAAAGAGGAAACAGATTAGGTGTCAGGAGAGATTAGGAGTAACAGCTACACTTGCTATAAATTTTATAGCTCAACTGTCTTTTAGGCAGTATACCAGTATGCAAAGGGTATCTGATACTGTAATTCTTGCTGAGCAAAATTTACATCAATGTCTCATATGTTTGGTCATTAAACCTACGATAACTGATGTTTTGGCTAGTTATGGGCAGCACAAACACAACACTGACACACCCCCTTTTAAATTAAATAGCACACGCTTGCCTTTGAACACATGCATCACCTGCATTAATCTGGAGTCATGTTTCTGCATGCCCGATGAATCTCAGTTTGATATTAACTCTCTTTCAGCTCTGTTTTTGGGCTCCACCAACTCCTGAGGGAAATATCTGTCCCTTTAGCTGCTACAAGCTCCACTATGTTCACCAGCTAGTCACAGCAACACTTTGAGAGTGGTGAGAGTGAACCAAAACAGTGAAGCTGCAGAACAATGAGCTGACAAACACTATAAAGCCCTGTAGAGTTGAGTTTTCTCCTCTCAAAGCAACAATAGCCATTCCTAAAATATCTTCACAATACATGAACATGTGTTGGAATAAAACTTAGTATATTCAAACATCTTTTCCAGGTCATCACGGTGATAACTGCAGCATGTAACCAGGTATCTGAAACTGTAACTGATGAAAGGGACAAAAACCAAAACGCTACTTGGCTTCATTTAACCCCAGCTGTGACCTGTAAGTGGAGATAAGAACAACATCCTCTCAGTTCAACTTCAGATGAAACCTGCACAGACCTGGAACAGCTACATCAACCGACCCTTGGTGTCGTTTCCTCTCTCTGTCTTTCTTAACAGATTTTTTTTTTAATTACCAGAGCGCGAGAAAGACACATGACCCATCCACGTGCGCCATCAATTGTTATCTGAATGACTTTATTTAATTGGGCTGAAGCAGGAAGCGGCCGAGTGAATGAGTTCTTTGTTCTTTTCAATTGACTGCAACTTTGAGATACAAGAATCTGCTTTCAGAGGGGAGAGGCAGTGAATCACCCCCTTTGACCTTGAGCTTGTCAACGCTCCAGCTACTGCTGTCTGCCTGATGAAAACTTTCTCAAGTGCGGCATATGTTTTCTGAAAAGTGTATTTGTGTCGTCAGTGAGAGACATTTAGGAAACGTGCAAAGCTCTCAGTGGTGTCAGGAATGCAGAATATGACTGCATTACTGATGAAAATACCATATTTAAAAAGACAGAACTGTGAGGGTACACTCCTGGTGGACATACAGAGGTGTGAATGGTGAAACATTTCTTATTCTAACCTTTGTGATTTTCCATTGACATCCAAAGGGAAAATCACATATTTGCAAGAAGCCCAGCAACCCTGTGGCTCTGTGCTCTAGAGAAAACTTCAGTTGAGAAGATGGGAAAGGAAAAGTATTTGTTTCATGTGCTATGTACAAGTTCCCCACTTGATTTTATTGGCTATACTGATGCAGTTCAGGGCTCCATTAAGGTAAATTTAATGGCTGTATTTTATTATGACATGTTATAGGCTGTACAATATATCTTTTGGGTTTTTTGTTGTTTTCTTATTGTCGTTGCAATGTCAGATTGTGCGATAAAAACATCATGAAAGACTGTAATATTTCACTAAGGGATTCTTGAGTTAGTGATGAAAGACAGTATCAGTAGAAAATTGCACTTTACAGGTTCAGTGTCGTTTTTAGGAGGATATATTGGCAGAAATGGAATATAGTATAATCAGTAGTTTTCTTCAGTTTGAAATCACCTGAAAATAAGAATCGTAGTGTTTTCGTTACCTCACATTGAGCCATCTATGTCTATAAAGGAAACAGGTCCTCGTTGACACTGGCTCCAGACAGGGCCATTCGCGTTTTTGTGTCACCACCATAGTTCCCCCCGCATGAGGGCACAGGAACAACACAGATTTTTCTCATGTAAATTTGCTCTATTCAGTGTTTTTTACTGTTTTCAATCACCAGGTCTATTTGTTTAATGATGAGGAAGATACCTCTGCAGATAATTCGGCTCCCAGTAAAAACCTTTTGAGTGTCAAGTTCAAGTTATCAGACAAAGAAGATGAGCACACATTAGCAGGTGCTAGGCTGGTAATTAATCACCGGGTCCGACTGTTTTGGAGTGGAAGAGACCTCTGAGGCTAATTCGGCTCCTGGTAAAAAACTTCTGAACAATGAACACTGAAGGAATTCTAACCAGGAGAAGTTTCAGCTGATTGCAATCTGAAATCCTCACCGCTAGATGCCACTAAATCCCTCTAAATCTTACACACTAGACCTTTCTCAATGGGATCTTCCTGGTTAAATAAAGGTTAAATAAATAAAAAAATAAAAATAAAATGTAACTATCTTATTTTTTTATTGGTGCCATGCCAATAAAAGAATGTCAGAAATAATTTCCTTTCTTTTTTTTTTAATTCGTCAACCAGATTATTGTATTTTAGCAGGCAAGTACACTTTTATATATGTTTAGTTATCACAAGTAATATCGTTACTGCAACACTGAGCGTTATCGGCTATGGCATATTTTTCTATCGCACAGCACTATTATAAATTGACATTCATGAGGAAACATTAGAAATATGTTCAGCAAGATACAACTCAACAGCACAAAAATTACCATAAAATCAAATTACCATCTCTGAATCAGATTCAACTGAACATTATATCCTTGTGAAGGTAGAAATTATTGCGGTATTGTTGTATCTGATTGTACTCACTTGTCTACCTAATGAACTTGCAGCTCAGAACAATGCAACTTTAAATAAACGTAAATACCACTTAAAAAAAATAGTCTCATTATCCACAAAGTCTTCAACTACCTCAACATTGACTTGCAGTTGAATTTTAAATGAATTTTGAGGTGTTGATGCTAGCCTATAGCCTTAAGAATTTGTTTTTATTCGCTGTTCCAGAGCCTTGAATAAAAATGTTTGACTGTTAGATACAGGACCCTTTAACATAGGAGCAACCTGTCAATTACAACATGTTCCTTTGCTTTAACAGGACGCGACATGACTGTTGATGTAAAACTGTGTATTTATGGCGTACTGATGTAAAAGGGGCTAAGAATATGTTATTTAGGTCACATCCTTTCTCGCTCTATTCATAAGCCTCAAGTCAGTGACACAGAGAGACTGTTTACAACGCTGCTGACTGGAAAGCATCGTCAGAGGGTGAGAAGAGGATATTATCCAAATTATAAACATTTTGCCTTTTTTGAGAAAACACTTTCGATAAAGCCCCAGGGGAGAAGCCCTCTCGCAACTGACGAAGAGTTTCTTTAATTAACATGTGTCACAGTGCAGGCTGATCACATCTGAGTCAACACAAACACTATATTTACTGCATCGTGACTTAGCAGGCAGGGTCCCTCAGCTTTGGGTTAGCTCCTGTACCTTCACTGTTAATTTGCACATTGGAAAACAAATGTAAGCCCATATATAGGACATTACATGTTTCACAGTAAGTTCAGGTGTATTTGTACTGCAACCTACAATAAGTTTAGAATGTAAAGTGACAATATAAAATTAGATCAAATGCCTGTCACATGCTACGGCAGCTCAAAATGATAAATCAGAATTACTCATTTTGTTGTACTAACAAACAAAAATTAGACTAAGAGACGACAGCCATGCTAGCAGCTGAGGCTTTTCTTAAGAACAGTGAAGTTTCAAGCTAAATGCTAATGTCAGAAATTCCAGCATAGCGTGTTAGCATGCTAACATTTGCTAAACAGCACTACACACCAAAGTGCAGCTGAGGCTGATGGGAACGTCATTTGTCTTCTTGGTGATCATAAATCGAAGTATTGGACAAACTGACAAAACAATGGCACAAGAGGAAAAGTCAGGGGGTCACCAAAGTTTATACAATTCATCACCTGTGCGTTCTTATACCCACACTACTATAAAGTAGGCTATACCAGAAAAACATTTAGTGTGTCCAAATACATAGTATGTCGAATGCAGTGAGCTAAAAATACCAAGATGTTCTACTACATCTGATCCTATTTTGCAGTAACACATGCAAACTAGCAAAAAAAAAGCTTGTTGAATTCTTCATCTAACAAGATGTGACCAGCAAAGACAGCATTTTTGCTAAATAACTTGAATGATTAATTAATTATTAAGGCAGTTATCTGTTTATTAAGTGAATTAATTATTCCAGTTCTAGCCACAAGAACAACTTTAATTACATTAAGTGGGAAGAGCATTGAGTACAGGATGGTCTCGCTACCAACAATGAAGAATTTCCTCACAGGGCCTCAGTCTCCTCTAAAGGACGTTTCGGGTATTAACATCATTATCTAAAACTGAATGAGCTGCCAGTTACAGTAAATAGGTTGCAAGGCACGTGCTATTTTTTCCACCATGTGTGGATCATAACAGCTATTCCTTACATTTACACATAAAGATTAACTCTAAGGAGAGCAAGGTACTGACATGAACAACAGCAAAGCCCCATGTCAGCAGGTATCTAACCGGCTGAAGTGTCCTTGAGCAAAACACTGCATCCATGCTGCTTTCACGGACACTGAAGCTGTCCCTTTGAGAATAAACAACCTATCATGATGCTAATAAGCTTTTATAGTCTCTCACCAAGAAGACTTCTACATCAACAGCCTGCTCAGTTGTTCTCTTCCGCACCTTTATAAAATGTCTTCGTTTCTTTACCAGGTTCCAGTTGTAATTACATTTAGGAGGAAATCACACTGACTATTAAACTATTTCAAAATAATATTAATTCAATTTAACTCAATACATATATCTAAAAATGCCCAATTTGGTGCCAGAAGACAGCACTTGTCCTGAATTTTATTTCTACGATAGAGCTGAATCTATCCAGTCAAGCTCTAAGGCAGCCTGTCTCCATCTTCAGTGACGTCACTAGGAGGAATCCTGTGGCAGCCAATCAAGGCCCTGCTTCCTCACACCGCCGTCTCCTGCCTGCTGACAGGCCTAAGATTCTCTGTCCTGTCAGCACAGAGAGAGGGATGCCCTACACGCTTGCTGACGACATCATCATCATCATCATCATCATCGTCATCATCATCTTATGCCTAATCTCAACACCAACTGACTCATGGTTGTGACTCTGAGTAGTGAGAGCAGCTCCGTCACTGACCTGTGGACTTTCTGTTTGTTAGTTTACATTTAGAAATACTGTCTTAAGTCCACAAGCATTAGTGCTGGTTCATTCATAAACTGAATGCAATAATCACCAGCCAAATACAGTTAAAACACTGTAAGGTTATACTTATCAACCAAAAGTGTACCTCTCTGACCTGACCTAACTCCACCTGCACATTTACATCATCATCTTTAACATCTAATTTAAGCTAAAACATGGTGCCTGATGGGTTTTTCCTCCCAGATTTGAGAATTTATAAGACCATTTAATGCAAAATAAGTTTAAAAAGAGGCCAATTTGATCTTTGTAACAATTTCAAAGCAGCTTAAAGACATTATGCATGACTGGTTTTATTTCTCACCCGAGGAACAGCACATAAAGCAATCACAACAAGACTCACGATAGTTAAGCTAAATAGTAAAATGTTTTTTCAAGACTATTTATGGTCTTAAATGTAGGTAACATAGATGCATGACTTGCAGGTGAATTTCCTCTTTAAGACTGTATTGACACTGTCTGCATGATCAAACAGGGTAAATGTAACCCTATAAATATTGCAAATATTTAAAGATGTTCTGAAAAATATTTGTACCAGCACATACTGGTTTTAGTATCAATATTTGGTGATTGGTAGTTGATACTTGACACAGCTGCAAAATTGAACTACTAATTTCCCCCTGTACATCAATTAAGTGTTATCTTATACTCACAAAAATGCAAATTGGTTATCAACACATATTGGGGGAGAAACACTGGGTGCTAGTGTCTTTAAAAAGCCAAATGCATCAATTAGTCCTACTCAGTAATGTTGACAGTGAACTTAACTATGACCTACTTTGAATAAGCAGTACACTTAGTACAATGTACTGGCTGACATCAGTGTGTAGTTAAGGCTTTAGTAAGCTGCACTGGTAAACTCTATTTTAACATTAGCCTGGTGCAAATAGGCCTTAATCAGCCGTAGTAGCAAAACATTAGTGGCTGCACTGAACCCGGTGACATGCATGAAAGCCCAGCAGCCATTAGGATAACCACAAAATACATCCTGGGGCGCAGCAGGCTAAAAATAGACTCGGCACTTCTCACAACAAGTGACTGTCTTTCAGGATGGTGGGACATGAACTACATTAGGCCTTGCTAGCCTCACCATCACTACTGACTGCCACGCCGCTGCTGGTGGAATATATGAAACTATAACAACCACCAGCATCGGCCTCATCATCATCATAGCAATTATAGACCCAAAGCAATCACTGTTATCATCCTACTGTCAACATTAGGGACCATAAAGGGAAATGACTATCACTTTCATAGCTGGGAGGTGTTAATAACCTTTGTGTCCTTTCACATATACCAAATAAATGACTTGCTTTGAATGCATTAGCTCTTTTTTGGCTCCTTATTCCAGAAGTTATGCCTTCTTGTAAAGCACTCAGTAAACGCTGCCTTTAGGTGACAGCTTTATCACTACTGTTAATGTTGTCACTAGCACCTATTATTAAGCTAAAGAATGAGACACATGTTGAGCCACTCAAAATCTGTACTCAATGGTTCTCGATGCGAGTGCTTTACAATCCACCGTATTACTCAGGTTAATTAACTGATGCCTGTTACCCACCCTTTTCTTCAGATGACCCTCTGATTAAGGGTGAGAGTCACATAAATGATAATGGTTAAAGAGGCACCCTGATGTGATAAAAAGTAGTCGATATAATACCATAAATTACCAAAGAAAACCAGCATGAAAGCTGAAAATGATAACCAGTTTACTTAACTTCTGTTGGCTACTGTGGTGGACGACTTCAGCTGTCAGCCAGTTTAACGATTATTGAGATTAACCATTAACAAGATGTAAAGAATCAGTGCTTGCTATAGTCACTTGCTGCTTAAGAATGTATAAGATAAGCAGTGATTTAGAGCTACGTTTGAGGTGTCCCAATACACAATACACTCTAAAACGGGATGGTATGAAATCTATATTAAATATTCAGATTCATGATATCTGTAATAATTATTATTTTATATTCCTCAAGGCCTGTATTTCCTTTCGGTATGATGTCACTGGTTGTTGTAACCATTTGCAGACATTTATTTAGAACTGCAATAGGAGTAAATTTAGGTCTGAACAAGATTCAACATTTAGGTAAGTGTATAAATTCTGTTTATCGTCTGGTTCTACTGCTCACAAATACAGGTGATTTAGTGATTCTGCAAATTCAAATTGAAACACAGCCACTGGCCACAATTTATCTGTGTAAACAGAGAGAAAAACATCCCCCTGAGGAGGCAACCTTATTTTCACAAGCACTCCCCTAATCAATACACTAGTTTCAGTGTCACTGAACTTTACAACTGAGAGGTTATCTCTTAAGTGTGTGGTCTTAAGGCCTTTGTAACACACACACAAACAGCAAAATGCACGTGCGAATTGCAATTATCGTAATGAAACACAGTCAAATGTGGCAAAATGCTCCACTTTAAGAAACTAGAATATCTTTTAACGTCTGTGGTAAAAGAAGAACCCTGTGCTATCAGAAAACTTAAAGCAGCAAATGGCTGTATTGATTATTTGTCCATCCTGTAGTATGGAACTTGCAGGTTATCACCGCAGGAGGCTGGATTTGTGTCCATCTAGGTGTTCCCATACACATCATGGCCATTACAACTGTCTGACTGCCTGTCTGTGAGCAAATGATAGCAACCTCAGGCACCAACACTGTGGTGACTGGTTAACAAACCCAAGTTCTGGGGACACATTTCCATCTATCTGTTAAGATTATCATTAGCTAGCTATTTTGCAACGCTGCTGGCTTGTTGGTGTGTACTGCCACAGGCTGAGTGAAAATTGAGACTCAAAAGCTTGCTTGCTCATATAACAGTTATCACCACTCATGCAAGTAGGGGTCATTTGATTAACACCAGGAGGTCCATTATCAGACCCAACTCTGCCACCTCTGGGTTTAACAACATCGAGGGTGCTCTACAGTCAGACATGTATCATTAATACATGCAACACGTACGGTTTCTCTAATGGGCGATAAAACCCAACATAAAAACACCTTGCTCCATTATCGGACACCCTCCCAATGACAGGTCGTGCCACATTTTCCCGTCAGATAAACCGTCCTTTATTCATTTACCAAATAACCAAGAAAACATAAGCTGCCATTATATTTTCCATTTTTCACATCCTTCAGTGAAACGATTTAAGGGCTGGATAAATGAGGGGAACAAATTGTCTCGGGTAATTTGCACGACACCTGTCGTCACGTTTATTGCTTGACATCTTAATGACAATATTGTTATTTTGGGCTTTTCACAGCACATTTAGCACTACCATCGTTTATGGCCTTTTACACTATAAAATGAAGAGGGAAATACAACTAAGCACACATTATCAACCAGCGACGGATTCGGCGGTTGACCGATTTCTGTACGAACTTTGAATGATGTAATTAGCGTGTATCATTACAAAAACGGTATCTACATCTGTCGGTTTACTGCTGATTGAAAGTCGCAGTGCAATTTTGTGGGCAAGCGTTGACAGACAGGGTCGTGTCCGATAACGGGTGTACCGTCGCCCGCTGTCCGATAATGGATGCATGTGAATTGTATTTACCTGTAATGGGAAAGAGGCGCTCTTGTTGCCCACATATCCCCGGACTACATGGCTCTGTATGGACAGAACACGGCACTCCATGGCGGCTCCCGGTCAGCCGAGGAGGGATGCAGATAATCCGTTACCTCAACGACAGTCACGTCTACACATAACAGTACGGGAAACAAACTAAACTGTAAAACACAACGCCGCCCGTTTGAAAGAAGCAATGTTAGCTAGCTAGCTAACCAGCTGTGTGGCACACGCAGGATGGCGGTGTGTGTGAGCGCGTGTGGTGGTTGGTTGTAGCGGGTGATGTGCAGTGAGTGTGTGATGAAGGGGAAGAGAGAGAGAGAGAGAGAGAGAGAGAGAGAGAGGGGGGGGGGGGGGTGGGGGGGGCGTGCGGCCCCACACACAGACACGCGCGGACAAACAATAAATAGCAGTTTAGCAGCGACCGTTGGTGCTGTCGTTACTGTGAAGCTAAATGAGCATCCCAAAAAAAGTGTGTGACGAGCTGACCAGGCAACAGAGGGGGTCGCGTGCGGCTGTGCTTTACACTGAAGGACAAAACACACACATACACGCAAACGCGCGCGCATGCACGCTGGTATTCTATGCAGGCAATCTGAGTGACCGCCTAATGTGGGTGACGTCACCACAGGGCCACCAAGCGCATCCTGATCAACACAGCTGGAATTGAATGAATCTTGACTGATATAAAAAATGGTTATCGCTGAAGATTAATGGCACTCCAGCATTTGATATCTCTCACATCATATGGATAATTTGGATTCATCTGTCTCTGACATAATAAATATAATCTTACTTATGGGTAAATACCACAGGGTAAGGTGGAGGAAGATGACCCCTGGAGAAGTCTTTTACTTTAAATAAATTAAAAAATACAATTAAAAAAAAAAATGATATGACTTTTATTTTTAAAATGCAACCACCACCCTTAGTGGAGATCTTTTCCCTTTTCCTCTCTCTTTTCTTTCTCATTTGCAATGTTATTTATTCTTTCTTTCTTTCCTTTTTACTTTTTGCATTTAGAAATGAAGTTTGGTGTAAGGAGGTAGTGATTACATAATACACAACCAATACACAAACAAACAGCATTACTATATCATCACAAAAACAGAAAAAAAAACAGACAAAAACTAAACAACGTACGTCATACAACACAGGGACAAATAGTCATGCAATAAAAACTTCAAATAACATAACAATATTCCAGACTAGCTCAACCGCAACAAGTTGTCAAAACAAAAAACAGAAAAGAAAAAAAGGCATTCCTGTAGAGGTTAGAATAGAGACCAGTCACTGTTTTAAATTAGGCCTCATATCTGTTCTCACCACCCCTCAGCTTCAACAAACTTTTCCCATCTATCTAAGTAATCTTGGTTTTATGTATAGTATCCTTCCAAGATAAACTAGTGGACCTTTAAATGGATATTTTCCTCAATAATATAATTAAATTAACAGTCTAGGTCTTTGTTTATGTTTATTTCATAGGATTTTAGTATGTACATGAAGACCACGATCCATCAACCAACACACTGTTGGGAGAAATAAATTGGTACATGTGCCAAATGTATGCACATTCTTCTATGTACATCCTCCAGCAAGATTGCTAGCAATGCTAATGATTGCTAGCAAGCTGTTACAACTACAATACTATACTACTACTATATGTAGATATGAACTATATAAAATCACATGACTGTATACTAGATAATCTGACTAAATAATATTTAGCAGCAGGATGCCCCTGGAGTTTTTATAACCCCCTTTCTGAGGTGTGTCTTGTCTCAAAGGGTATAACACAGGGGTCAGCAACCTTCACTATATTTTTGACAAAAAAAAATTCTGTCTGGAGCCGCAAAACACGTTTGAGTCTTATTATGAAGGTAACACAGACTATTTTGGATTTGGAGCACATAGCTAACCTCACTAGGGAGATTCAAGACTAGCCGCCACTACTAAGGTTCATTAAGACATGACCTCAGCAACATTTAGAGGAAAAGGTGCCAGACATAGTTGACAAAATGTCTGTGCATAGGCTTCACATTTTTACAATTAAAGAATGTAAGAATTTCTTTAGGCCATCAAAATAATAAATAAAAATTAAAATGCTAAAAAAAATGGAAAGGGGCTAAAGAGCCGCATGTGGCTCTGGAGCCACAGGTCGCCTAGCCCTGGTCTTCCTTTACATTTTTACTCTCAACATATATATTAACGCTCTTTGTGGCTCGTGGTGTTCATCTTGTAGCCCAGCATCTCTAGGATCACTGTTGCTGTGGTGTATATCAGCTGGTTTGTCTCAGTTATGGTCCTAGTGGGGACAGTATGTAGTATTGCATTCACACCATCTAGCAGACTTTAAGAGGGTACTTTGTCACTTGTACTAGTGGAACAAAACATAGATGGACTAGAGATATGTATCACTGCATTTTATGTACAACTTAATATAATATATCAGTATTTGTCAGTGAATAAAAGATCAGTTTACCCTAAAACAGTTGTGGTGGAATAAATCTAAAGAATGCAGCAGTTCAGATGAAATGTTACTGTTCACTGTAGCATAGCCATTAACCACAAGTCTTCAGAGTTGACTTAGTGCCATATATTGGTTAGGAGAGTAATTAAGGGAGTGGGGGCATCTTACCCCATCTGACCCTATTTATTGTCCCAAGCAGAGGAATAGTAAGCCCTCCTGTTGCTGCTTTATAAATGACTTCAAGCAGTTTTTCTCGTCACTATAGCAGGACTTCAAGACATCTATTGTGTTGATTTTCACACTATCGCACAAAACTTGTTTTGAATTATGGTCCTTGCTTTGGATCTCAATTTCTTTGCTCCAGTTTGTCAAATTTTGTATGCCTGGTATATTAATTTATTAACCTATTCTTTATAATTCCTATTTATTTATATATAAATGTCCCCCTAGTCTATTTTATTTATTTTCTTTGTCTTCATCAAGGTTGACTATCATTTTGCTCTGTATTTGTAAAGATTTCACACCCTGCATGACATGTAGCATGTTAAATTCAATTAAATGTTCAATTGAAAAAAAATAAATAAAGAAGAATGAATTTGAATGACAGCTGTCTTTCTTTTGTTCTATTCTATTCTATCAATCAATTTTACATAGCCTAATTATTTTAGAAAACATTTTACATTATACCACTGGTCAGATGTGTCTTTTCCCTGCTAAATAAAGGACAGAAGAAAATATAAAAAGGGCATCTTTTAGCATGTAGTTTGGTGCTGCGCTCACATTTTTTTTGGTGTGTATGTGTGGCTGTGGTTGTGACTCACACTATCTCTATCACAGAGTCGTGACTGAGGGGGGATTTGACTTGGCAAAGACTGCCTCTGTCACCACACTACACAGTCAGCAGTGATGCTGAGAGACACAGAGCGCATGTACGGACAAATATAGCCAAATGCAGGTAGGAGCTAGAACGAGGGAGAGTGAGGCACAGAAACAGAGAGAGGCAGACAGAGATAAATGGAGCCAAGTAGGGAGGTGTTGAACTGACAGCTCCACCTTCTGTTCATCCACGCCTTCACTGCCCTACGTGACGCTTTAATTGCATTTCACACAAACACACACACTCACATCCTGAACACCAGAGAACCAAAGACTTACTGTTTTGAAAATGCTGCTTTAATAAAATAGAATATTAATATATAATTCATTGCTATCATTATTGCACAGTACAAACGGTAAGGAATATATTTTCCCTTATTTCAATGGCAGATCACCCAAACAGACTTTCTATGCTTCTTCTTCTCTCCCTCTTTCTGTTCTCCCATGTAGTAAAATTGAAATGAGGAGGTAATGGAGGAGGAAGACAGTGAGGAGTCAGAGAAAGAGCACAGAGAGTAGGAGGTAGGCGTCATGGATCATTTAGAGTCCTGGTCCATATCGGGGTCTAAAGGGAAAACAGCAGAAGTAATTTAATGCATATTTGGGAACATATTTATTTTCCTTTTGTCGCTGTACATATTTTAATGAGTCTGTGCAGTGAAAATGTCTATTAATCAGCTGTAGTGCTACAGAGCTGAAACATCATGTTCCAGAGGTAAAAATACAATTCATAATCCCCATAAGGAACTGGATTATCAAACAAAATGTATTATCCATACAAAATGCATGAAGCTACATGTGATTGTGATTTCTTTATGGGGTTTTTCTCGTGCAACTCTACTGAAAAACTAGCCTATATTCTGATCCCCTACATTTGGTTATTGAAGAGCTGGCAGTGCTCTCTGTCAACACCATTTATGATTTTCTAAAGCATATCTATAGCATTTCTGTACAACAATTTCTTGTTATTTATTGTTCAATAATAATAAATCTGTGCTAGCTTATTATCCCTTGGGCACTACTTGTTACTGATGATGGCTGCTAAGAAGTTCATCTTGTCAGCATAGATACTGTATCTCAAAAAACAAAAAACAAATCTGCATTACAACTGTTTTATACTTGTCAATTAAATGAATCACCTCATAAATGCTTGCTGATTGGTTCAGTTCAAAGCTTTAAGTACATTTCAGAGGGATTATCTGGATTGTCTCTAAAGCAAATAAAAGGGGCTCTATACACCGAACCTCTCTCTTCACTGCATCTCTCTCTCACCGTTGAAGGTGAACTGAGGGAAGCTGCTCAGGTCTCCTCCGCCATAAAGTCTCTGGAGCTTTGCGGTCTCCTCTGACAGGTATTTTTCGTAATCTGGCTCCGCCTCCAGCAGTCCTCCATTCAACCTTAGAGAGGAAGAGGAGAGTAGATAGAAGATGAGCGACACTGAGGCCCAAATACTGAGGACTCTGTGCTGCTGTCCAACAGGATTAATACCAATCAGTTATTGACTGTATTGATTTTTTTAAGTGACTGTTAGTTTAAACCTAACAATCAATCAGCTTCTGTGGTTTTCAGCTTCACTGAAACAATTTAAAGTTCAATAAGCTGATATCTAATGATATTGATTAGTTTGTGGTATCCGGTGTTATTGAATCGTTATTAAACAAGTCCCCTGAGATCCATTCTCTTTTTTACAAGACAGACCTGGCTAAAACTGTAGCATAAAATAATTACATGAGAATATTCAGTGACAGAAAAAATTACCTTTGAATTAAGCACAATAAAACAGAATCTGAAAGACATGACAAAAACAATATCCTCTTACAATAAAAGTTCATTCTTCGGTCATTATCTGTAACCGCTTATCCTATTCAGGGTTGTGGGGGAGCTGGAGCCTATCCCAGTTGACATTGGGCAAGAGGCGAGGTACACTGTGGAAAGCAATTCTAAATATCTTTCTTCATTACTAACAGCCTCCAAAACCTTCAGCATTCAACATTTTGGGAAGTTTTCTTTTTTTTTTAAGAGAGTTAGATGAGAAGATTGATACCACTCTCATATCTAAGTCCCAAAATGTTGAACTGTTCCTTGAAAAAAAAAGAAGTATACATGACACACCCCTACAAACCAAGCCCATGACTAGTACAAGACAAGCCCACCAACGCGACACCTATCTGAACCCTGCTACAACGCGATGTTGTAATGAACAAATAGGGCCAAACGTAGCAATAATCCACTTTATTATTCAGTATACATGAAGATGTTATTCCTCTTATACGCAATGAGATGTAACTCTTCTCATTACCCTTACTCTAACCTTAACCACCTCTCTTTCAACCTAATATTTTATAGTTAGCTAAACGCTAACTTAGCATTTTCTCTAGGGTTTCAGCCTCCGGGCCGAGGAGCTAAGACAGCTGATCGTTGACTGACGTGTAGGTTATGGTGGGTGGGTCATGTAGCTGCTCCAGCTGCAGCTTTACCTACTAGAGAAGTTCAGCTTCATGGTACCTTCAAACTTCTCCAGTTATTTCCTGTGAATATAATAGGAAACCTCTTTGGTCTCTCTACCTGCGCATGTTGGTGTATTCTTTGATCTTCTCCAGGAAGAGTCTCTGTACTGGATCTAACTCTGAAAAACACATCAAATCAATTCAGTTAAAACAGAAGGCTATCACCAGATAACGCTGTATGCAGTATGCTTCAAGCACATGCTCGTCAAATAGCCTGACACCATCTGAAACCTTTTCCAACATCAGAATTGTGGGACTGCACCTAAAAAAATATTAGTTAATGAAACAGACAAACCAGCAGTCACTTTTTCTTTTCCAATTGTTCAATTGTCTGATAAGACCTATGACTGTGTGTGTATCTGCACGTGTCTGCAAGTGTTTTTACCTGCATATGTTCCTGTACCATCTTCATTCCCCAAGGCTTCAGTCTGTGCTCCCTCCTCCACCATCACCTCCTCCTGCCCCTCCAGCACCTCCTCCAGAGCAGGAGAAGCTGAAAAATCATCGGGCACTGCAGCTGATGTATCAACGTTGACGGACCCGTCGGCAACCGTTGCTGTGGTAACAACAACCCCAAAAACAGGACACATGGAGAAGAGCTGATTCCACTTTCTAGAGCATCGAACACTTAACCAACTTCTGTCTAAGTTAAGATCTCAGTGACAGGTTTTTAAAATACATGACACATCTGTTTCTAAAGTCTTCCTCACAGAGTCTAAAGGAATATTTCAACATTTTGTGAAATATGCTGATCAGCTTTCTTGCGGAGAGCTTGGAGATGATTGGCCTAATATTCAACTTATTTCAATTATAATGAAGCATTTACTCAACAAGACCCCCCTTTTTTCATTCACTGATAATGATAATAATAATTCTGTATTAACGTTCACTGTGATACTGTGATAAAATCTCATATCGCTGCAACCCTACTTTGAAGTTAGGGCTGTATTTATTACCGCCTCCCCCTTACCTTTGCCTCTCCTAATGTCTCTTCATCTTCACGAGTCAAACTTACCATCCAACATATTTTCTCTTACAACCTCCTGACCAATCTGGCCCTCTGTTACCCCTGTCACAGGCCCAGGGACGGAAAAGAGCAGGTCCTCCATCAGCGTGTCTATCTGCAGATCTTCAGACAGAACGTCACCTTCAGGCAGAGATGGAGACTCAGTCTTCGCAGTCTCAGTTGTCTCTTCAGATGCCACCATGTCCTCTTCCTCCACCCTCTTCTCTCCAGCAATAATTTCAGCTTCTTGCTCCAGATAATCTGCAGTTTCACTCAGAGACTCATTCTCCAGAGTTCCCAAGGACGCCTCAACTTCAGCCAAAGTCACAGACTCCAGACTCATTGCTTCCAAGACGCTTCCTTCCTGCTTGTCCAACTGCTTTTCTGCTTTCAGACCAATCACTTCATCCTGTTGCTCCAGTTTCTGGTCAGCAAGTAAAGTGACAGGTGGCTGGCTTGGTCCTTGCTCAGACCCAAACATGGCCTCCAGCATAACAGATGTCGCAGCTTCTAAAGCATCTGTGGCTTCAGAGATAGACTCCAGTCTAGTTAAAATTTCAGCCTCTGTTGCATCCTCAAGAAGAGCAACATCTTCTACTGTGGCTGTATCTTCCATCTTCTCCTCTTTAGCTCGTGCATCAGCATCTTTCTCAAGCGCATCCCTCATTTCCAGCAGGACTTCGGTTTCAAGACCTCCGACTTCAGCCGTGACTTGTTCTAAAGTTAGCGATTCCAGCGTCATTTCTTCTGCTTCAGCTGCCGTCTCCTCCATCTGCAAAGATGCTGCTCCTACAGGTGGATCAGAGGCTGAACTTGGGCCAGGAGTTTTGGAAAGCACTGCAGGAACATGGCACAGCAGCTCTTTCTCTAATGTACCACTTTGTCCTTCTAACTCTTGAAGGTCTTCCGACAGAGAGTCCCATTTTGAAAGAACATCAGTTACACTCTCACTCTCATCATCGCTTGAACTCTCAGTTTCAGCTGCAGCTTTGTGCTCGATCTCCGTCTGGACAGACAACTCTTGCAGCTCTTTCTCTGCTTTTTCATCAAGGAGAGATTTTGTTTGGAGGAGCTCTTCGGTTTGTAAAGATGCTACCAGAACCTTGTCTACATGGAGTGTCACAGACTCTAAATTCATTTCTTCAGACCTGTCCACTCCCTCCTCCACAGTGTCATTTACTGATTCTACTGAGGATTCTATTGTAGGTTCATTTTTCAAAGGCAAAGGTGCAGATTCTTGTGCATTTTGGATTAAGGCACTATCTGAAGGGCTGTCAGCTGCTTCAGTTTCTATTGTAGGCTCTACTGTAGCTTCAGAAACAGCTGCTGGTTCTATTGTTGTTTCTACTGAAGCTTCTTCTTTGGCACTATATGAGATGTTAACCACTCCTGAGTCTGTGCTGTTGGTTTGTACAGCCTGAGCTGCTGTAACTGCTTCCGCCTCAATTGTAGTTTCTACTGAACCTTCAGCAACAGCAGCACTACTCTCTAGTGTTTCCAAAGGAGAGGTGCTGGCCTCTACTGATGGTTCAACTGCAGTTTCTACTAAGGTTTCTCCTGTTGCAGTGTGTAGAATGTCAGCCACGCCCGAGTCTGTGCTTTTGGTTTCTACTTTTTGAGATGCTAATTCTACTGCAACATCTATCGTAGGCTCTACTGGACTCTCAACAACAGCAGCACTAGTTTCAAGTGTTTCCACGGGAACATGGCTGGCTTCTACTGGTGACTCTACTGTTGTTTCTATTAAGGGTTCTTCTTTGGAAATGTGGGAGACATCGACCACTCCTGAGTCTGTGCCTTTGGTTTGTAAGTCTTCAGCTGGAATATCTACTGTTGGCTCCACTGGAAGTTCGGCAACAGCAGCAACTTCTAGTGTTGCCACAGCAGATAGGGCAGGCTCTATTGGTGGTTCTATTATAGTTTCTATTAGGGGCTCTACTGTGGCAGTTGGCTCTGTGTTCTTCTGTACTGCAGCAGTTTCTATGTTGGTTTGTATTGTTTCAGCAGAGATTTTGCGTTCTATTGCAGCTGCTTCTGATGGTGCAGGCGTTGTGCTGGTTGGGGAGGAACCTGAGGTTGTAGGAAGAGTCACATTGGAAAGACTATCAGCATCAACTTGTTTAAGGCTAGAAGCAGCAGGAAAGACAGAGACTGCTGGTTCTGTCTTTGACAAAGGAGGAACTTTTGAGGTGGAGGCTTTCACTGAGGAGGCGACAGGAGGTTTGGTGGGCATGGAGGAAGCTTTGGCAGGACGAGCTGTGGGAGGAAGGGGAGAGGGAAAGAAAAGAAGAGGATATAAAAGGACATGGATATGAGGGAAGAGGGGTAAGTAAAACACAGAAGCACAGACACAAGCAGAACTAATCAGCGTTTCAGGTATTCAATTAATTAACAGTCTGCTAACTCAGCTGTCTGTCGTGCTTTCTCATATGTTGCTGTCCAAATCGTTCCATGAAATTTACATGACATGAAAAAGTGCCACTGAATATGATGGGATAAAGAAGGGGCTCACAAATTCCCAGAATTAATCTTCATTTCAAGACTGTTGCAGGGGAGTTAAAGAGATCCTGTCAAAATCCAAACCCAGCTCTTTTTGCAGCTGCAAATTATTGCCACCTGCTGTGTGACGGCAGAGAAAAAATGTGGAAATCTAAGTTGGTTGCATTCAATGCCTGAGACTTAATTTTAACACCCAGCTTTACGCAACATCCTGAATGTGCTGACCTTTACCAGCAGGAGGCATTGTGCCCGGCCTGCTCTGGGAGAAGAGTTGCTCCAGGAGTGCAGCAACATCCACCGCTGGCTGGGGCTTGGCTTTCTCTGTCAGTAAGACAAAATACAGACTGAGAAAAATATCAGGCCTGTCCAGAATACTTGGATAGTCTGATTTAGCAATAAAGCAATATTTGGATTTGCTTTATGAAAATATTCATATCTAGTGGATCAAGTTTTCTAGTTTTTAATTTGCTGACATTCTTGTCTAGGCTAGTGGTTCTCAAAAGATGAGCTGTGGTACACTGGTGAGCCGTGATGCCAATCCAAATGTGCCGTGGGAGCCAACTGGGCCTGTACAAAATGATATGAATACATTTTTGATTGACTGTATCAGTTTATTGTGTGCACCCATTTCCTGATAAAGAGGCAAACTCTAGGTAGAAAATGTAATTTAACTTAAAAAACCTTCTCAGGAAACCTATTTGTCACCATTCTCCCGTAGGAATTCTAAGTGTGTGACACATTAAAAGCCCTGATTGGCAGCCAGTGTGAGGGATGATAACATTTAAAAGGAGAAAGCCATGAGTGGGACAATGGATCACTTTATTGTACAGAGCAAATCCAACATGGCAGCAAGTCTTCTACTCACCACTATTTACAGTTTTTACTCTTCCACTGGTGCAGAGAGAATAATATATGAACAGAATACAGAGATGATCGAGGAATTACAAATAAAAATCAGACAGACAGACAGATGTGTTTCTCTTACTGATATGTGTCCTGCGTGGTTGTTTTCTGTCTGATGGTTTGGAGCTGAACAGTGCAGTTTGCGGCCTCCATACCACTCTGCACAACTCCCTGTGAATGCACTGGACACACGCACATGCACAAGTTAGGAGATGCACAAGTGCACAAGATAATGCTCACACCAGATGGCAAACTTTTTTCTTGTTTGAATAGCTACTTAGACTCTAAGGAATTCAACACACTGAAAGCTTTTACTACAGACTCCTACAGTCATTATCTTTACTTTGTCAATTAAAATCCCTTGATGGTTCAGTCAATGATGGTTTTATATATAAATATTCCCAGCTGCATACTTTTACCATGTACATGACATTCTAAAATGAACTTCTCTACATGCTGTCATGTTGTTCTTTTCAGTGTTTACTTTGAGAGAAATGTAGATTTACACTGTACATTTTGCAGCTGAGGAAACAGTTTGAGTAGCATGCAATAAGTAACCTTAAATGCATTTATAATACCCACCATATGACGTAATTTATTCATGTTTGTATGTAAAGGTATTGAAAAGTCATGAGTAAGTCATTAAATGTCACAGTGGATGAAAGTCCAGTTATCTGCAAACATTAAAAACAAGAGATATACTTACTCTAACACATAATCCTGTTCCTCTTCTGAACAATGCAGCAGCCATGATTGTTTTAATAAAAAAATATCTGTGTAAAATAAGTTTGTATGTCTCTGGTACACGTTGAGGAGGAATGTCAGGTCGCTCTGTGGGAGAGTACTAAATGTCCTGAAGCTCTCCGTCCTCCACCATGACAATGTTACTCTGTTTTTATCGCTTTAAACACACTAAATTATATTTTAACAGCTGATAAAAATGCACAAAACGTCAAATATTGAGTCGCACTGCACTCATTTAGCTAGCTAATCTGCACGCGCTGGTAAAGATCTTCTTCCGTCGACCTGAACCGATTAGCTGAATGACGTCTGACCGTTTGTTTGTTTGTTTGTTTGCTATCTAGTTGGCATGTTTTTGTTTAGTAAAGCCGTCCTGTGTTTTTATAGCAGCGCGGTTACATAAAGCTCGCTATGTAAAGCCTCCACAGACAGGTAACAACAACCACAGAAGAAGACGACCACATTTCCGGTCCCGATTATGAAAATAAAAGCCTCAACGACAACATGTTTTTGCCCCTTGCTCATTTCCTCAATTAATTTTTATTTTATTGGCCCAATTCTCTTAATTCATATATTCATTTTATGTTATATTGGTATTTCAACCTCTCCATTATGGTCATCTTGGTATATTTCTCTGTTTAACTGATGTGTAATTTCCCTTTAGATTGACAGAAAATATTGTGATTATCATTCGCACAGGACTTTACAGGAATTATTCAAGACTAAATTGTGACTGTACCAAAAAGAAATTTATTTTTTTTTGTCTATAACATAAATCATAGAAATATCAGTGATTGGTAACATCTATTGAATAATTTAAAGTGGGCTAGTAATGTGAAAACAAGAAGCATGTGATGACTATAAACTGTAAAACTGTATTTTCTTAATTCTTTTCCATTACTACTCCATCGCATTTCTTAAACATGATAAATAGCCTACTTTTCTACGAGAGGAAGTAGGTTATTGTACTTTTATCCTACATTTGAATTGATTACTTCAGACAGTTACTTTGCGATTTATATTAATTTTACAAAATTTAATCAACAATTAAACTAATTTTATTATTACAGGCTTACTTAAGATATGCCCTTATTATCCTCAATGGAGAAATGTATGAACCTAGCAGCAGTAGCCTATATAAATACATTGAAATTAACGCTACTTTTACAAGATACAACATTAAAGTGATGTAAACATTAATGCATCAATGATAATCTTATAATCCAATTAGGGTTGTATGATACACATTATTCTAAAATGGGAAATTCTGTTTAATAGATAGGTATTAATATTAGTAGACTATTTTAAGAGCCAATTTTAAGTACTTTATATAGTTTTGGTAGTTTAGTTAAGTAAATATTTTACTTACTGTTTATTATATGAAATCTTAATTTGGAAAGTAACTAAAATAAATGTATTGAAGTCAAAAGTATTTCTTTCTGAAATACTGAGCTAAGACCTTCTATGATAGCTATTTGTAGGAGTTCTTATACTTTGATAATATTTTGATAGTAGATGATACTTGTTTTAATGTTTTTTGTTTTAGTTTCCTTTAAATCTGAAATGTTGCAACGTCCTGTTTTGGAATGCTGAATTTTCCGTGCACAACAAATTACCCACTGGGTGGGCCAACTAATAAAGACACTTTAAACATCTAACTGCAACACAGAATGAAAATACTCAAATAAAGTAGAAGTACCTCAAAATGGTACTAAAGTTTAATACTGGAGCAAAAGCACGTAGTTACTTTCCACAACTGTAGATCAGTACGTTGTCAATATAGTGACGCCAGTGAAGACGCTTTTATTTTGAAGGACACATTGGCCTCATTCCGGTTTTTTAATGCCTAAATCTGTCTGACTTGATGCACATTTGCAACAATAAAGACAACTCCCCCCTTTCACTGCATGTGCCAGCACCACAGAGCCTGAGCAGTTACACTTCCTCACATTTGAATCCATGCTGATAGGAAGGACTGTTCCCAAACTGAACTGAGAGGTTTGGAACAGGAGTAGGCTATGTTACAGGCCTAATACTTATTGCGTGGCACTTTCTCAGTTCACAGTGCAAACCCAAGCTGCTGTAGCTTAATGCAAACTTTGTGAGTCTCCTTTTTAAGCCATGTGGCCCACAGGCTTCACATGCCATGGCAGTCAGATTTGACCCCAGCTGAAAAATGAAACAAGAGGAGAAAGACTCTCTGCCTCCCAGCCAACATTTGTATGTGTGTCCCATGTGGGCCCCCAGTGGGATTGTCCATGGGTTCCATATTGGCCCCATGCCAATTGCCCACATGGGTGGGTTATCCAAGTGGGCCCTAGATAAGATGCCTATTTTGGACCCATATCCTGTTGGTGCCCACGCAGCACGAGCATGACTCACCCATGTGGACATTTGGCATGGGGTTATGTGGAACCCGTGAACAGTCCCATTGGGGGCCCATTTTTCAGCCCATTTACCACCCTGATGGGCCCTACATACAAATGTTGAATGGGTCATTTGTTGCTTTTGCAATGTTAAAACATACAAAGTCACAACAAAGCAAAACAAGCAGAGCTGAACTGCTGAATAACTTAAATGTCAGTGTCATCAGGCTGAAGTGAAATGATTACGGGCTGTGCATGTGCTGTAATGAGACAATGTTTGCTTTAAATCTTTCTTTATCAAGATCAGTCCCACCCTTTTATCTGCCAGACAGTCAGGTCAGCTGATCTTCATATTAACAAACATGTCATAGCTTAAGTAAAGTTTTCTTTTGAATCATTCAGTTAACAAGTCAAAAAACCACTTCTGTTAATTTTTGATATGTTGATCTTTTTTTTATTTGGATGCCTGTTGCTCGATTTTAAGTTGTGCAAAAATATATGCAAACCCAATCACTCATAAATGTGTTATCACGTGAAGCAAAACAATAAAAAGCTTTAGAAAGCTTGAATGCTTTTTCATATGTGGCCCAGTGGTTTGCAACTTGTTTGGCATGTGGACAAGATTTCATCAAATTCAACCTGAGAATAAGAGAAGTCTCCTTCTTAAATATGTTTCATATGAAGGACAATATCGAACACTGCAGTCTTGGTCCAACTGAAGTTTATTCTGAACATTGAAAGACAACAACGTACATCATCTTCTACAGTGATAATTAACAGCAGGCTGTCTCTATCGCCCCCCGTAGCACTCATATATTAACTCTCAGATAGCAGTAGTATTATACACAACCTGGAAGGTCGACAGTAAGAACGGGTTCAAACTGGATTAGTTTCAGTACAGTGTGGAGAGGAGGAAGGGGAGGGGGTTGACGGGGATGTAAGACAAATTCATCATCATTCCTAATCATCATCATCATCATCATCATCAGTCTGGGGAAACACAAACATTCTTCCTCCACAGTCGAGCTGCTGCCACTGGCTGAGCCTCGCTGACTTCTGATTGGACAGTGGCTGGTCACTAAGGTAACTATTGGTTGTCTCAGTGGTAATTCAGTAACCTTGGCATACAATTGAAATGACTAACTAAGTTCACTAACTGGCCAAGTAGCTAGCTAACTAACGAACTACAGCTCTGCTTAACGAATGCACTGGCAATGTTATCTAATGCAGCGGCCATTTTGAATACTCATGGTGGGAAAGATTAACGCTGCCTTCAAAGTAACTCCTGAGTTTGTGTTTTCATCAAAGGAAATCAAGTGAATGATATGCTTCAAAATTAAGAGGTTAAATTTGTTGATGCCTCATCTTTGCTGTCCTTTTGTAAAAGAACAAGAAAATGACAGGTGACAATTCCACTACACTATTTTTTTTAAAGACATGTCAGCTTTTATCACAACTTGTGCAGCCTTTTATTTGGCACCTTCTCATGAACAAGCTGACACAGCCCCATGTAAAGGCACCAGAAGTTTTTTTCAAATAGCTCTCTAGCTAGCCAATGTCCTTGCTGCTTTTAAGCAGCCATTATAGCTTCTATTCTCATAATTGGTTATCTTAAGTTTAATGTACTAAAGCAAAAATAAAAAAGCTTTAAAGGATGAGGCCGATGATGTGCTATTTTTTCTTGATTCTACTAATATGTCTGTGTATATATCTTATTTCTATCCACTGTTGTCCAGAAACTCGATGACCACTCTGTGACATACTCCTTCATTACCATGAACACACACTGTGGTTTATTTTGACTCAATTCAGCATACACCCTGTTTACACTCGGTTTTAAAATGTGTGTCTATTATCTGAACACACCTGGACAACAGTCACACATCGCTGTTCACATCTGTGTCTTTTTCAAGCATCTCCACTTGTGTGCAGATTTCAATCCTGCCGACAGAGCTGGCCTGGCGCATAAGCAAACTGAGCAGCTGCTCAGGGCGCCATCCCTCGCTCCACCACTGCCCCAGCTTCTTGCCTAAATGTGGTCACTTCTGGCTCCAAAAAAACAAATTGGTGACATCTGTAATGCCGAACTTGAAGCTTCAAATCGGGAGTCCATAAACCAATTGGTGATGTAATGGTAGCTACGTCCAAAATTTTTACAGTCTGCGGTTTACAGTTGCATCCCGCACTGTGCACTTGTGATCTGATTGCCCAAGACACATTTTAAAACCAAGTGTAAACAGTCATACACCGCCTGCCCCAAATACTCACTAGAGCACCAAAGGTGAATCAATCTGCTGCTGAAAATAGTCCCCAACAAATGCACTACTTCCCTTTATTTGCGTAATGTTTGCTTACAAGTACAGTGCTTAGACTACTGAGCCATTAAATAAAAGAAACATACAGTATATTCATGAACAATTTTATATGTTAAGTTTTATCTAGTTTCCTTCTTTGACTATTCAAAATGGCCACTGTGCAACATTGGTCAGTCGTATCCTGCTCTGCTCTAATATCCGCAACAGTGTTTGTGTTTTAAAAGTGCTGGGAGTGCCGACGCACAGTAAAATTATTTTGTTTTACACTGAGCTTCCTCAGGGTCAGAGTGTGGAAATGGTCTAAAAGGCTGTACCTATAAAATACGTGTCTGTAGTACCTAGCATGTTCTTGGGGCCCCTATCCAGCTCTGGGCCCCGCGACTCTTTCAGGGTTTGTCCTCCCCTGCATAGTGACGGCCACTGTGACAGCTCCACACAGCAGCAACATAACAACAGAGGTTTGACAAGAATCACCTAAAACTACGACCCCCGTGTGCATCACAGAAACAAGGAAATTAAGACATTCTTCTTTACAGTACCTCAACTTAAATTAGCTGTCGCACCTGTTCCCTGTGTGCCTCTCATTCAGCCATATTATCATCAGCATCGTCATAACTGATACATGTGAAAGGGACATCTTGATATAATTTACACTGGACACTTGTCATATAATGGGGTAAAATCTTTCTATAAATTTCAGCTTATTAGCATCATTAGCATTTCTCATTAAACCTGTACATATTTAGCTTTTTCTGTGATAACGTGGCAAGTGTTCAGTGAAGGTCAAAACAGACTAGAATTCAAAATAGCAAGGTCCCTTTACATGCAGTCCCCTCGCAGCTGAGAGCCTGAGGAGATGATCAAAACACTCTGACAGAGATGTAAGACTTGACATAAAAAATAACAAAATAAAAATGTACAATGAGCCGTACCTTTAATTAGCCTGTCCACCTTGACACTCACACAGTCATTCACACCAGCCGTCTGTCGCTCACACACTCACTCATGGACACACGCTCGCACACACAAACACACACAGGGGTTTGTTGGGACTCAGAAGGAGGGCTGGGATTGTCACTGGAGTGTCTGTCAGACTGTCTGATGAAGCGGTGGAAGAGAAAACTGTAAAGACCCGGCCGATCTCCAAGAGGACTGGACTGGATTAAAATCAAAGTGAACCAGATTGGACTAAATACTGGACTGGACCAGACTGAAGGAGGACAGATGGAGATTGGACTGGACTGGAATAAAAACAGACACTTGGATTTTCCGTGGAGTCCATTATGAGAACAGCTTGTTCTTCTGTCACAGTACAGTGCTTAACTGGTACAATTTCTAACTAGAAAACAGCTACATTTTTGAGACCAGTTTGACTAAATTTAGGACGGACAGATGTACTTAAGACATTTAAGATGTGAAGAAACTGCAGACCTCCAGTTCTAGGTACAATACTGATTTCAGAAAGCTGATATGTAGTCTGAAATTGAGATAATAAGCTCTTTACTTACTGTCTCGACTCAAACAAATGTGGTGCAAAACCACTAAAGCTGCAAGGATTTTTTAATAGTATTGTACTTAAAAAGGACAATTTGTCCCATTGCCCCATGCTGTCTGCATTCAGACTGCAGCATTGTTTTAAATGCCTGTGATACTTTGCAAATAAGATGATTAAGATTTCCACAAAACCAGTCTAATTAAATAATCAAACGCAGCAGCGAGGCTAGCTGAAATATTTTGTTCTTTTCACAAATTATTGTGACGCACTCTCAAGGCTGGATCAACCTGTTGGGGGTCCCACAGAGACCAACCAGCCAAGATTATCCGTTTATCAGTAAATTTGTGGTAAATTGATGAAATGCACAATATACACTAAAGCAATCAAGAGTTACAACTCAATTGTGACACAGAACAGTGCTCCAAGTTGGTGTAATAAAGCAGGACCCAGTGCCCTTGCTGTTTCTAATTAACTAAATATTTGTTTGTTTTTCCTTTCAATTTAAAAAGTAAAGTGTGTACACTGATACTTTCCCTCAGCTAAATGTGCCAATCTCCTTAAACATACACAGCCTGGAAAAAACTGAACCAGACCAAACTAAGAGAATCCAGTCTTCCAGTCCAGTCTAATCCAGCCCAGCTGTGAGGTCCACATCATATCTTTTGGTTCCTGTCCGGTCCAGTCCAGTCCAGTATGATCCTGTCCAGGTATTTTACGGTTCCTCAAACAGCTGGAGGTCCAGCCTGACAACGATCTCTCCCGTGGGAACCTCATGGAGTAGCAACCGCTTCGTGATTGGTCCTTTGGAGCCCTGGTCCTTCTTTATTTCAGCCAACCGGATCTCTGTCCTGCCCAGGAAGTCTGGAGGGGGAGAAAGTCGAAGACAAAGTGTGTGATGGAATTGTAAAATAAAGCCATTTATCTCTCCTGGAGAACATCTTTTAAAAGGCAGTGTGTGATTATGACTGACCGTCAGGTGAGAACTGGTCTCGTTCAAACACAGTGACACAGAGGACGTCCTGTTCCAGGTCCTTTATAAAAAACTGACAATTGGAGTTCCACTTCGGATTTAATGTGTCCTACACAGAGAGAGAGAGAACAGCAGCAAAATGAATGATCTGATACAAATACTTAAGATATTTTCAAATTATAAAGTTGCAATAGGAAGAAAATGAGATAAAAAATAAAAATTAAAAAATTAAATAAAGACTAGATAAAAAATAAAGATGAAATAGGCAAAAAAGATAAAAAGATAAATAAGAGAAAATGAAAATAATATGGATAAAAAATATAAATATAAAGATAAATGGATAAAAATCAAATAAAATAGCTAACAATAAAATGGATAAAAAATATAAATATAAAGATAAATGGATAAAAATCAAAATAAAATAGCTAATAATAAAGATGAAATAGGCTTAAATGAGGATAAAAAGACAAAAATAAAGATGAAATCGGCAAATATAAATATAAAATAGTCTAAAATGAAGAAAAATTAAGATTAAAGATAACTAAGATAAAGTGACAAAAAGATGTAAGATAAGATGGAATGACATATGAAAAATAAGAAAAATATAGCACTTCATACATTTATTAAAATGAGGATTGTGTCTAAAAGTAAGTGACAAATGTATCCAACAATGCTGCACAAATGTGTGAGAAAAAGGAATGAAATATGGGACATGAGAGAATATTATGAGCACTATATACAAACAATAACAACACAAAATAAAAACAGAAATGATAAATGGATGGTAAATGTTGTAACGACAGTCATACCTGTAATGTTTTTGTGATATGGCACTGTGAACCCATGGTTACCTCACAGTATGGGTTACTTTTTCCTGCAAATAAAGACAAGAAGATATTTATATATAGTGTATGTACATATATAACATCTCTGTTTCTTTTACCAGTCAACCACAAACAGACAAGTTAAATGATTTTTAACTGTTGATCCTCAACAGAATCTACTGTATGTTATATTATGGGTGACATTTGGGTATATTGACTGTATATTTATGGTAAATGTAGCATTTTACATCCAACATTATAATAATAATGAGCATCACTGGCCCCAGGCTAAGTAAAGGGTTTTACTGGGTGCTCACAGCACTAATAAGCATTTTTTGGTTTAGCAGTAGAAACACAAGCCTTTTCTCTCTTTCAAACTTCAGTAAAAGGAGTGTGAACGTACCATGGGAACGACAGGGTTTTAGCTCAATGCCTTCCACAATGTTGACCATCAGTCTACCGATACCTGTAGCCCTCTGAGAACGCACTGAGACAAAGAGAAATTCATTTCAGTTTGACTATTTAAATGTTTTATGCAAACAAAACATTCAGGATGGAGTAAAATAATGAGAGATACCTAAATACGCCTTCTCTCTCTTCTTCTTCTCCGTCTCAATGAAGAGCTCTGAAGCTGCCTTGATTTTCTGAACCCACGCCGTCCTGCATAAACACACACAAACAAAGACACATGCTTTTTAAAGTGACTGCAGACATTTTAAATAAAGCAGATAAATTCAAGACCTCTGCAGCGGTGTGTAAAATATCATCACAAATGTCAGGAATGACAGCAAAAACAACAAAATAAGACAGGTTGTAAAAAAACCCAATTGCATCCCTCATGTACTGCACGTGTCTGTTCATGCGTACATATTACCTTTCATTGATACTCTCGGCTCTGAGTGTGTAAACTCTGTCTATGTGAGAGATGTGGAACAGAGGTTCATCTCCTGATGGGTCTGTTGGCAGCTTCACTAACACTTCATTTAGAAAGATTGGCTGAAAGAGACAAGAAAAGTTCAGTTATCGTGAGTAAGTGTGAGTCATGTAGGGAGTACAGATACATTTAAGGCAGGTTGGTCAACTCTAAATAAATTATACTTCACTTTAAACATGGTACAAATATCTGCAGGTATCCAAAGTTTCAGCAATTTACCACAACAGATAAAAAAAAATCAACACATTTACTTCAGGAGTTAAGACCTGTTGATGAGCCTGATCAAACAGAAGCAGAGCGCGTGAACATACATCTGTGTATGAGTGTGCTTGCTTGTCGTCTTACCGTCTTGTACATGCGGTACTGCAGGTGTGTTTTCGAGGAGAAGACTTTGTCCGAGCCTGACGAGCCCAGAGGTTTGGTCACCTGTGAGAGGGGACAAAGAGAAAGATGGGTTTAGAGAGAGGTAAAAGGTTTCAGTGACGATTAAACTGTGCTTAGAAAACAGTCACCAGGGGTGGAAGAAATATTCCATGCAACAATCTCAAAATAGTTTTATAGGTTCTACTATATATTACGTACAGTGAAGTACTTCTGTACTTCAAACTTTTGGTACGGTCCCATTCACATGATGACAGAGAAAAATCAGACTTCTAAAATCTTTTAAAATTCTTTATGTAGAAAGTAAGCTGTAACATAAATGTAGTGGAGTAAAAAGTACAATATTCCCTCTGAAATATGGTGAGGTGTGTGTATGAAGCAGCATGAAATCACCTGTGTCAGCAGCAGGAAGTCATTGAACAAGAAGCCATAGAGTTCCTTGCTGCTCTTGGCTTTAAACAACTTCCCACTGTGGAGGAACTTCCTGGGACCCAGACAGTTGGTGACGGAGTTAAACACCAGTTGCTGAAGGACAAAGAGGGACAAGTTGGTTATTTATTTATTTATTTCATATGAATCATTTGGTCCATAAAATGTCAAACATGATGATACCAGAATCAAGAGTGACACGTTCTATTGATTATTTTGTTGTTATTGTTCTATTAAACTAGGTGTTAAGAGCAGGCACAAGAGCATGTGAATGCACCCAACCATTGATGTACAGATTAAGGCTAAACATAAATAATACTACTACTAATAATAAGTAACGTAATAACTGCATGTGTTACTGTGTTGAAGTTGGTCAGGTGAGATCGTTTGACCCACGGTGATCCCTTAATCACTCTGCAGGTCTTTGTTTATCATTGAAGTGTATGGACAACCAGAGACATGTAGTTTAATATCTGTGTTGTAAATGTGTAGCTGGTGAGTAGTACACAACGCAAACAATGTCTGGAAAGCTTCTTGGTCGTGTATGTGCTGCAGTTACCTCAGACAATCCTTCACACTGGACGTGAGCCTGAATCCACTCCAGACGATCTGAGTTCTCCTTCTCTCTGACGCCCTCGTTCACCTAAAACAGAAAATCATACACAGACACATTCAGTTACTTTCTAGTTGGCTGTGTGGGTGTTCATTTTACCTACGCATTTGTTTGCACATTAAAAAATACAATTATTATAGAAGATAAGGCATTTACATACTGTAAAAACAGACTTTTACCTTTATAATCTCAGACATGCATAAATCCAAAGCTTTGTTTTCTAGTATTTAATGTAAATTACTAACCAAATATACACTTATACTCTTAATTTTAAAATATTTTGGGATTTTCCTATATATTAGTTAACATAGAAAGATAAAGGAAGAGGGCACAGGTAGAAATTGTATGGTTGTAACTGCCTTAAACTTAATTTAAAGGAGGGAATGACCAATTTTTTGCAACAATCAGTTCTATAGCTGTACAAGCATCAGCCAGACAGTGACAGTTTCTCTCGTTTTTCCCCGCTCTTTTCATAAATTACTCTTATTCACTGTTTGTTTGTAGCTCAGTTGAATGTACATTGTGGAGGTTTTTCACTGTGTTCATCATCGTGGGGACACTTTTGTTTCATTTTGGATTTGCAGCTTAATAATGCTTTGTATTCATCTTTGCACTCCTTCCTACTTTTTACGGCAACTGATGCTCTACAATTTACCTTGGAATAAATAAAGTTCTACCTTATCTTATCTGAAAGATTCTATGTTTGTGTGTGTGTGTGTGTGTGTGTGTGTGTTCACCTGTGAGCACAACTCCTCTGCTTTCTCCAGAGCAGCTTTCAGATGACTGTGGTCTGGATGTGACTCTGGAGTATTTTCTAAGATCTATAATCAATAACAACAGACATGAAGATGAGAAAGAGGAAACTCAAAGTACATTTGGCACCATAATTTCAAATGATCTTAACACGTCATCTCTTTGAATGTGAGCATGTCAGAAATGTTTGTGTGTGCCATACATACGTTCTTGATAATGAGTGGGTAGCGTGTGACTCTCTGCATGGGTTTGAGCAGGAAGCTGGACAGAGGCATCCCCTTACACCTGGGATCCATGGCTAACCTCTGAGAGAGAGAGAGAGAGAGAGAGAGAGAGAGAGAGAGAGAGAGAGAGGGTATTAGAAAAATTATTCAATAATATGCTGGATCATCAAAAACTAATGCTGAATGTTTAATTAATAGATCATTATAATAATATTAGTTTATAATTTGGTGCTTATGGAGATTAACCTCAGTCCCTAATGGAGCTGCTGTGAAATAAGTCTTCTAATAATATAAACATTAACCTCTGTTTCTCAGTCAGAAAGTACAGTGTGTGTTTGTGCGTGTGTGTGTGTATTTTGTACCTTCAGGAAGTCTTTGATCTCAGGGTTGTCGTCGGTTTTCTGCTGAATCAGCGTGGCTCCGTTCAGCTGGCACGAACAGAATCTGAACACAAAAGTTGATAAAAGAATAAAAAAACAATAACATGTACATTAAAACTCAGGCGGTTTATTTCACTGTATGTTTATTCTCTTTAAACATCATAGTTGTAAGTCAAGACATAACTTACAAAGACTTACATCAAAAGTATAAATGAGAGAGGCAAAAACAAGACAGAAAAAAAATTGGCAGGAGCAACATTATTTAGCTTTAGCTTTATTGATAGCTGTAGATTGTCAGGACATATGGGAGAGAGAGGGGCGATGACACACATAGGGCTGCGGGTCAGAACTGAACCCAGAGCCGCTTAAAAGGATTCACCCTATATGGGGCACACACCCTACCAGGTGAGCTAGAGGTCGCCCCGTTTAAGAGGTACTTTAAAGTAGCACAGAGACGATCACCGGAAAAATGGCTCAATGCTATTCATGTATTTATCCTCAGATTAAAAAACTGAACATGATGTGAACCCATTAAGTTGTACATAAAGTTTACATCCATGTCTATGGAAACATGGCTGCTTCACACACATCTTCCCCCCGGCAGCATAGAAGATCTACACAATCAGCACAGTTTGGTGGGCACCAAGATTAGTGTCACCAGTTCAGTATCTGACCAAATGTCTCCCCTTCTGTTCCTGAGATATGATGTTGAGTAAAAAGAAAGTGTTTTTGCAGAATATTATAATGTCATAATGAAGCTGACCTTTGACCTTTGGGATATAAAATGTCATCACTTCATTATTGTATTCTATTGGACATTAGTGTTAATTTTTCTCATAATTGACATATGAAATCTTGAGTTATTGCCACAAACATGTTTTGTGAGGTCACAGTGACATTGACCTTTGACCTTGGACCAGCAAATTGTAATCTGTACACTCTTGAGTCCAAGTGGACATTCCCTCAAGGCCTTCTTGAGATATCGCGCTCTTGAGAATGAGATGGACACAAGATCACAGTGAACTTTGACCACCAAATTCTAATCAGGTCATCCATGAGTCCAAGTGGACGTTTGTGCCAAATTTCAAGGTGTTCTCGAGATTTCTCACTTCGGTTGGATGGACAACCCGGAAACATAATGCCTCTGGCCATCGCTGTTGCCGGCACGGAGACATAACTAGACATATGTGCCATATTTGGTAAAGTGCAAATCAGTGATTGTGTGTCGCCCTCCAACTGTTAACCAGATCTCTCATGGATTCCCACTGTCATCACTTCGTAGCATATCCGACACATCAACGTTCACCCAGTTGGGTAAATGGGCCCCAGACCTTAGAACCTTAAACCTCAGAATATAAGTTATCCTCTCCAAACTCAAGCTGTGTAAAGGTAGAACTGACTTCCTGATCGATTAAAGGTGGGGTTTCAAAGCAGACAGTACCTGATGTATGGCTGCATGTGAGGCAGCTGGTTGGTCAGGATGTCACCAATCATCTTCACCGGCATCCGATCGCCTGACATCTTCTTCCTCACCCTCAGAGCCCTGCAGGGGGAGAAGAGAAGGGGGCATGATGAGAGGTTTGGTCTGATGCATTCAACTGTATGGCTGTGATAAACACACCTCGAGAAAAAGTTTGGTTTAAACAGAAGTATAATAAAAGTATTTAACTTGTTTATACGGGAGTTATAAATATTACTTTACATTTTGGAACCAACCCTCATTGACTTTTATGCAAATCTTAAAAAAAATACGCCATTCTGTGTCAGGTTGGGCTGTCAGGGAACAAAAACAGCGCACAGGTTTATTTTCCAGCATCGTTCCAAGCAGCTGAACTTTGCAAGGCAAATATTATTTTTAGAATTACAATAACTTCAAAGCCGATGACAGCTGACTTGTGCTTTGCAAAGCGTGTCAGATGCAAATGTCTGCCACATGAAACAAAGCGTACTGTGTGCATGAGCATGTAACAGTGATAGGTGTTGTTTCTCTTTACTTGAGCAGCTTGATGTTGCACATGATGAGCTCCTTCCAGTTGACAAAGATCATGGCCACCTCTTTCTCCGTCAGCAGCTCGCACTCCAACAGAGGTTTGTGGAAGATCTAAACACACATGCACAAGAGTTACTAGAGAAAAATGTCAGTGATGTGGCAGAGGAAAGGCTGACAGAACAATCTGGGATGCAAATATTCAGAGGTAAATTTCTTTCCAGACTACCCAACTGGTGCTATATACAGTATATAATATTTATGAACACCGTATGGACACGTATTTCTGTGTTTACCTCTGTGACGAGCTGCAGATCGTTGACGTAGTTCTCCTCGGTGACGATCAGCTCGTGGATGTATCCCTGCCTCTTCCTCTCCATGGGACTCAGCATGTCCAGCAGGTGGAGGTCAGCGCACCCTGAAATACAAACAGCACACACACAGTTGTCAATCAAACATCCTGACACATGGAAGGGGCAAAAACAAAAGAGAAAAAACACATGATAGCAACAACATTACCAACAAAATACATACCTGAGATCAAGTCAAAAGTCTGTCATGTGAGTCTGTGTTGTGCTCCGGGAAACTGTGTGTGTTTATTTCTGTGATTCACATGTCTAAAGTGTGTGTATGTGTGTAGAAATTAAAGACAATGTCTATTAAAAGTTTATGTGACAGAAATTCTTTATCTTTCAGAAGACTGATTGTTTTAACGTTTACCTAAACAGGGAAGCTTGGCATTTGGGCTTCTGTTATGAATGGTAAAACATGTCACTCACAAACAGCTTACTAATTAGGAAGATATTTATGATGGTTTATGACTTCTGTTACCTGAAATTGTTTGAAGCTGGGTGCAAAAAAGGAGAAATAAAGATTGCTCCTGGCTTTTTAAAATTTGCTATAAACTCAAGAGCTGCTGTGGAATCAGTTAATTTCTCATCACGAACAAACTAAGATATGATCAGGCTCTGCTGCAGTTACATTATTAAGTAACTTGCAATATTTAGCTTTTGCAATATTTATATTTTGACTATTTTGACTTTTGCATATACAGTCCATGCACTTGCCAAACAAGTTCACACTACTGATAGAGCCTATTGCACCAGGGAAGCTCTCTGTATTTCACAGTATGCTGATTGTGGTCACTTTGGCGACTTTCCCGTGCACGTGCATTGAAACTTGGCATTCTAAGAAAGGATGAAGTCAAAAAGACTTCAGGAGAGCCCTCCTGAGGGCGGGGCAGATTGATAGTGTTGTAATTACTCTCACAGCCAGACTGGGAGAACCACAAGTTCCACACTTCAGCTTTATGATGCTTTTATCCGTTTACTTCTTAACAAGCTGACGGACACACAGCAGCACAGAAGGGTAATACATTCAGTTAAGAAAATACTATTTGCAATTTTTCTGAATTAATGTGGTTATCTCATTAATTATTGTATCCCTGAATAAACAGGATTATTGTGTCATGAATTCAGAAAAAGGGCAGATTCAATTTTTGGGGGCATTTTTCTTTTGTACAGCCATAATATATGTCACCTCATAAAACTGCCCATTTATATTTGATATATTTCAGCCACAAATAACTGCAGAGATACTCCAGAGTTATTGATTAATGCAGCTTCAGGTAAAATGACTCAAAAATAACGAACTCAATATATAAAAATTAAATTGAATTGTATTGTATTTAAAAAAAAAAAAGTCACAACAGGGCCATAATTAAATAAAAACATGATTAAATGCTTTAGAGGTCAGTTTAAAAGGATGCTTTCTTTGGTTTAATATAGATACCATGTATATTACAGGTCTGAGTAACTGTGTGTGTGTGTGTGTGTGTGTGTGTGTGTGTGTGACAGAGTAACGAGGCCAGTTGACTCCAGTCTGTCTCAGAGCATTTAATCATCAGGACCAGTCAGATTAACCGCTTCATCAAAATCTCCACCAATAAAACCTCAGGACATTTTTACTCTCAACGCTATGCTAACATTCTGTACATGTCATTCATTCATTCAAGTATCCTTTACTTTCCTTTGTGTATCTGTCTGACCATTCGTGTCCATAACACTGCTCAGTCATGCTTTATTTTCACTCACTCACTCACTGACTCACTCATTCACTCACTCACTCACTCACTCACTGACACTTGAGTGCAGTCTAATTACATTTGGCTGTTAATCCATTTGTCCATTCATCAGAGTTTCTATTTATAATCCATATGAAGCATCAACCATTACCATTCAATAGATTAACTATAGACCATACAGAGCTTTTATTGATTCATTTTTTAAACAAACCCAACCGGACCAGAGCAGTGCTCCAGAGCAGAGTTGAGCAAAGTGTGCGTTTGGTTAAAAATGGTAAAAGACATAAATGTTAAAATCCCAGTTTGTAGCTTAGACTGCACCATAAATTCACTCTATAAATGCAGAGTATGTGTCGCTTCCACCTGCAGCTCTGCGAGTCCCAAACTTGATTCGAACTTAATGCTAATAGGGACAAAAACTGACTGCAGATGGGTGTTAGCACAAAGTAACAGGCATTGTTATGATAATATTGACCCAGCGTGTGTGGAGCACGGCTCTGGTCGAGGTGGGTCTTTGTTCTAACCTAAAATACTTTCTCTGACTGTGAGAAGTCTCGACCATCGGTTACCAAATTGACAAAAAAACAGGATCTGTTAAAAACCTGCTCATATTTCTGTCTCCTGAGGACCCAAAACAAACCGAAAATTGTGCCTCAGTTCTATTTAACCGATGGTCTTTAACTCATCATCCAATCAGAGACCTTCACCTCCAATACTGACACACCGAGGAGCCAATGGGATCCAAGCAGGTTAATAATATAATAATAATAACAACTCTATTGCTTGTTGTATAAAAAGTTGCGTAGTTCAATAATCATTTCATTTGTCGTTTGTGTTTCTGAGGGTAAACATTAAAAATCACAATACTGTCATCTGGATAAACAAAAACAAAACAATACAAATCTGATATGGCAACCACTATAACACTAGTCTGTTGCTATGGGAACAAACACAGGGGCGGATATAGTGCTGGGGGAGATGCAAAAGACACACCGGGGGTGTACATTACCATGGTAACAGGTGATGTACAGTACTTTAAAGTGAGGCTATGCTGTCTGTCAGTTTTTCTGTCACTGTCCCTCAACACATTCCTGTTAAATCAGTGATATGATGCAGATAAAATATGATATATATCAGGACTCAGAGCAGCGCTGTAAAGCTAATGACATTTAGTGGGAACAAACAGTGCTGAATGTTTGATCGGTGGCACAGGAAGCTGTGGCTACAGAAGCACAGCTATGTAGTGAAAGTGATGGAGCTGGCTGTGGAAAAAACTCCTGTGCCTCAATGTAGATGTTTCTAGTGCCAGTTTAAGATTTCACAGGTTTCACTGTCCCTTACCAAACACCTCGTAGGGGTGAAATGATTGTGCATGGTGTGATACAGTAGGTTTTGCAGTGCAGGGGGAAGCAAACTTAAAAACAGCTTTTTGTTGTGCATGAAGTTTGGTGACAGTGAGCTAAAAGACTTTAAAAGGTGCATCACAGTTTGGGAAATTCAAAGAGGTAAAGCTCAAATGAGTTTGTGAAACTGAGCCACAACTAAAAACAGCTGAGCTATCTAAAGGAATAGTTTGACATTTTGGGAAATATGCCTAATCGCTTTCTCACTGAGTGAGAGATGAGAAGATCAATAGCACTCTCATGTCTGTGCGTTAAATATGACGTCTTACAAAAAATACACAAGTGAACACAGTGGATTTTGGTGGTTTCATCCAGGCACAAACAGAAATGCAAAAAAAGTTAGAGGTGTTTTAAGCACATTTTGAGGCAAGCCGGCCGTTTCTAAGTGCTTCTGCTTGTATGCGAAGCTAAGCTAATTGCGGGCTGGCTCTAGCCTTATATTTAACAGACAGATATGAGAGCAGAGCTGCAACAATTAGTTGATGAATCGATTAGTCGAATGACAGAAACTATTTTGATAATCGAATAATTGTTTCAGTAATTTTTTAACATTTGCTGTTTTTTAAAATCTTAAACATGAGAATTTGATGCTTTTCTTTGTCATACGTTATAATAAACTGAATTTTGGATATATGGACTGTTGGTCGGATAAAACAGACCATTTGAAAACGTTGCCTGTTTCACTGTTATTTCACATTTTACTGACAAAATGATTAATCTGGAAAATAATGGGAAGATTACACGATTATGTAAATATGAACAGTCTTGATTTTCTCATTCAGCACGCATAAAGAAAGTATATGAGTTTCCCAAAATGTAAATATATTCCTTTAACTGGAATGATTCAAAGATCTGACGACGGACATGATCGAGTTATCTTTTCTGACAAATCGTTCCACCCCTACATATTTAGTACCAAATCTGTCTGTGTCCATCATCCTGGTCTAACCCTCGACAGTGTGACAGCATCTCATCATCATCATCATCATCATCATCATAGCAACAGACAAAACAATAAACATGTAAACAAAAACAACAACAGAACATAAAATGGATCAGTTAAAGTTAATACATTTTCAGAATGTTAAACTAAAACGGATAAAAACATTATCACTCTGTGTGTGTGTGTGTGTGTGTGTGTGTGTGTGTGTGATCTTTTCATACTGTTTCAGGTCATGTGCATACCCCAAACTCTCTGTACCATGTTGCATTTGGTGTGTGAGTGTAATTTGGTTAGCTAGTATGCTAAGCAGTTACAAGCATGGCTTTCCATTTATAGCCCTGAGCTCTCTACGGGCTGAGTCCCATTCCAGCTGCTCGCTCCCTTCTATGCCTCCTTCCCTAGCAGAGAAAGAGAGCAGAAGGAAAGGCTAACTGGATAAGCCACAGAAGGGAGCTGCATTCTGGGTTGAAACTTAGCACTCAGCTACTGTGGGACGTGTCTCAAAAACTGCCTCGTTTCCTCTCCTCTCCCATTCCTTCATCTCCTTTTTTTAAGAGGTGGGAAAAAAGAAGAAGGAGAGAAGAAGGAGGAGTCTTTGGCATTGAGGAGAGGAGAGGTGAAGAGAGGAGACTTTGACATTGAGACTTGTCCTCCAGCAGATAGTGGGTCTTTCTGTGAAGCTGTGGGAAGGGAGGGGTTAGTGAGGGGGTTGGGGTGGAGCCAGCGCTTTTGACTGACAGGTGAATAAAGCTGCTGAACCAATGGGAGCAAAGTTAAATAAAAAAAAAAGAAAAATCAGGAAGGAGCGGGATGAGCTGAGCTACAGATTCTAATGACAGAATCTCCCATAAAGCCACAAAATGACCCACTATCCACTGTACCACGCTATGACAGGGCTGTATGCATGGATATATGTTAATGTGTGTGTGGATATGTGTGTGTGTGTGTGTGTATGTGTACAGTCACTGTGACCCAGTCAAAAACATGTTCATCAGTCCAATCTGGGAGGAAGGAGCTCAATAGTCTCATCTCCTCTCCTCAGCTAAACACCTCCCAAGTGAAAGAGAAGAAGAAGAAGAAGAAAAGATGGAGAAGAAGAAAGTTGGAGAGGAGAGTGACTATTGATCTCCCTCCTGCTGAACACTGCTGTTTGGAGCCAGAGCCTTAGATAAACAGAGTTTGGCCAAGTCCAGTCAGAGCCATGCATAGACAGAGTTCTCGCCACCACTGGGCGTTTTAACGTTACAGTCTGTCTGTCTGTCTGTCTCTCTCTCTCTCTCTCTGGCTTCTATTGGTGGAGAGTCGCCATTTCCGGGTCATGTGACCTCTTGCTGCTGTCCCATTGGTTGAGTGGCCTAGTGGGCGTGGCCTAGTGGGTCTCTTTGAGGGCTTTGAGGAGAGGGGGGTTCTGGGTAATGATATGATCCTAGAGAGAGGACGACAACAACAACATCAACAAAAACAACAAAACAAAACAACAACAACAACAACAACAACAACAACCAATCGGGTGCTAGGTGGGTGGAGCGTGCAGCAAGACAGAGAGTGTGGAGGTGTGCTCTAACCTAGCATAGAAGTAGAGGATCTAGAGCAAGCAACACAGCAGCAAGCAGCGTGACAGAGCTCCGAAGAATTCATAGTGACCAGACTGTTTACGTTGCCATCATTGATGCAGCATTTTCACTGCGTCATACAGCACAGCTCTACTGAGGTTAACTAGCTCTTTTTTGGCTTTCCATTATTGGATGTTGTAGATACTGCCTGGAACCTGGTATTTCTTTTGGCACCAACTCGGTTGAGGTTCCAGATGAGCTGAGCCGAAAAAACCCAAATCACTTGCGCGACATCCTGCAGAGACCCTGCCACTTTTAAATAGCTGAGCTAGCATCGAGCTAGCACTCGACCCAGATTTTAAAAATGGCAGTCCGCAAAGCTACGGCATTCAAATTGTTGTGCAGATGTTTCTCTGTTTGGGTGCCGATTTAAGGATTCAGCGAGTGTCACGTTAAAAATTATGCCACGAGTTGCGATTATGTTGGTCCAGTGTACTGGCTTAAACTGGTTTGATTTTACGCAAACCAGCTGAATTGTTATGTTTCTCATGACAAGTTCGAGCAAAGTTAAAATAAAGCCTACATCACTTAGCTGGGCTGACAGCTTCAAGCTTCACGTAGGTATACTGGTCTGCTCCAGTGATTGCTTTAACATCAGACCAGATTAATAATATTAAATATTTTATGACTGACTGATTATTGGTCACTGATGTGGCCCATGGCAGCAAAGGAAATCAAACTTTTAGCATCAAATGCTCTCCACTATTTACATGATGTTTCTATTTATTAATTTTTAATTTGTAGGTTAGTTTTAGTCATCCAACCTGAGATGGTTTGTTGGGACTGGGTGATGTGACTTAAATGAATATCACAATATTTTTCCTTTAGAGATGTGTTTTTAAATGCTAGTTGTTCCTGTACAGTTGCTTAACATTAGAAATTCTGTGTGTGTTAACACATCTTTAGCCACAGCTTTAGTGCTAATGTCTTGTATATATTTTCATTAAACACCATTTTCTCCTGTTTATATTTAGTTCAGGGACTCAGGCTTAGTACTGTCTTTTTGTTTCCCTTGTTTGTTTGTAAGAGACATATTTATGTTTAATATTTTGGACTTTGGTTCACCCTGAACACAAAGCTTCATACTTTGTAGGTAACATAAATATTTATTGTGTTTAGCAATAAATTGCTGGCTATTTCTATTTACTTTTGCTCTCTGATTTAATCCTTAAGTTGCACTCTCACATGCCTGGACTGGGGCGTGACACAAGCCTTACACCAAACTCTTCATACAATTTTAAACAAGAACTGCTCAAACTTTCTTTGGTCATTTTTCCATTATAAAAAGCTTTTAATAGTTAATTTATTAAAACAATGACATGATAACATCCTGTTATCGTGACATGATTCGAATGAAAGTAACTTAACGACGATAGTAACAGTATTTGCAAATCTGAAACCTTCTTCTTAACACCTACTCTATTGATTCATCATTTTTAATATTGTACAAAGGCTCATTTTGGCTCAGTAGTGCTAAAAATACCCACAACTTCAATTAGTCAAAACGCTGAGTTCAGTCAAGGTTGACTGTCAGCGTGTCTTTGCTCAGCTCTGGAAACTCTAAGTCTATGGTGGATCATGCTGAAGGGACACATGCAGGGAGAGGGGAAACACTTTTACACTGATGCGCGCAAATATACACACACATGCATGCACATACACACCACACAAACACACACAAACACCACCCAGAGGTGTTGCATGACGGGGAGGTTATCAAAGAGGCCCAAAGGAGTGTCAAGGTGAAAGGTCAAGAGGTCAAACCAATCCGGGGTCAAACACTGAGAGAGGGACAGCATCTCCACACCTGGCTCTGGGGTGTGTGTGTGTGTGTGTGTGTGTGTGAGAGGGAGAGAGAGTGTGAGTAAGTGTGACTGTGTGTGAGTGTTTTGTATTCCCACTGAGATAATGTTAATATGTTGTTTTAGTATACTGTGTATGTTGTGTATGGTGATGCGTATGTTTGCGTGTACTCACACTGCGTGCTCGGGTCTGTATCCGTGGTGAGTTTGACGTAGTTGCTGGGAAACAGACCCTCTCTCCCATTGAGCTCTCCCTTCCACCAATCACAGTCGTCCTTGTTGAGCACCGTGATCACCTGACCCTTCAGGAAGGCCAGCTCGTCGTCGTTCTGGGCCACATAGTCGTACATGCCGATCACCTGACACACAGCTTAAGGAACAGAGACAGATAGGACGCACATTATGTATGTAACCATTTCAGCTTCACGGTCACATGTGACAGTTACAGAGACAATGTCTTTTTAGCTAATAAAGCTGTCGATCTCATCTCTGTGGTGGAACCAGATGCTGCTACAGATGGAGTGCATCTGTATTTTAAAAGAAGCTTGAGGTGTTATTAACATTGCCAAGTTCAGCTACGTTGTATTTAAGTTTTCTCACTTATTAATCCCTCATTTAGTTTCCCAGCATATTATGGAAAACAGGACTTTAAATGTATTGTCAGTGTATCCATTTGTGAGTGTACCTGTGCTGGCAGGAGCCAGTTTGGGAGGGGTGGGCTCTGTGGGCGTTGTCTTGCTGGTGCTGGGACTGAGCAGCTTCACATAGTTGGCTGGAAACCAACCTATCTGACGCTTTTTCCCCCGGGCCTGAACCAATCGGAACACAGCATATTATCAGTCATAAAATGCAAACAGAATTTGGATTCCTGGAAGTAAATATGACTTACAATATAAAGGAAAACATATGCCATATAATCCAAGGTCAACTACAATTTAATTATTAGGTATTAACAAAATCCAGATATAAAATTCACTTAGTTAGTCATTTAAAGGAGAACTGACTACCCCCAAAATGTGTAGTGTAATTAAACTGGATCTGGCAATAGGCACAAGGTTACTGGATTTAATGTAAGGTCAACATGGTGAACATTTCTTTGCATATGTTAGAGTTTAAGCTTGAGTACCTGGAGCTCACCCTCCCACCAGCCCCCGGGATTCTTTTTTCTAATGAGGATGAGCTGTCCTGGAGCTAACGTCAGCTGCTCTGCTCCTGTGGCACTGTAGGGGGCGATCACCTGAGCGATCTCTGATGCAGAGAGAAACAGAAGAAGATGATGTTATTCAGTCAGCCAGGTTCAGTGTCTGATTGCTTTAACTTTGTAATGAGTGTTGACATCACATTTCAACTACTGACTTCACCTAAAAATGTATATTTGACAGAATCAAGGTGGTAACATCTGCAAAAAGGGCAACTAAAAGCTCACCTGGTTTCTTTCCCAGACTGCCCGTCTTCCCCGCTGGTCCCAAAGACTGGAGACAGAGTTTAAATAACAACCATTACAAATATTTCCCTTGTTGTGTAAAAACATCAAAGACACACTGACAGTTCTGGTTTGTCCTCATATTTCTGAGCAGAATCTCACCTCTGAGGCTGAGTCTCGTGGTTTGACATAATTGGAAGGGAAGACTCCAGTCTTGCCTCCGACCATGCCCGTCCACCAGTCCCCTTCTTTCCTGGTCACCATGACGATATCTCCTTGCTGGAAACTCAGGTCACCCTGTTCACTGCTCTCGTAGGTGTACATGGCCACGTACTCTGTGTACATGCATGTAGACACGAGGAGTCAATGACAATTATCCACCTTACTTTTCAAATAATGTATATTTACATGCTTGTGTATGTTACCTTCTCCAGACTCAGAGGGTTTTGTTGGGGAAGGGGAGGGACGTTTTCCATTGGGTGGACTTTCTGATACTCCAGATTCACTAGAAGAGACAAGGAAAAAATCTTTCTTTGCAATGCTCTTACATAAAAGACCACAAACATAACTACAGATTTAACTGATTTTGAATATTTTAATCATAAGACCATGCATACACCAGAGAATTCGGTCAAGACACAGGACCACACCCTCAGTGTTTTTATTTAATTATATCTAATTTAAAAAAGTAGGTCATAAACAGGCGATCAAACATGACTTGACTCGAGTGTTCAAGTCCAGTAAGTCCAGTAGGACCAAAACGTTAGTGTAACTAATAAATTGTGAAGCTGAGCAAGAGTAGTGTACAGGATTTTCTCTCTAAAGACTCAGGTGATGTTTTCCAACGCACCTGCATCTGAGACAGTTGGATGTGTGAGTTTCTCTCTTCAAACAAGTCGCAAACAGTAACATTGAGATTATATGTGTAAACCCTTACACTACACGATCATTTGGGCAGATAATCTGCCTCTAATTAGGAATACCCCCACGATTGTCAGGGGGGCGAATCAGATCTAAAATTCTTCCAATCATCCTCTAGTGTCGGACCAGCATTAGAAGTCCTGACTTCAAAAGCCAACCAGCATGTCAAGGCTGAAGGAGACGAAACATGATCCTGTGTTTTTTAGTTTTGTAAATAATCTCTCAGTCTCAGCAGAATTCATTGAGTCTTTTTGACTTGATGCAACATTTTGACCCACCTAGTGTTTTTGCTGCGTGCTGTGGCACCAGGTGGGGGCGTCATGGTGGCGGAGATGAGCTTGACGTAACTTTTGGGGAACCAGCCTCTCTGTCCGGTCTGCAGTTCACCTAACCACCACATGTCCTGCTGCTCCAACACTGTTATTATCTGTATTGATAACAACAACAGTACTATTAGTTCTATTATGTTTAAAAATTAATGATCCCACCCACAAGGAAGCTGCAGCCTGAGAGTGCAATGTACAGTATTCATATGGGAAATTCCTCATCTACCTCATTTTTGTTAAAGTTGAGGTGGTTGTCCTTCTTCGCTCTCCATGGATACAAGGCCTGAGCCTGCAGACCCTCGACCTTCTCCCCCTGACAAACAGAGAACAACATTCAGTCAGTTCAAAGGTTCATGTACAAACACAGTAGCAACTCAATAATCTTAAAGTACGTCGTCAGCAAGTAAACCTACTCTGGTGGGCCCAGTTGTTTGAGAGACATTTATCCAGTTAAGGTCCAGGACTCAACGTCTCACAGAGTTTCATTATGTTCGTACCTGTCCTAGCACGGGAGAAGGAGAGGACCCCGTCGTCATGGTCGCAGGTGTGAAGGCAGAGCGCTGTCGTAGCTGTGCTGAGGGAACACTGAGTGAAGGATTTTGACTGGTTGAAGAGGTTGGCCATGCGTCCCATCCTTCACTGTCTGACTGACTGGCTGTGTTGGAGGGCCAACTGGAAATATACGCCCACAGACAACCCAAATATTAGTGGAGCACTACAGGCATGTGGGCGAAGATTGTGTTTAAAATGGACACACTGAGACTCTAAATGGTGACATTGAAACAGAGCTGCTAATAAATCAATCAACAGATTTTTCAAATCATTAAATATGTAGTGGGAGACTCTAATTTTCTATCCTTAGACGCACCAGTGAAGCAAAACTGCGTCTGGTTCTGATAACACTGACACAAGCAGGACTCACTTAGTGCTGAAGTCAGCCCAGTTACTGTTGGCGGAGGACGTGGAGGAAGAGGTGTGTCCAGGTGCTGGGGGAGGCGTGGTCATTGGCTGCTGGGCTGAGGTGGGTGTGGCTGAGGCTGTTGCGCGCAGGCTGATCGGTGCTTCGCTGTCGGGTATCCGTTCTGCGTAATTGGCTGGAAACCAACCAGTGCGACCCCTGAGCTCTCCTCCCAGCCAGCCGGGTTCACCTGTTTGGGACTCATCCACCTGTGAGAGCAGAGGGGCGGGATTAAGATAACGCTGAAACACGCAAGCACACACAGGGGCTGTGTTCGAAATCGCATACCAACATACTGCATACTACACACTAAATTATTGATTACATATGCTATTACCAGTAGACTATTTACACTACCATATACTCAAGCGCTATGTCTTCTCAGCATCACAGGACTGTGTCGTTCACGACGTTACCTGTCCAAGCTACTGTTTAATTAAAATGTACATGACAAATGTAAATCAACTTGACCTCTTCCATTTAATTCAATATTTTTCAGCATTACAGTAAGGCGAATTTAGTGTTTTTTAAGCTCCTGCACTTTTCTCCTAACTGTAACTTAAGAACACTTGCCACCAGTCCTAATTATTATAATTTAAACTGTAAGCCTCATGTCCACCATCAGACAATCAGAAGAACCACAGTGCATTGTGAGGCGGTTGAGTATGACCAATACGCTCATAAATTTTTGCCAATCCAGAATACATCTGGGCATTTCACACGTACATAAAAATTCACAAGCACTGCGGTCAGCTCTGCATACTCAATTTAGCACCATACTTAATATGAATAGTATGTCAGTATGCAATTTCATCCAGACCCGGGCACATCAGTAGGGATGTGTGTGTGTGTGTGTGTGTGTTTAGATTCATAACAACAGAGCGATGGTGTAAAAGACAGCAATGGCCACAACAACAGCAGCGGCAGCATCAACTGTTGATTTCCAGGAAGTATAATGACCAAATTAGTGAACAATCAAGTGAGACAAGTGACACATAAACTTGGAAACTTTTGTTCACGGTTTACTTCGTGTTCTGGTTTTTGTTTCTATCATAACAACCAAGTTAAGGACCTTCCTTAATTATCTGTCTCACTCAATAATTCTAAATAACCTCATGATAAAACCTGTGGTTGTCCCCTTCATTACAAATCAGAAAGTATTTTTACTTTATTTACATTTGAAGTCCATGATGTTGCTTTCAATTACATTATTTGTTGTAAAACTTGGCGGGTTTACATCCAGTGTGATTTGTATGTAAACCCTGCTCATCTTATTCATGTTAAGTTTAATTATGGAGACACTGACAGTTATAAAGACTACATTTTAAGTAGCTTTTATTTACTCAGAGAGGTCTAACTGTAAAGTGCAACGCTGCGTAGCTTTACACTCAGTTAAGCACATTCAGAACTTTTCACATTAACCATGAAAACAAATCAAGCATAACAACATTTACGGACCTGATTAGAATGATTTGGTTAAAAAATACAAATTAAAATAAGCCAACAACATTCATCCACTGGCAAATGAATGATCAATGGAACGACATGAGATGAACCAATGACAGCAAGAGCTCAAATGAAAGCTGGCTTGTGATTGGTGGAGGCACAACACTGGGCGGGGGCAAGAACTTACCCATTCCCCCTTCACCTTCAGTTCGCACAGCAGAGGAGAGAACAAACAGTTAATACACACACACCACACAGTCTCTCACAAACACACACACCTCACAGATCACAAAAACAAACTTCAGAGAGGGGACAGTCGAAGAGAAACACACACTCACACACAAAGTAATATATCTGCTCGTACAACACGTATACACATATATTAGTGTATGTGTGTAAATTCTCGGGTTGATGTGTTTCGTATTCCAACTTATTTTAGGTAAACTTGCTGTACACAAATTTCCTTTTGTTAAACGAAACTTAAGACTCTCACATGACCTCAATCTGCACCACCGTCCTTCTGTATTCCCGCGTTTTTTGTAGCACGGTGAATGGCTGAAGGATGCAAGTGTATGTGTGCTTCGTTTGTGTGCATATGCATACCATGATTACGTCTCCGGGGGCGATACTGATCTCATCATGGCTGCGAGCATCAAATGGATATAGAGCCCTGTAGTAGACCACCTTCACTGGCTGCTGCTGCTGGTCGAAGCTGCTGACTGGTGCTTTCTGGTCAAACAGACTGGGGACTGGAGCCTTCTCTACTGTAAATCAAAAGAGAGAATCCACCATCACATGTCAGCTGTTGGTCAAACTCCAACACAACATATTCTCAGTGGCGGGGCTGGGCAATATGGAGAAAACCATCCATCCATCTGCCTCCTGTGTTCTGGGATCCCCAGGCCTCCTACCAGTTGGACGTGCCTGGAACACCTCTAATAGGAGGCGCCCAGGATGCATCCTGATCGGATGCCCGAACCACCTCAACAGACCCCTTTCGGAGTGAAGGAGCAGTGGCTCTACTCCAAGCTCTATCCCGATGTCTGAGCTCCTTACCCTGTCTCTAAGGCAGAGCCCAGCCACACTTCTTTGGAGGAAACTCATTTCAGCCACCTGTATCCGCGATTGTGGAGAAAATCAAACATAAGAATACTTTTATCTTTAAACAAATACCTCAATATTGATATTGCGACGACGTTGAGAGGCTTGACTCTCAGTGCTTTCACAAAATATTTACACAATGAGATTTTTTTAAAATAATCGTCTGTAATGTAGATACAATGTGGCAAACTATAGAACAGCTTAAACAGTCTATTAAGTTCAGAAAAGTACCTCACTTCACTGTACTGCAGCCTTTAAACCCAGGAACAGACAACACTTACAATATTATGATATCCAAAATCTAAGACAATATCTATAATAATAGTCTTATATTATGATATCAATATACTGTATACTTATACTTCCCTACATGTCAGAGCCAAATATCGACCACACCGACAAGCAAGACCATCTCTGCATCCTCTACACTGGAGAATGGAGGAATTAAACATCAGCTGGACAACCTCTGTGCCCGCATCACTTTCCAACAGGATATTAGACGCTGAAATGTCCTTTGTTTCACCAAAACTTGGCTAAACGCTAGATTACCCTACAGTGTCATTTAACCAGGTGAGTCTTTTTCTACATATCAACCTGACAGAAAAGAAGAAAAAAAGGAGAAGGCCTGTGCTTTATGTTGAATAAGTTGGTGTGACAGTAAGAACACTGAAATCCATCCCTTGCCATTTAATGTGTCCCACAGACCCTAAATTCCAGCTTGAACTCTGCTAGAAACTCCAGGACGAAGTGAAGATGCTACTTGGTTCAATAATTTAGCTCCACGTAAAACTGGCCGCTAATAACACCAAACCGACCTACCACAACACACATCACTGCTTTTGGGATCTCATGTTGTCACTTGTGTTCTCTTTTACGCATGCATACACTCTTACAGCTATAACCCACCCGTTGAGGCCCAGGGGTCGGTCGGCTGACTGAACAGCTTGTTCAGTTTCTCCTGCATGTCCTTCTTGCCTCTCCCCTCATCCTCCTTCTCTTCTGCTATTCCTGCTCCCTTCTTGCCCTCTTCCTCCTCATCCTCCAGCCCTCTCCTCTTCCTGTCCTCCTCTTCCTGAGTCACTCTGTTTAGCCAGGCATGGGGTGCAGAGATGGAGGGGGGGCTGGGAGCGTTGGGGGCAGAGCTCACTGCTTCATCCCTCCAGGCCACGCCCTCCTCTGATGACAACCTGATGAGAGGGAGAGAGGCATATGGATTGAATGATTAACCAAACTTTATTTTTATATTGTAAAGTACCAACAACACTTTATCGTATAATACAAAAAATGAGTCATTAACTAATGCAATAACGTGGACATAACTCTCCATTCTTACCTGCTGTCCTGCAGTTCAGCAGACTTCCTCTCAATCGGGGTGTGTATGTGAGGGTGTGTGTGTGTCAGTGTGTGTACGTCTCCTTCCAGCTCCCTCTGTTTCTGCCTCTGCTGCCGACTGTGGATCTCCCTCAGTTCCTGCAAGGCATCATTGGATACAGGAAGGAACAGCGGTGAAGAGGAAGTGGGATCAGAGGGCTGGTTGCTACGGGTTACCATCGACAACAAACAAGAACGACAACGGCAGCAGCAGCAGCAGTATGTATTAGTCAGGTGATCAAGGCAAGCTCCGCCCCTTCAACTGTGTCACTGAGGTGAGGAAACATCCCTGCTGGTAACCATGGCAATTAACTGAACCTGAACTCTTTTGAGAATTAACGATGACGAGCAGCTTGTTGTTTTTAAACTTGAACTAGGACTCGTAGCTGCTGCTTAACATCCTTACAATCTCTCCAGGAGTGCACTGACCAGTGCAAGAGATCAACAACAGACTGAGACAGGAAACATTTGACATGTAATGCATGCCTGTCCATCCTGGAAGAGGGTTTTGATAGTGATATCTATTTCTTTTTCCTTGTTACAGGGTTGCTGTTGTTTTTTGTTTTTTTTGAAAGACGTTTTTCTTTATCCCATTTGACAGACTAAAGAAAGAGTGTTTTGCTCTCTTCAGACTGTAAAGATTTTTTTAAGGCAAAATTGCGATTTTGCTATGATCAGAATGGTCATGATTTAAACGTTAAGTTTGGTATTTATTAACCTGGATACTTTCTTCTTATACTTTTGTATCTAAGTGACTAATAGGAACAACAATTTTTGAAACTGTGCTGCAGATGGCAGCAGTGTCACAGGCTACAATGTAACTACTCGGGGCATGTTTGCACCATCAAAATGCGTCCATTAAAAGTGCCTGATTTTGCCACTGACAGCCTCTGATTGTTATTTTTAGTGTCTCAAAACATTATGGAAAGGATTAAGGATCCCTACAGAGATAGGCCTTCATCTTAAAGAGAAAGATCCTTTCATTAAACTAGAAACAGCGCTGAAAACGCAACAGTAAAACCCACCAAACTACATTTAAATAAACAGTAATCTTATTATCATAAAACACACTTTATTTGAAGTCTACTAAAATAAAATAAAACTAAAAAAACCTGTCTTAGGTCATCTTTCCATTGTCCTAACAATCACCAACTATAGTTCAGTTTAAGTAAACCCTTAATTCATCCAGTTTGAAAATACACGCTAAAATTACTGTTTATTTAAATGAAGTCCGGTGTGTCTGCCAATGGCGATGTTGGGTCTATTTCTTGCTTAAAAAAAAAAAAAAAAAAAAAAAAAAAGATCATACTCTTTGACAAAAAGGTCAACTTGTGTAAGAATCCTTTCCATAACTTGTCAGACACTTGGAATAATAATCTGAGCCTGCCTGTCAGTGGCAAAACACAGGATCACTTTTAGTGGAAGTAAATTGACGGCAGACACATGCCCCAAGTGATTACACTGCGGCCTGTTTTGCCACTGCCAGCTGCAACAGTCTCACTCAATGCTGGACCAGTTTCAGAATTTATTGTTCTGATTAGTCACTTAGACACAAAAAGCGTGGAAAAATAGGGTCCGGGTTGACAAATACGAAACTTACCCTTAAACAGTGAAGCAGCTAGGAAGTGGCATATCAAGTTTTTTTTATGTTAAGGAGATAAAGTACTAGACTCACCTTTCCTTACTGAATTTGGGTCACACAGGAAGGATTTGAGTTAGCCAAAAAGAAGACCAAATTGTCTCATCGACAGGTTTGTCACTGTAATGCTTTTAATGCAACATCCCACCTCACTGCCACCCTATATACCATTGCCTGCAGTTGGTCAACCAAATTGCTAGCTGTGGTATGAATGGACTTCTAGTTCAACAAGCAGCTCCCTTTTTTTCTGCTTACATCTTTATGAGTAACACAGCCCAGGAGAATCGTTTGAGTGGGGTGGTGTATATCAGTGCTTCTGCATTTTGTGATTGTGAGGTAAAACATTTGAGAAGACACACTGTTTATCACCTGTTAGACTGCAGCGTCCGGGCAATGAGTGACAAGGAATCAAGGAAAAAATAATCTTTATTCCCATTTACTGTCTCACTGCAATCATTCGCTGCTCCTCTTTCCTGTCTTTCTCTTGTGTGGTCAGTGCAGCATGTGTTTTTCTGTCTAAACAGGATTTCCCCAATATGACTCTTGAGCTGCTCAAGCTGGTGTGGACAGAAGACAAACATCTCAATGACCGCAGCAACTACTTGGCAACAACGATTTGTTGTATGCATGTACCAATCGTGTCTTCTGGGTAACAGATGTAATTGTAAATTCATTATAGCATGTTTAACAGACCAAAGTAAACCCAATATGGCTTTGGGGAATTTGTGGAGATCGAATCATATATAAAACTTATGGAAAGATTCCTTAATGTCAAGTGGGAGACCAGGGGATGTCACTGGGAAGGGGCTTTGTCACTACTGGAGGGTTGGCTCTGACCCGGCCAAAAACACAGGGCTTCGGTCATGGCGGCAGGGCGGAGCTTGCACAAGGCACAGAATGTTTTTGGGTGGTGTTAGGTATAAACAAAAAAGGGGGAGGAGTGGAGGGGAGTCAGGGGATGCGGTGGGGCAGCTCTGTGTAGTCATGACAACCAGCTGTGCCATTAGAACACACTCTGTTACTATAACAACACAAGGCAGCTGTCATGTTTCAGCCAAACAACCAACGTGAGGAAACCTTCAGAAACAAGCAACCAGAAAGAAGAGACTGACGGAGGAGTAAAACTACAACTCTGCAGAAAAGAGAGAGAGAGAGGACACCAACTCAATCTGAAACAGGAAGTGGGGGACAAGAGACAACAGAACATGCCTACACACAGACTACACGCACCCACACACATTCACACAAATCCAGACAGGCCTACCATACTTAGATTCTAGCGTATTCACTGATAAATGTTTACTAGCTTCTACTTGTCTGGCTGAAACATCATTTGGTAGCACAGAGGCTGTAGCTGTACAGTGACTGTAGTAATCTAGTAAAGTAGCCTAGCATAGCAACAGCATTAAGTCACCCAATCTAGTACACCTGCTAACCTAGCATGACTGCTAGCTTAGCATCACAACTGCGTAGAGAGTTAACTATGGGAGCAAAGTAGTGAGCTAACACCAGCTTGGACGAGGGGATGAGAGAGGGATAGGGAGCAGGGGGTAAAAGAGAATAAGAAGGTGATTCAAGAAAGAGATTAAAAAAGGATGAAGAGACATGGGGAGAAAGAAAAAGAAAAGAGAAAAAGTTAGGAGAGACAAAGAAAGAGGGGTAGGGTGGGAAAGGGAAGGGAAGCTGGGTTGTTGTGTGGACCTTTATAATGTAGTCTAGCCGAGCCAGACACACCCTGACGGCTGACACACACTCCTGTAGCTGTCCCTGCTGCTGGCACTGAAACACACACATATACATATATACATACTCACACAGAGCGTCAACCATTCTGTAGACACAGACACACACTCACAGACAGTTAATGTTTACACACTCTGTCCAGTCAAGGTACTGATTGTTGGAAGTGAACTTGTTTTGTTTATGAGCAGGTTCTGAGAAATGTATCTGATATAGCAACACCGGATACTTTATGTCCTCATGGTATTAGCCTTTGTTAATGCCATCTCACATATTTACATATATACACTCTGGAAAATGACATATATGACTGTTAAAATGATCAACTAATATCAGACACAGCACAGACATAACAGCAGTTAGGTTATGCTGGGTAAGTCTACTTGTAAAATGTTGGTCTTGGCATTCAACTGCAATTTCATTTTTTTCCACGTCAATTCAACATCTCTAAAAATATCGAAGACCATAGCTCCTACGTGGACATTTGGTAAACGCTTTCATTATCTCAGTTCCTTTCAAACTGCTTTCCAATTACCTGAATACACGTTTTAATTCCTGATGTAAGTCTGGTGATTAACTCCCAGTAGAGATTACACAAAAAAGACAGAGCACAATGAGGCTTTGACTCATGCAAGGAGAGGCTCTTGTGAGTCACTGTGATGAGCAATATGCTGTTGCAACTGTTAAGTGTAGCTGGTGTTACGAAAACAGGCTGAAGTTGGAAACAACACAGCTGTCATCGTATTTAGTGTCCTGTGCAATATGCCTGAGCAGATTCTTTCACTGACCCATCTGAACTGGGTAGTAAACAATTATTGAGTTAGTGTTTTTAGATGTTTACTAAATTTTCTGGTTAGTAATGAGGCTGACATGACTGAATTTACTCCACACTAATAAATTAATATATCAATATATCTTTCCTTAATTTTATTTTGTCTTTTTTATTTGTATTAACTTTTTTGTCCAGTTTTTCTATCATATATTTTAGTGAGGTTGTATTGTCATGTCATCATAATGCTGTGTGTATTATGTATAGTATTTGCCTGTACTACATAAATAAAAGAAAAATATAATAACTTTAAATCTGTAAAAAACTAATCTGGAAGATAAATATCTCTGCCATTAAAAAAATCAAAAAAGTATTTTCCGCTTTACCATTAATATTTCCTTCCGTTCTGTTTTCACTGAGTCACAAATGCTGAGTTTTGCCAACAGCGCATTGATTTGCTCTGGATTTGTGGATTTTATTGAGTGCATCCTTGTCAGAGGTGTTTAAGACTCTGACTTGTGAGGTTAGAAAAAAAAAAACAGCACACCAGAATCAGTACATGAGTATGTGAGTGCTTTTCAGTAGTCAAACCATTCGTAGCTCGATGATTTACAGTCAAGCTTCAACTGGCTGAAATACATCCAGCTGCCTGGCGGGGGCATCACAGTGCACAAACAGGAAATGTCTGCACAAACCAGGCATTTTAAACGTCTGGTTTGCAGGTGTTAAAAATGGCAAAGCCTTCTACAGTAACTAGAATTCCTGAAGCTTGCAAGTTAGTGAGGCTGTACTACCTTTTACTTGTTTCTCAAATAGTCTGCCAAATTAGCCTATGCTTCAGGTCTGCCATAAGAGGCAGTGTGTTCATCATATGATTTGGTATCATTTTGTATTAGAGTATATCCCCGCTGCAGTACCACCCCAGTCCAGCAGCGGCAGTGTGCTCTACCTGTCTCCCTCTCTGTTCCTCCTGAAGCTGGCGTCGCAGGGCTTCTATCCTGGCACAGTGGTTGGCATAGAACTCACACAGAGACTGGCATGGGCAAGGGAGCAAAAGGCCAGTGTAGGAGATAAATAAAGGAGTAGAAAATATACAAGGAAGGGTTTATTATGTGGATTGAACAAAGAATATGATAAGATGAAAATGAAGGCAAAAGGTCAAGAAATACAGGATGAAGAAGCAGGAGGGAGACACAGATGAGGAGGACAGCAAGTATTGGAGATGAAGAGCGCCAGCGGGTATAGAGGACAGAGGAGGCACAGCAGTGTGACGAGAAAAGATTTTGGGGAGAGGAAGTGGTGTAGAAAGGAAGGTGGACGGCAGTATAGTCAAACATTGTTCACATCTCAGTGGTCGTAGGCTCTGTTTTTCAAAGAATCACACCACTGAGACATGACTGCATCTGGAGAAAACTGGTATCCAACACTGCTGGTTTTGTTTGTTGCTCAAAAGGCTTTTCGCCACATTCTCTAATCACTGTGTTATGTTGACTAAACTGAATAAGACTGAGAACCAACTTCATTAGATTAGCTAATAGAAAATCTATTTATTGTGGTCTGTGTTGTCTCTGCTTTCCTCCCTTCCCCCTCTTCCTTCGCACTCTCCTCCTTGCTGGAACAGACCACAGGACTAATTCTCCTCTCTCTGACCAGACTCAGTATTCTGGGGAAAGAACAGGGACAAAAGGTGGTCTAGGAAACATAAACAGACTGCAGTGCCCCAACCCTTAAAGGAATAAAATCCCTCCATCTCCCTCTCTCAGTAGTAGATTTTTGGTGAAAGCTACAAGAAGCAGCTGTCTGGGAAACCGCTCAGTGTTCCTGTGCACAGCTAGCTCTCTCCAAAAACACGGCAATCCACATTAATACACACAATAAAACTCCATACAAACACAGATACTGTAGTCAGATATAAACATGAAAACACTTCAGTAAACATGAACATTGTGATTATTTTAAACTCGCGTGAGAATGGGGTTATGAGGGACGGGACAGGACATGGTTTAAAGCTACAGTCATAACACCAATCCAATGTTTCATTTAGCAGAACAATTACTGGGTTAGCAAGCTAGTTAATTTATTAATTGGCTGTTAAATTGAATAGCTTTATTTTAATTAATAAAAGATACAGCAATGCATCAGACATAACAGCAAATCAGTATTATGAAAATGATTAGCACATGCCACAACTTCATTTTCATGCCTAAGAACAAACTAAAAACTCTGCATGTGTGCATCAAACTGAGGCACGGTGTGTTGGATATTGTGGTATACTGGATTTTTTGTACATTGTGTTCATTTGAAAATGTAAGTCAAGGCCCTACAACAGATTCCAGAGAGAATAAAAACATGACACTTCCATGTGTCCTTCACTTATGCCTCATTTCCACTGCACGACTCGACTCATTTTTGGTATCGGGAGCCAGTTGCACCAACAGGGCAGTTTTAGGCCAAGTCAGCCGTAACTTGCCATCCTAAGTCGGACCTAATAGAAAAGTGTACTGCAAATGTCAGTTATCAAGCTATATATCTAGGTGATTAGTTGGTCAGCTGCAGCACATTAAGCAGCATTTAAACTTACCTGAAAATGCCACTTTGGTCTGTTCAGATGCTGGTGTGGTCCTTACTCTTTATTACCACTGGTAACAACACACTGTCAGTCCATGAGTTATAAGCTACGGCCAAGTTTGTGTACTTTTTCTCTCCTTTCATATGATCTGTGGAGCTCCACCCACCAGCTGCTGTGAGTCAAACACAGACATGCCTGTCCTGTGGAGCTTTATTCATCACTGACATCCTTGAAATTTTATTTTATCTTTCTCTGATACTCCATCATTATGTTGCTGGAAATGATAAACGATGAACTGCACATTAGCAAGACAGCGAGAAATTGTAAACAATGTATCCTAGCAACGCATGCCCTGCTAGCCAACAGCCAAAGAGGCATGGACATTCATATGAGCATGCATCGCTAAGACTGGGTGTAGTTAAGACTAGGTTGAAGTTTGGTAAAGTCAATTCTGAAGACGGGTCTGAACACAGACCTACTTGGCAGTTAAAATCAGGCTCAGTAAAGACCAGTTGGTGCAACCCGCTCCAAACTCTTTTATTTTGTTTTCAAGTCTCGGCAGATTGCCAAAGTGACGCCACATGAAACTGCTGCGACATTACCTTTAATGCAACACTTGCTGGATCCTTTCACCAGCAAACAGAGGGATGTCTGCACTCTGTCTGTTGTACAGTGTAGGGTTTATAGTGTATGCAGTATACAGCGTAGTGTTAGCAGTTGCCACTTTTTAAAATCTGGGTCAAATAAATGAAAAAATTGCAGTCTCTATTATGGTGGCTATTTAAAAATGGTGGGTTTGAGCAGGATGCCCATTATGACGAGTGACTATTCTCTCTGACCAATCAGTGGTCTGCAGTGTTTTAACTCCACCTTCTAGTCGGCTCAGCTTGTTTGGCACCTTGACTGGGGTGACACACACACAAAAAAAGAAAAGGTACGCTCATCAACTTTTGCCAATGGAAAACGAAAAAAAAAAGGGAGTCTAGTTGAGTAGAGCTGTGTCGTACCATGCAGTGGAAATCGGCATTGGGATCTATTTTCACAAGACTTGGATGAAACACACTTTAATGAAAATACCAGGAGCGCACTTGCAAAGAATGCTTGGTCAGACCACGTTTTACTTTGAGCTTTCCTTCAGATAAAAAGAATCAGTACAAATAAGAGAGCGAAAAAGAAAGAGTAGGCACATTTTTTACTCTTAAACCTAACCTTAACCTTGTTCTAAATATATATTATTATTATATATACTATTAAATTCAAGTTTTTCCTGCCCTTTTTTTTTATTTCAACACGTAGAGTGCTGTGTCACGACAGCTTGTATTTGTCCCTAGTAGCTAACATCAGTCAACAGCATGAAGCTGTTCTCTGTTAAGTTAGTGTGTTGACATTTTAATGAGGGCAATAATTTAGTTACCGGTAGTTAACAAAGTATTTACCTTTATATTCCAATACCATTCTTGTGTGTGCTGTTTTAATGTGTTAATTAAGAAGCTGTGTACCTTCAGCTGGGTGTTGAAAGCGTCTATTTCCAGAAGTTTGGCCCTCGTCTCTCTCTCCACAGCATCTAGCTGTTCTCTGAGCTGCTGTCTGCTGGTCTCCTTTTGCTCCACAGCCTTCTGCAGGGACGACAGGCTGTCACCTAAATACACACAGAGAGGTTTGGTTAATTAGTCACAGACAAACTCACATTTATTTATAAGCTCAAGTACATTGTGGTAATCAGAATGCCACGAGCGTCCAGTGTACGTCACAGGTGTATCTCAAAATTCTGAACTTATAAAGGGCTAAGAGAAACATTACCAGTTTTAAATTGTTCCAACAACTTGTCAGAGAGAAGGTACATCAAGAAACTTTCCCACTTTACATGAAACTCAGCATTGTTGTTGTGGAAACAAGGGTCAAACTTGCACAACCTAAAACATGATGTAACTCAACTGTATCCATACATCCAATCAAGAACACTCTCTAACATCATGGCAAGAATATGCAAATATAACATATACCAGACCTGCCAACCTTGAAGAAAGGTTATGAGTACCACCTTACNTACTTTTAGAGCATCAAATCGTACCAGCGTACTTTGATGTCAAAATGCGTGCCTGGTACGCAAAATGCGTACAGGTTGGCAGGTCTGCATATACACATTTAAATGAGTGTTTAGTTAATGTACTCACGATGTAGACTGTTCTGTTGAACCTGTTTCAGCTGGTCATTGAGACTTTGTTTATCAGGAATTAGCCTCCCCAACCACTGCTGCGAGTCCTGCACACAAATATGAAGTCACAGCAAGAAAAAACAATAGAAAAATAGTTATCACATAAGTTATTTAAAACAGTTTTCATTCCATACAAGTTTATTAAAAAACCCAGATCAGAATTGTACTACATGAACAAATTCTACAGTTTCTAAAAATTGGCTCCTGACTTAATGAATGGAAGCATTTTGTGTTTGTTTTTCTTTTTTTGTGCTGATGGTTAACATTCATTTTGCGTACCTGCAGCTGCTGTTGTAGCAGGGTGATTTCAGCAATGCGTGTTTCTCTCGTCTGGTTGGTCTGCTCCACTTCTCTCCGCTGAGCTGACAGACGAAACCGAACATCCTTCAGTTTGCCCTCCAACTGCGTCTTCTTATCATTCTAGAGGATGGGAAAATAGAGATAGAAAGGAATGCACTATTAAATTTCTGCTGATATGCAAAGTACTCTTTCTTCCTCAGAAAAGGTGTTAGAGTTGCTACGTTTTCTTCAGGCAGCCATCCGCGTCATTGTCTCATAAACTGAAAATTTTATCTGTATTGACCATCAGCAGAATGCAAATTTGTTTTTAAAAGGCCATCCACAAGATTAAAAGCTTGCCTGCATGTTTCTGACAATACTGTCAGTTGAACCCAGATCTTTACTTTTAACAGATCATACAGTCCAGTCACCTTCACATTCCCCTTGTTAAAACCCACCTCATTCAATTTTTCATAAAATATATGTAAAGATCATATAATGTGGAACAATGTTAATCAGCTCCCCCAGTCAGTCATCGTGTTAAAAAACATCTAAAAAACAACTTTTTAGATAAACCTTGAACTGGCATTTAGTTACTTCTTATCTGTTTGATAAATTTGTTACAGTCAAAGTAGGAGAGCTAATTGCTGTCTTTTATGGGAAACACATTTTGACAAAGGAATAGATGGATGTAAACTGGACCCTTGAGCTTCCTTTCACTATCTACCCAAACCCATTGTAGCAGATATTATTGTACGTTTCACAAAGAACTAACAATGTGAGCCACTGCCAGTTAGCCTACAAGCTAACAAGCTAATAAACATCAAAAGACTAACTACACTAACCATTTGGATGAATCTACTGGTCGCCCACACCTGAGTCTGGCTCTGACTGAGGCTCAAACAAATGAATAATCTCCAATGTTTCCTCTAACGGCAGCCATCTTGATACACACTACTCTTTCACTGTTCAACCTTACACTAGCAGCGCTGGAGACGCCAAAAGAGAAAGTGATGGAGAAAGAATAGATTTGCTTCCAGTTTTTTCCTTGCTATTATGTGGGAAAACCATGTTAAACAAATATTTGTCTCAGTATAAGTAGTACATATCTAAAAACATGTCTGAAAGGGGACTTAAAGTTTATTTTATTTGAGTCTTCGTCACAGCTGGGGGAGACCTGTGATAAGCCTTTCAGACTTTTGGCCTCCCTTGCGTATTTTGTTATTATTTATATTGTTTAGTTAGTGTTTTTTTATGTGCTATAACATAAATCAAATAAATTAGGTTACAGAAAGAACTTTTGATAACTGTTCTGTTTTTCCTGTTGGTTTTAGTAGTTGCTTTTGGCTCGTCTTTAAAGAAAAGTTTAAGCCTGCCATTGTCACACAAACAGACACTGGCTGATCTGGCAGTCCAAAGAGTAACTCTCTGAAACTAGTACTGTCAGTCAGCTCAGTTAGATCACTGTGGTCCTGTCTATATTGTACAGACTGTACAGAGAGACTTTGACTGTTAATAATTGCCATGCAGTACAGCACGTTGTCAGCTGTCAAAATGTGACTTCCTTTGATTGACAAGCAGTATCCTCTCTTGTCTACTCTGTGTGTACTGTTTGATTATGTGACTAGGTGTGGGTGCATTTGTTTGATTACCAAAGCCTCCAGTTCAAACTCCAGGGTCTTCTTCCTGGCTTTGAGCAGCACTATACTCTCCTGCTCTCTGTTTCTTTGAGTCAGAAGCTCCTGGCGACGTTGACGCTCCCACTCCAGCTGACGCTGACGCTCTAATTCTCGCTTAGCAGCCTGGACAGACAAAGACACACAAAGCAAAAAGTTTATTTTCCCAACTAAATATTACAGCTCATAGAACAAGACTACAGAAGATTGGATATTATGTTGCATCAAATTATATTCATATATAACACTTCATTATACACAACAAGCCATCTGGTGTAGGAGTGTGAATTAGGTTCTTTACTGCAGAAGTTGAGATTTAAAGAGGGCAGTGAAAGGCCTCTAAGTTGTCTGGAGCAGATGTAATTACAAGCCTGCAGCAGTTAAATGTCGACTCAACCGTAACTCTTCAATTAAAATGCAGATACCTGGTAATCATTTTTGCCTCCTCCCCCCTTCCTGTCTTCTTCATACCTCTCTCCTCTCTATCTCTTTGCGCCTTTCCTCTTCCCTCTGCCTCTCCAGCTCTCTCTGTCTCTCCAGTTGTTTTTCTAGTTCGTGTTGTCGTCTCCTCTCCTGCTCCAGACGCTCACGCTCCTGAAAAACAAACACACAAAAGTGAGCCGGCAGAGCAAACAGCTCTATTATTTGTTACAGGTCACCCCAATGCATTTTCGTTTCCTCCTAGTTTCAACACTTGTCATAAAAGTAAATAATTCACTGATTTATTTCAAAGACATGGGGTATTGTGGCTGCCACAATGAAAACACTGAGGCTATTATAAATGCAAATATTTTAGAGCCTTATACACAAGCCATTAGCCATGACCAATTCAAATTATGAGGGCTCACAGTGTGCACATGAGAAATTGATAAGAGTATACCTTTCTCTCCTGTTCCTCTCTTTCCAGCGCAGCCAGCCTCTCCTGCTCTTTCCTCTGCTGCTCCTGCAGAGCCTGACGTCTCTTCTCCAACTCCAGGTTTCCTCGCTCAAAGTTCTCCCTTTTCTTATCCTCAAATGTCACTGTGGTGATACAAAGGGAGTAAATATAAACATGCAGTAGCTTTGATTTCATATTTTTACAGATGGGATATATGATGCCATGTTTCTGCCCTCGCTTAAGCACTTAGAAGTGCGCATTTACACTATTCTGCTTTATTTCAAACTGTCAGAATCTTTCACATGAATGTTAATGAAGAGTGGCTACAACATAGATTGAAATTAAAAAGCAAAGTGGACTGCTGTTTGTGTGGCACTAAATCACACAGCCCCTCCAGGATGTTGCAATGTCACAATTGCAACAATCAGGGTTGGAAGTTAGCACTAGCCAAATTCTTTTCTTCCATGAAATACACCCAGAGAATGGCACAAACGCGTGGAAAACAGACAAGATAAATCACCATGACAGAGGCTGTATCCAGATCTATTGCATGTGCTGAAAGAATTAAGGTGAGTTAAATTAAACAGGCATGGTTACTAGCTATGTTGATGTAGTATGAATCACAAACTCAGAATAGTGCAATTTTATTCTCACTGGAACAAGTTGCCTTTGATTTTTCATCAATCAATTATTTTTTGCAATTTTCACTTGCTGCCACAATATCACTACAAAAGAACACCTAAAAACACTGCAACATACACTGCACTATTTTTAAAAAGCTGCTGTGAAATCAGGCATTTCAGGCTGCAAAAAAATCCCAAAACAGCCAGTGTAATCCTGGAGGGACTGATCAAAAGAGGCAGAAGAGTTTTGTGGTACGTAGGCAGCTGACAGATCACAGAAACACTGACAAAATTACTGACAAGTGTTTTAAAGAACCTAAATGCTGCGTGCAGATGGTGAAGCATCCTTGTTTATCAAAAACACAATAGGGTCTACTATGATGTAATGTGCAGGACCAATCACCTGGTAGTTTCTTGTCCTGGCTGCACTCCGCCTCCTCCTCTGCCTCCTCCTGCACGCTCTTCTGGTCCGACTGAACACTGTCACTTCGCACACGCCTTTAAGACACACACATCGTCGAAACAATACAAATTATCAATACACATGGTCAGTATTGTCAGTAGACACATCTGGGATACACATTTTATTACTTCTGTTAATGTTCACAATTCACAACGATGGATAAAACACATTTTGTAAAAACTGATAAATGCATTTCACTTCAATCTGACCTGAAACTTTATCGCAAACATCTGCTTTAAACTACAGCATAATATACTGCTGTCAGTTAATGCGGTATTTAATCACAGTACTTACCTAAATGTGGGCGGGAGGTAATCTGGTGGTAACACAGGGGGTAGCGGTAACCCTGACATAGCCATATCTATGAGGTGCATGGCTAAGATAAACTCCTCGGCGGTCAGCTTTCCATCCTGGTCAATATCTGATAAACTCCTGTAGGAAAAAATGATGAAACAAATTAAGCATTTCAAGGACCATTATCCTCTAAATATTTTGATTTTGATTAAACTGTTGAATTTCAATTTACTGACCATATTGTGGCCAGCTGGCCCTGAGGAAGACTGGACTGCATCAGGATAGTGCGAGCCTGGGGACCTGAGAGAAAGAAAAGTCCCCAAATACATTTAATGCTGTGGCAAACATGACAGAAATATCATCATAAATCATAACATGTCAGTCTGCGTGTGAGTACCTGTGAGGTGTCCACTCATCATCTTGTCATGGGAGTTAAAAAGCTGTCTGTACTTCAGCCTGGAGGACTGAGGAACGGCCCAATCAGGGGGGGGCTGAGCACTTGGATGAGTAAAAGAATACAAAGAACAGAAGGTAAGTTAAGTGACTTTACCATACAGCAGACTGAAAGCAAAAATAAGCACATAAAATGTAAGATCCACTATCAAATATACTGCCAAGCACCTTGAGTGGTTTAAGTGTGTATGCCTACGTTTATATCAACTTGATGCAAAAAGGACAAAAGCAAAATAAGTAACTAACAGCTTGTAAAGATATTGGCAGAAACTACAATAACGATGTGACAATAATTCATCTGAAATGTTCTCACCGTAGCAGATTATTACCAGGCAAAATGGTGGAAACATTTCTGATTATGTGACCTACCTAGCAGCGTCCAAGGACGACCCCTTCTGCAACTTTGCACTGGAACGATTAAATGAAGAAGACTTGTTGACAGAGGGAGCTGGCAGAGACAGAGAAGAGTACATTTTAGTTTGAGGCTGTGGTCAGACACTGAGCATTTTAACCTAATATCAAATAGCATATACACAGCAGCGTTTAATTTCATGTCATCTTATTTCATTCCTTTATGGTGTGATATTAAATTCAGTCAGTCAGCAACAAATGCAAAGCTGCTATACCTGGTTCTAACTTCACTACAAAACAGTGACCTGCTACTTACTACTGTAAATATAAATGTGTAATTGATGTGTAAACAGAAGCTTGGGGCTGAGACCTTTGTCCACAACTACAGTTGCTACAGAAGCAAAGCAAACATTTCGACACACCGCCTTGCCGTGTTGTTACAGTGCCTTACCTGCGTGGGAGAAGCCTGAGATGGGCTGCATTATGCCTGTGGGGGGAGCTCCGTTGGCGATGGGCGGGGGTAGAGGAGGAGGGGCGGAAGAGACGAGTGGAGGAGACACTCCGACAGGGAGAGGTGGCAGGGGGAGCGGAGGCACGCCTGGCAGAGGAGCTGCGATGGGGGGCATGGGGGGCATGCCTGGAGGAAAACAGATGTGCAGGACAGGTTTTGTTATTAGTAACACAGAGTATTTTTCAAAAGATGCATAAGAGATGAGTTTCTAGTGATGAATTAAGAGATTTTATTCATACTAGTAACTGGGGCATGAGAGCCACAGTGTAAGCTGAAGGAGAGGAACATTATGACTCTTTACTGTGTTTGCATTATAACTTTATTGATCAGCCTCAGAGGTGCAGCAGACTGAATGAGAGTGAGCAAGCATTTCCTGAATGACCTTTGGAAAACAAAAAGTGACATAATCCTTATCAAATACATCTGCAGTGTTTTACCACCACCCCTTTTTCAGGGAAGAACATGACATCAAAAAACATTGCAGCTGTGACATGAACTGATAGCAAAAGATTACATCTCTGTAATTACATTAGACTGTGTGCAGTGTTTGTTCTGTATTAACCCAGTTCAGAATAAAAATTAGATTAAAATTATCACTGTTATTATTTAGTCTTACAATCAATCACTGCCTAAACTTGCTAGTGAGGCAGATTTTTTTAGAAGTGTGATTTTATGAAACAAAACAAAGCAGGTTGACACAGAGCCAGCTGCCATAAATATTTAACAGTTATATCACATACACAGTCCGTTGTGTTATTCTGTCTGTCTTACCAAAGCCACCCTGTGGGGGTAAAGTCAGTGGGGGTTGTTTCATACTGGGAGGGAGCGCGGGGGGCAGAGGGTGACCCTGGAGTTTCAATTTGATGAGTTTCATGGCGATGGAGAACTCGTGAATGTCCATACGACCATCGCTGTTCATATCAGCCAGAGCCCTTAAAAGACACACAGAGATAAAAGTTAAAAGACTGATGTATTGCTACACAAAAAATTGTAGTTGCAAACTGTGTGAATAGACGTTAATACTAAACATAATGTCATTATCGTGTGAGTTTCAAATTAATACAATGATTGATAGTCTGTGAGTTATTAAAAAAATTCCTGGCTATGTGACTCACCAGATTTGGGCCAGGATGGGAGGGGGCAGCCCTGATTGAAGGAAGAAGTTCCTGGCTTGGTCGCCTTGACAGACAAAGAGAAGCAGGATGTGAGATCACAGGACAAATCCAAAAAGAAAGGCCACTTTTGACCACATGGAGAAAGCCAAAGCCCATTTCAAAACAGATAAATACTGGATCTCATTTTTAGCTCTTAGGACACTGACAGAAATACAAAATGTATAAAATATTGCACTTTGTCTGAGGCGACACAACAACAAACAATTCCTAGGTTTGTTTAGGTTCGAGACTGTCGGTTATACAAAACAAGCAATTGGAAGATATGTAACATGTACTTGTACTCTGGAAAATTGGGGTTAGATTCTATAGACCAAACAATTATTCGAGAAAAATAGTTGGTAGATTGAACAATCATTAACAGAAGAATAATTGGTTAGCTTTTATTTTCACTTTCACTGATGAGGATTTTTACAAACAGCATCCGACAATCCTGCATCGTATACCAATAATGGATTTGTTAAATGATTGGTAGAAAACAATTTAACCTATGAGGCACATTATAATTTGAGATCACTCTGTAACATAAAATATAACTTTTGGTTCTACTTTCAAATGCTTTTTTGTCATTCAAATGTAGTTTTCTTCATCCAGTTTCTGCTTTCTACAGCACACATCCAAGCACTGAGGACCTGAAATGACACTGCCTTTGTTCATGTCCTCATCTCACCCTTACCCTTACCCTGTAAAAGTGTGTGTGGAGTGTGGGTGAGATACAGAGACAGAGGGAGGGAGACTGTTACCTGTGATGTAACCCCCGGCAGTCGGAGAGAGGCTGAGAAACTGCTGATCATGTTTGGCTCTCTCATCCACCGAGATCAGAAACACATCTGGACCTAACCCACAAAAGAAACACACACACACACACACACACACACACACACACACACACACACACACACACACACACAGAAAGAGGGAGAAAAGAGAAGCATGAGAAGAATGTGTTAGTCATGAGTTTCAGTTCCTGTTAGAGGATTCCCGTTAAGTGACACTTAAGAAAGACTGTCAACTCAGACACTGATGAGGAAAGAAAAACGGATGAATGGATGAGGGACTGAGAGTCAGAGGCCTTAGAAAACTGAATACATGGCAAGTTCGTCCATGAGTCAGTAACATTAATCTAACAGACTCATCACTAGCTGACAGGGATGATTCAGTGGTCTTTCTCAATAATTAGCTGGTCTTGTCGCCTCTCTGCTTTTCTAATAGCCCAGTATTTCCTTTAACTCCCTTTGTTAGCTGTTGTTGAGAAGGATGCTTATTCTTTCCATATGTAGCCTGGATTTTTCTGCCACAACGTGTTAAATAAAAAATGCAGAAAAATCCAATCAACGTAAATTCTGTCTACACCTGTCCAATACTTCACACTGGAAGTATCTATATTTTTGATATGACACATATGCAGTTATGCCATCATTCAGCCTCAGTTGTTTCTAGATGAATGTCTCCCTTTCAGTACAACTGCTTAACAATGGTTTGAGTGGCTAGTCCTCATTCAGCACAGAGTCAAGTGTGCAATATGCTCCATCTAACAGTTACAAATCTGCCTATTGTCTGACAAATCTCACAATGTGTGGTTTTTAAGCATTTGGAGTCAGTCAGCCTTTGTTCCGTCTGTCTGTCTGCCTCCAGTCTCTCACTGACAGAACTGACCACAGATTTCACTCTGAGGTTATTTTGATAGCTGTCTTATCTGCTAATATGTCCCTGTGTATGCCTTTTTTTAAGACTACTGGTTTGGTGGCACTATACTTTTTATGTTGCAATGTTGCAGCTACGTCCTGTTATCACGTGACTTTATTCTGCCTCTCCCCTAAAGTAACTCATTGTGCTTTACAATTAGATTGATAAATGATCTTGAGGGGATTCTAGGACTGGTTATGGAAATGGAAAGTGGATTCGTGAGAAGGTGTGTCTCGTCTTCTAATGCACTGATGGAATACTGTGGTGGATTAATGGAGCAATGTGCTGCCGTCTTGCACTTGACTCTTAGCTGTCAACTCTGAGAGGAAAATATAAACATCGACTTTCCACATTTCATGCCAGTTACACACACACACATACACACACACACACACACACACACATACTGACCTGTGAATGTGGTGGGGAACTGTGCCATGGTTCACTCAGTCTTCTGCACTACACAACACCTGAAACAACACATGAAGAAACAGAGATGAAGTGTTTATCTGATCTATGTCATTGAATATTTAACTGCTCAATAATGCAGCAATATAACAAATAATTTAGTAATATAACCACGTCACATTAAAAACATTTCACTGGTGAACCGAAGAGAAGCTTTCATGGTGAAGGGAGTGGCTTCAGTCACCAGTGTCAGCAGCAATCCAACTAGATGCTTAACAGCATCTTAAAAAGACCATATAATGTCTGGTCACCTGCCAGAGGTGCTGATACAGTAGACAAACTCAGTGAGAGGAAACGATTTTCCAGCGTGAGTCTGGAGTTAATTTCCCACTCTGCTGTCCTTTGATGCTGAAGTAGTGATTTCCAGTTGCTCAGTGAGCCATTATATTTCCTGTGCCTTAAAGCACTGTTCTGATGCAATGACGGATCACAAAGCAAATAAAAACAGTATTTCTCAATAAGGAAAATAGCATGTTTTAGATTAATCTCCACGAAAAAAATGCTAAAAGAGCTCTGCATCAGTCTGCTGTTGTCATCTGGTATTCAGGCTAGTCCCAATCCACAGGGGACTGGACTGTGTCTGCCGTGCTGGTGCAAGTCAACAGGGCAGCGAACCTTTATTTATGCAGGGCAGGCTGCCTGAGCATACTTGCTTGTTTTCAAAACCACTCTGCTTCACACTCACTCATTTACACACATTCTCACTTGGGAGCTGACCACAGTGAACACCAGTTTTCTACAGCTGGTCCGTAAAAAAGCCCCACTGGATTATTTTTAAAGTCCGTGTTTCTTTCAGGCAATACAAACTGGAAACTGATAACTAAAAGACATGACAAAACAAGAAATTTGTGATGGAGGGTAGTGTTTACTGGGACAATCATCTATATAGACAGAACAACCCCCCACCTGAGAAAATGTTACTGCAAACTCAGCAATGTAGCTGCTATAATAAAAAAAGGAAGTCCTGAGGGACAGATTTTAACGTACTTTTAAAATAATCTACTCTTGTGATTAGAGTAAGACTTTTCAAGGCTCAAAACATATTTTTAAAGGCTTATCTTTGAAAAACATTTTAATCTGTTTATATATAAAACAGTGCCTTACACCCGCACAATAACACACCATATATGTGTGTCTGTATATAACATACCTCTGCCCTAGTCGAGGTATGTTAATCAGATCCAGACCTGCCTCCCTCCCCTGTATCCCTGTGGCCAGCAGACAACCCATAATAATAATCTGACACACATTGCAACAGGCAAGGACTTAGCGAGAGTGTGTGAGTGGATGTGTGGGTTGCTGACTTCTTCCCCCTGGTGTGATGTAAATAAAAAAAATCTGGTTTTCCTACTAGGAGATACAAAGAAACACAGTTAAAGGGTCAGTTTAATGAGGTTCTAAGAAATCCACTTCTGAGACTTTTGCCACCCCCATATTATAATGGAGGTGGGTGGAATTTAGTTCACAGCGATCACAAAACTCAACTGCAACATCTCTTTGCAGCGACAGTCACTCAGACATTGCTGTGGACATTTTCACTGGAACTATTTCTTGGCTTGGCCTATTGAAGGGTGTAGTGGTGTGTGTGTGTGTCCCATTATCATCAGAGTGGGAGGACAAAGTAACCAGCTTAACTAGGTCAGACGAACAAAGCCCACCCTACACAAACACACACACAGACACACACACTTTCACGGCTGCCACTGAGAAAATATTGAAGCAGTTGAGCAACTACAGTAGATTTTTCTTCTGCTTTTACTGGAGATGGGAACAATCAAACTGCTGGTTAAACTTTTCTTTTTGTTTTATTTTGTCAAATTCTGAAGTATCTAAATCAATTCTTTTCATTTCACACAAGAGATAGTGAAACTCCAGAGGCACCAAAAAAAGCATGTCAATTTAGTGAGAATATGATCTGAACTGACAACTGAAAAATTACCCTGAAACTTATGAGTTTATGGCATTACAAGGCTCAGCTATTTCTTTTTTAAATAGCAGCATAAAACACTGTTATCCTTAGGTAAAGTTAGAGGCATTGAAACAAGAATGATGCTTATGTATAATATAGTGAGATATCAGGATGCCAAAACTAGCAAAGCTTGTAAATCAAAGTGACTTCTGTTTACGAGCACCAGTTACCACAATACCTCAAAGCTAACTCGTGGCAAGAATGATCACACCCTTTGGGACACGAGTAAAACTGTAGAAGCAGCCAGGAAAATCTGAGCAAAAAAAGATATGAAATCATGCTGCAAACAGAATTCACTGGATCGTGTCCACCACACGGCAATTCATTTAATTTGCTGATCTTTTCCAAGTATTCTGTTTTAATTATGCAAATATCTGTCTTTGATCAGACTGAAAGTTGGCAGAAATTATAAATCCAGCAGCAAACTCATTTAAAACCTTAATTAATGAAAGTCAACTGCTTATAGATTTGAATGTTTTAGTTGCAGCCATCATGCATCTGTTTCCTTTGTCATCAGTGCATGTTGGAGGGCTTTATGCTCTGTTCTCCTTGTGTACATGTATTGTATTTGTAGGATTAGTCTGTATAATTAGAGCATTGGGATGTAACTGGAGTGTTGGTCTGTTATCAAGGCTTGCGGCAGATGCCCATTTAAGCCTCCCCTCGCACACACTCACATTAAAGGCTGCTTCAGAACATGATACAGATTAGGTTTCAGACTCTCTTCTCTCTTTGTCCCTCCCCCTTATTTTTCTGCTGACCCCCACTAGCATTCCCCCTTTCCCTTCTTTCATGAATGAATTCGGGACAACTGCATACCAAGTGATGCTCTGTACAACAGATGCTGCAATGCTACATACATTAAGAAAATACACATTATTCTTACATTCTTTCATTACTTACTCTGAGCTGTACTGTGCATTACAGAAAAAAAGTGGTATTGTATTTCAATTTATGTTTTTGGTGATTCCTATTTTAGCCAAGTGGTCTTGTCTGCTTCTAGTGATTTCTCTCTGTGCATCTGTGAACAAGTTCCTCTAAGTCAGAGTAGTTTGAAAATACTAGGAAAAAATACTACAACATGGGACGTTCATAGTAAGACAATGGCAAGAATGATTCTTAGATCCAGTGTGAGTCGCTCTTGAAAGATTTAGCATCAATATACAAAACTCAATTTGCACATTTTCAGCTGGAGTTGAAGGCAAAACAACTTGTTGATGCCAAACAGACAATCCTCAAGCAACAAGCAACATACTGTTACAGAGGCACCTGGCCCAAACAGCAATATTAACGACAATTACAACTCTTACGGCCTTAATTCAAAATCTCTTCATCCACTGCCTTGACAGAGAAAAGCATTTCTGCCACACCCACTGTGGCCTTACTGTACATATCAACATGACATCATGTTAATTGCGTTAGGCCTGTTGTCTACAGGAATAAGAAAAAGGCAATAGCGAACATCAAAATGGGCCCAGAAATGCGGGACACATCACAACTGTTGATTTAGTTCACTGTGCTGACTAAAATCCTCTGTCTTCAGTCACATGATTCCCCATCGTTTTAGTCCAAAGTAGAGCAGAAATAATAATCAATTTGTTGTTTAATAGAAAATGAATGACTTACTGATTTACAGTAAAATGCGAAGATTTTCTTGCTGGTTCCACCATTTAATCTCACTGCAAATTAGACTTTTAAAAATGTAAAGATGTTGAAAATTTCCCTTGTGATTGCCGACAATTCTCAGTGACGTTCTCCATTATTCTTACCCTTTTTTTTGACTCAACTATCAATGGATTAAATGGAAAAAACATCAGAGGTTTGACTGATAATTAAATTAAGCCCTACCTTCAAGAATTTGCTGACTTCATCTTCGGTAGATGGTTAATAATGGTTTGGCTAACCGCAGCCTCTATATATCAGCATTGCCACACAACACACAACCACACACACCCCACAGTCCCCCTCTTTCTCATCTACACACTAAAGAAACACTGAGTCTCAGCACACCCCCAGACACTGACGATAAGCCCTGTGTCTCTCTCTCGAAACACATTCTTATCACTCTGTTGTCAAGTGGTGAGGCATGAGAGGTGACAGGACACTCACCCAGCTCCTCCCTCTTGTATCACTCCATCCTTCCCTCATGGCTCTCTCCAGCCTTCCCAGCTGGCTAACGTTAACACCATCAAAATGTAAAAACTGACAGCAGGACCAAAATGCCTTGGATGGTAACAGGTTTAACTGAAGTACAACACTGCGATGTTTTAGTTTTCTTGCTTATACTACAAGGAAAATGTCAATACAACATAAATTCACCACGTCACTTCTTGTTTAACTTTGTAGTAAAATGATGTAATCATGGTATAAAAACAAAAGACTCTTAAACTGAACAGTCAGGGCAGGTCACTTCATTATCCCAAAAGATTATTTTAAGTGCTGCTGAGCCCTGATTCTTGGGAAAAGGAAACGTCCTTTAACAGTCAGCACAATGTAAAATTAAATGATGGAAGAACCACACCGCCTTTACAAATACACTGTTAACATCAGATTAGCTGTGAGTTGCTCTACTAAAGCAAAATGTGAAAACACCTGTGAGTATGTCTGTGCAGGAGCGTTAAGGCCATGTGCCCCTTACATTAGGTTACCAAATGGTATTCCTTGTCAGATGGCATGACTGGCTTTATATTAGAGGGATATTAGAGTGTAATATCGATTTAAAAATAGGTGGCTGCCTGACCCATCTGGCTAATTTATCCCCATTTAAAATGTTTCACCGCTTTTTCATTGCTGATGGAAATTATTATGAATTCTGTCCTTTGAAGCTGTTGGACTTAAATGAAAGAAACACTATGCTGAATACAGTCCTGGGATAATGAATTGTATTATGTGGTTGTGATTTATAGGTTGTTTGAAGCTAGAACACAAAGGCACCATCCTGAACACAGCTGAACTCTGCTGAAAAGTTTAGTGCTCACAGGTAAACTTTTGAACTTTCTAAATGCGACTCTGGGTGATAATGTTAGTAATGTGGATTTCTCAGCAAACCAGGAACTCTGAGACATAAAACATCACTCAGAAGAGAAATTAAAAGCTTAATTAATGAAATTGGTGTGTTTTCCTGTAAGCATGAAATATACAAACAGTGCCAGATGTTTACCTCTAACTGAGCTATATGAACATAAGATGATGTATGAGATTTGTCACACGCTTACATTGCAAACTTCATAAGTTCTTCCACCTATACAACTCTTCATATAAATTAAGTAGATCTGTGAAGCAATAAAAGTTGACGAGGCTGCAAGGCACATAGAGAAGACCACGTACAAATCACAGATCGCACACACTGCCCAGCTCCTACCTATATCCAAAATCATGATAATGCAACCCACACATAAACGTTATGACCGATTCTATCACCTTTAGTCAGTATTACAGAGATGGTGCAAATTATTGTCACTGGTAATTATGTGGTAATAATAATTTATAACCACAACTTTTGATGAAACTTTAGACTGCCCTGCAAACTTCTGACTGGTATTGGTCTGTTGAAAAAATCAAACTGATATAAATGTAAAAAATGCCCGTAGATACCAAGAAATTATTTTCAAAATTATAGAAAACAAAAGCACTTAATGTTGACATTTAAGATTGTTCAGTCACAGAATGGTTGCAACTTTTGCTCGATTAAACAGCTGAAGCCATTAATCCCTAATGAAACTGACGCAAATTAATTTCCCCTCCATTGACTAATTGATTAATCAGTGAATTGTTTCAGCTCTAATCTAGGCAAACCCTTTGCAGAATGAAGGGCGGGTCAGCAACGCTGCATTTTGCCAGTCTCCTGCAGAACACCTGCTATTGTTAGCAGGGGTGGGTGTGTTATCCACAGGAGGTGCCCATGACAAACAACAAACGGACTCTGCAGGCAAATGTGTCTTTGCCCTTTACAACCAAGTTTTCAAAGTACATAAGACACAGATAGGAATCAATAATGGTGCTGGATCAAAGCACCATTGAGTATTTTAATCCACATGGTAGTCAAAATTTTGGACATGGTGCTTTCATCTGCAAGTCTCCCACCTTTAGGAGGATCTGTCAGCATCCGCGTTACCATGGAAACTAGTTCTAGCTGATCCAGCTTGGTAAGCCAATCAAGGTCAATAAAACGCTGATGTTACATATCAATTAATGAAAGATGACTGTGTTTACTTCTCTGGAAACAGCGTTTATTGTAACAGGAAAGGGCTGTTTGTTAGTTTATCTTCACTTCCTGCATTATTTCCGCGGACTCGTCTATGTTAACGTGCTTCGCCCAACGACCCAAAGCATGCTTAGCAGATACAGTAACAAAATACACAGAGGGCTGTTATGACTGGACAGTTAGCCAGATGGCCAGCTGTGACCAACATCAGGTTTAACGTTAGCAAATGCTAGGCTAACAGAGAAAACCTCCACCCATGAAAGTCACTGCCTGCCCCAGCACTGTCGGCAACCTTGTTGATTCATCATTTTTCTCTCAACTGACCCGGCTACTAGCAAAGCTAAGGTTAACCTCAAGTAACACCCGTTAATGTTAACGTTAGGTCACAGGCTGGCAGTGCAGATGCAGTGATTTAACGTTAGCAAACTGGCTAACTGTTAGTAGCAGCTGGATGGCATCGTCTTCTAATTTTTGTCGCTCTGGTCTTGTTTTACAACCCAATATCAGACACCTTCTAAACAGGTTAATATCACAGCTGAAGGTTGACATTAGCAAGCTACACCGGGTAAAAAAGACCAACTAGCCGCGCTAACGTCTATACAGTATCACTGCAGCTAGCAAGTAAGCTAACCAGTGAGAAGCTAACGTCAGCCCGCTCAGGGACATTCTTCCACACCACACATACTACACTCTGCCCTTACCTCATAGTTCAGTTTCCATCGTGAAATACCGGATAAAGTAGCTCGTTGTGTGTTTATGTAACCATATAATGTGGTATCTCCTTCCAAAATGTGCTGTTTTATCACCAAAACCCTTTCCGGTGATTCTCCCGTGGTTCCGAAATCCCGACCGACTGAGGGACAGCTGGAAAATGGGGTAACGCTTCTGACATATCGCGATACGTGATAGTTAACATACGGATGTCGACCTAACCTCGCGAGACTTTGCGAGCCGTTGGCTTGCCCCTAGCCTCAGGGACGCGGTGAAGTAAAGGGATTAGTTGCGCTCCTGCCGGCTGCTGTTGATTAGAAAAATATCACATTTTTTTTCTGTGAATATATTCATACAAATAATGAAAAAAATAAATAAAATAGAATGAAATAAAAAAAAATGAAATAAAATAAGATAAATGTAAACAGAGTTGAAAATTTGCACCACTGGGTGTGGTTTACTCACCTAGAAATAAAAAATAAAAAAAACCATGCACGTCTATCACAATGGTAAAATCTTGAAGCTAGGAAAAATACAGTAAAGCCATCCAAGGTTCAGCCTGATGCTGCTTGCTTCTAAAACACAAAAGTAAATAAAAAAATGAATAAAAAAATTTTAAAATAAATAAATAAAAATAAAATAAAATAAAATAAAATATCTCAATTTAACAAGGGAAAGAAAAGGTAAAATCCCCAGTTATATATTTATATTTAAGAAATAACCTTTATCTTAACTGAAACCAAGTAGGATCAAGATTAAGAGTAGAAACTCCTGTATGCAATTTGCCAGTATAGCCTACATCATGTAAATTTTAAAGGTAAGCCTAGAAGAATGTCATGCATCCAGAGTTTGGAACATATAAACCTAAAATGGACTGTCCTTGTTATAAATAGATAAACAAATGGAAAGCTTTCAAATAGAATATACAACTACTTCAAGATTTTAGCCTACTGATAATATAATTTAAAAAAATACAGGAAAAAGATAAAGATTAAAACAAAATAGGCCTATATGCAGACATTAAGGCTTTTGCAGACCTTTTGCGTGATCCATGTGAAGGATCACAGTGGGCCATGGTGGACACGATATAGAAACTGTGAGTGACATGATAGATTGCACATTATTCCAAATACTATAGCAAAGTGTGACTGAAAGAAATGTTGATAAATGGTGGTTACATTTGCACTCGAATCTACCTTTAGTTTTTCCGAGGCAAGTGATTTTTATTGTATGTACTGGTACTTTGAGAGTACTTTTAAGATTTGGTAGAATATAACGTCCAGTAGAAGGCGCTGTTGTGAGGAGTTTTAATTCTTCAAGCAAACATTGTGAACAACGAAGAAGAAGAAGAGGTCAGCTGACTGGAGCTTGTCAGTTTTGTCTTAACTGGAAAGCTACAACATATTCTACAGAAGGAAATAAACAACTGCTATATGAATAGATTATTGTCGAGCAGGTTTTAATATTTTGCGAACCTGCAGCTGCATAAGTTAAAGGTGTAACAGTATGAAAGGTTTATACTGCCGAGCTGGAGTGAGTGATGCTGAGCCCAAGTTCGTTATTCAGGAAACGGTGAGTTTGTGTTTCATTTTTAGGGGTTTGACTGTGCAGGTGGATACTGATGATGCTGTCTGAAGTCTGAAATTAGGAGTCATATTCAACGGCACTATACACTAAAGCCTCAGATCAGGAGAAGCAAAGGAAACTACTTTGCATGTGTGAAACTGTGGCTCCACCTGCAGACATCACTGTGCTGCTGAGATGACATTTGTCCAGCATACAGACAGCCATCAAATGCATCCATTATGTCTGCCTTACAATCTGTCTTTCTCTGCATCTAAACTATAGAGACCTTGTGTGCACCTCACGTGATTATAATGTACAATGGTTTAAAGCACTGTTTCTCTGTGTCTGTTTGCATTTGTGTCTATTTGTTTCCCTCCAGAGTCTTCCAGAGGTTTTAGGCAACCATCTGGTCAGAGTTCAGGTGAAGGCGTGTGGACTCAGCCCGCTGGACCTCAAGGTACTTCAATCAAAGATGTGACTGCTGCCTGGTTAGAAACTGATCAGATAGCAGAACTGAGAGCTTCAATTCAAGACCAAATGGAAACTTAATTCACTTATGAATTGATCATTCACTTTATATACATCTTGCAATCATGAAATTTCATACAAAGCCTTATTTACAATAAAGCATTCAGCAGTCACAAAGAGAGCCATCAAACCAGCAATAAATAGTTTAATAGAAGACTGATTCATATTTTGAGGCAGTAGCTCAATCTATAGGGACTTGGCTTGGGAACTGGAGGGTTGCCGGCTCAACTCCCTGTACGGTCCAAGCATGGAGTGTGGACTGGTAGGTGGAAAGGTGCCAGGTCACCTCCTGGGCATCGCTGAGGCGCCCTTTAGCACAGCTCTGTACCCCCAGCTGCGTGGGGTGCCTGTCCAAAGCAGCCTCGCTCTGACATCTCTCCATTAAATGCATGTGTAGGTCCTGTTTGCCCATATGTGTGTATTTTGGTCCCGTGTGTATATGACAACAGAGAGAGAGGGAAAAAAATTCTTCAGGTATCAATAAAGTATCTTTTCTTCTTCTTCTTCTTTTAAAATAAACCAAAAATGAAGATGATCCAGATGCAACTTTAAGTGCATGATTAAATATTGTAATGGTTCAAATCAATTCAAATCAAAATCTTCATCTTGTGTAGTCCACATGTAGCATGTGTCCATATACGTCCAGCTTCCAGCCGACACTGATCTGTTGTAACTTACATGTTACACCCTTACCTATGGCGTACAGCTCACAGGCTGTTTGGAACTGTGGTATTGTTTCATAGTGATAACTGATTATTCCTCCTCTCTCTGCTCATCCATCCTGTGTTCCCTCCAGCTGCTCGATGACGTGGGGATCCAGAGAGAATTAATTCCTGTTGGCAGAGAGGTGGCCGGGGTCGTCCTGCAAGGTTGCAAACACACAAACACCTACATGATTGTTGAAAATGAATACATGTGATTAGCACTGAGTGCCTCCATAGACCTTTTGTCAGCACCACTTAAATTCATTTCTGTTTTTTCCTGCAGTGGGCGATAAGGTCTCTTTCTTCCAGCCAGAGGACGAGGTTGTAGGTAGGGTTGTGTTATTTATCTGATCTACGAGCTGCCTTCTGACTCTGACAGTGGTTGTGGGTGAAATATAGAGCATGATGATAACTGTGCGGACAATGGAGAGCATGACAGGAAATAGGGTTGTTTTTTGTTGTCAGATATATTTCTAATGTCTGATAACTACTCAACAACAATGACTAGAGCTGATGTTATCATGTATTTCCTCTTCATATTATTGCATTGTGTGAAACATTTTTAATTCCAGATATTGTGATTTGCAGCTCCCGTCAAATAAAAGGATTTTACTAAAATCTGTAACATTTTTAGATCTTATTCACGTGAAACAAAAAGCCTTCTTGACTCAATAAAATACCACCTTAACTTTTTTTTAATGTTTAATATTGTAATATTTGTGGATTTGCAGCCTTCTTAATGTCCATATCCCCCTCACTGATAACATGCACTGTATATCTTAAAGCAGCTACAGTGAGTTTTTAACTGGTTTGAAAAAGTCTCAATTTAATACTGATGCTTCTGTATGACCTACAAAAGCAAATGACTTACGGCACGCAGACCGGAAGGGTTTATGTTTTCATTTTCCGAAGCAAAGTTTGGCAGTGAGTAGTATGTTAGCCACTTATAAGGAAGCAGGAGGGCATTTTTCTCAAGATAATTTTGTTTTTGACGTAATATTTCGTGATTATGGCTGTAACTAGGGAAGGATTTTCAAGAGCAAAAAAAAAGAAGCTATATGGAAGAAGCTATAAGTTAACCTCGGTCGCTCATTCAACAGATGGAGAGAATTGCTGGATTTAAAAGGATTCAAACTGATCCTAAAGTGGCTTTCTTCCTCATAGACGTGTTTAATATATCTGTTTTATTCATAAAATGTACTGCGGGATGTGCATGCTCTGCCAGAACAAGATCTTTACGACACGAGGAAGTGGTACTCATGGAAACTCTACTGCTTTTATCAACAGAGGCTGCCACAATCAAGACAAAATGAAAGCTTCTTGTCCTTGCTTTAAGCGGATTGTATTTTATTATTTTATATTATTATTGTATCCTTCTGTCACTCATCAAACTTCCCTCTCTAGGTATTTTGCCCCTGGACTCTCCCTGCTCTGGCCTCTGTGATGTCATTGACATAGATGAACACTTATTAGGTAGCATATTGTACACACATGTACACACACACACACACGTATACACACACACACACACACACACACTCACACTGTGCTTGTGCAACCAGCATAAAACACAAATTCTCACAACACAGTCAACCAGCACTGACTGACTTTTTTTCTGATTAAAGTCAGCACCTTTTCTATTTTCATCTTGTGACCAGTCAGCTCACATAAAAGGCAGTCCAGGTCACACCCCCCTTCATCTAAAAGGTCAAACTGTTCTCACTCTGCTGTAAAAGACAACAGGCACTGTGGTTTTCTGATGTGGCTGTTTCTGTCAGCCTTTCATCTGCACTGCATGTACTTAGAAATGCTACTGGTAGATTGAAAGAAGCAGAACTGTGTAGAAGCACCTTTAGTGCACAGACCGCCAGACCTGCTTCCACCTGTAGTTTTTCTGACTTCATTTGTCCTGTACAAGAAGAGAGAGAGGACATGAGTATGCTGGAGTTCAGCACTTAAACTGATTACTGACTCTGATTTTATACACATATCAATCAGCTTTCTTCAAAGCTAGAAATTCTGACATCATTAAGGCATGATGAAATCCTTGATCCAACTGATCCAATACATGTGTGTGTTTCTGTTTATGTTCTCCAGTTCAGAAGCCAGAGAAGCTCAGCTCGGTGTGTGTGGCAGGAGCACTGCGTGATGGCCTCTGTGCTTATACTGCTCTGCACACACACGCTCGCATGGCAGCAGGACACACACTCCTGGTCATGGACGGAGCCAGTGTAAGTAAAATGCAGTAGTAGTTTTTCTCCCCATGTTTTCTATCATACTCTGCATTTAAACTCTCTAATGAAGAAAAGATGTGTTGAATTCCAGTGAATCTCTGTCTACATGCAGTAATGTTCATATCTCCTCTCCCTTCTCAGTCTTTTGGCCTTATGTGCATCCAGTTGGCTTGTTACCACGGAGTGAAGGTTTTAACCACATCACACTCGCCGCAACAACACACATTCCTGGAGCAGCTTCGGCCCAGCGTAGGTACGCACAGGCCAATACGTGATGTCCGTAGTTCACACTTTCTTTCTGTGTTCTTAACAGTAATGTAAAATTTTAAACCCAATCTTCATGCAGTGTCTGTAAAATGATTTTAAATGTATTCTCTACAAAATCAAAGTATGGACCACTTCTCCTTTTGGATAATTTCATGCTTTTTTGCTCCTCTTTCACCCTATTTAAAACCTTTGCTTCTTTTTCTCATCTTCCTCTGTTCTTCTGTCCTCCCCTTCATATTTTCATCAGGTGTTCAGGATCCTTTAGTAGGTGAGATCTTTTCTTTCTGTCTTTCTGGCTTAATTGCATCCTTGCTTGTCTTCTCATTCTTGCAGTGCGTAGCCGTCTGCTCAAATCAATGAGCTGTAGGTTTTTGGTTTGTGTATCTTAAGTCTGTCTGAAGCCTTTTAATTAAGTTTTACTCCAAGATAAGACTTTATTAATTTCTCATTGGGAGACTGAAATTAAAATAAATCTCAATTTAAAACCTGCTGCCATCATGTGGATCACATCGGAATTGCAACTTCTGCAATTTAAATGAGCTTCCAGTTAGATGTTTTGTGCAGACAGGAGCAGAATTGCAAACTGGCCTTGAGACTGGTGTTTAGTCAGCAGCTTTTTAAATATTTAAATGTATTATAAGTCAAACTGATTATGAAACCATGTTGTTGTGTCTTTCTGTGTAAAGCCAAGGTTATTCCAGTTTATAACGACTCATCAGACCTGCTGGCAGTGGTTTTGGAGGAGACGGGAGGACTGGGATTGGATATAGTCATAGACTCTGGAGGTAAACACATTTTTCTGTGTCAAGTTTCTCTGTCTTATTCACACTGATGAACTGTCAGCGTGCCCTCAGCTTATAAATGGTCCTGCAGATCAACAACAACCTTCAATTCATCATTGTAACAACAGAACATTTTGCTTTGTGTGTTTGTAGTGCGTCTGCAGGAGGAAGGGTCAGAGGAAACAAAGCTCCTCCCACACAAGCATGACATCATCAGTGTGCTGGGAGTTGGGGGGCACTGGGTCACATCCCACAAAGACCTGCAGGTGAGTCAGAGCTGCATCATTACTTCATATCTGTTATTTTAGAATCTCCAGTTACAAAGACAGAACACATAATACAGGTTAAATATGTTCCTAATAAACTGAAAAAAGAACTATTTTACAAAACAAGTATTTATTATCATAATTCTGTACAGCTCAATTCAAAAGTACAGATTAAGTCTTATTTATCACTGTTCTGTGTTTTTGTATTTTCACAGTTGGATCCTCCAGATTGCAGATATTTGCACCTAAAGTCAGCCTCCATTTCTTTCCTCAACGATGAAGTGTGGACGGCTTCATCAGCTCAGCAAGGAAGATACCTCCGTATCCTTTGCACACAGTGTGTAATCTAAAACATATGCACATGATCAGGTACATCCATGCCCTCCTTAACAGCCTTGTGCCAGATATTCTGAAGGACATTGTGGAGAAGATGTCAACTGGAGTACTCAGGTAACTTATCACACAACAAACCCCTGGTAGGGTTAAAGCTGGGTCAGACAAAATCATAATGCTGAGAAATACAATGACTACAGAATGAGCCGTTTACAACTTTGGGTGAATATGTGGAAATTAAATTGGATCAAGCGCGATATCAAACATGACATACAACTTTTAAATTCAGTATTTCTGGGCAGAAATGCGCCTATGTATAAATGTCAGGCTGAATCACAAACAAGGTATTTTTGTCATCTCTTTTGTGTATTTTAAATGCATGCTGGCAAACATGGGCATGTCACATGATTTCGGGCCGTCAGATTGCAAAGAGCCCTAGTGCTGCTCTAAATATAGAAGGCATAAGAAACTGCATTTTGTGTGTCACATCTGTTTTGTCTTTTCTCTGCAAGTTATCAAATTAAAGAAGCACTCCCTGGTTTTATTTAAATGCCCCCAATTGTGTTGTGTTATGTTTCATAATTGAGTTTATAGATTTAAGACTATTAAGATCACAACTACATGCACAAAATAAGGAGTTACGGCCTGCCGTTTTAAAGATGTACAGACTGCTGTATAACTTAAATCAAATTTAATTTTCAATCTGTCTCTCCAGACCTCAGCCTGAGGAGGCGGTCCCCCTCTATGAAGCCACGGTTGCCATGGAGACTGTCCAGCGTCATCAGAAGAAAAAGGCTGTTGTTCAACTCTGACCACATTCGTCTGAGATTCACAGAAATCACTTCTTTGTGCATTTTAACTGTTTATTATAACAAGTGGTTGTTTTTACGTGCAAATTGTTTCCAGGGGGCTGAAACTGGGAAAATTGAAGCATGCATCATGTAGGGAGACATCATGTCTGAGCTAACACTGAGAAACAGACACTCATATTGACACCTGTGGTCAGAGTCTCCAGTTAATTTGACCTGCTTGACTTAAAGCTGCAGGAAGAATCAATTTCCTTATGGTTCTGAGGAAACAGTTTGAACCAACGAGCCACTGTGTTTCCTCCAAACACAGAAACCTTTGATCGACTTCTGAATATGTAAGATTTGTATGTGGCTTTCATTCCACGGGACTACAACCCACATTAAAGCCTGTCTGGTCATTGTCGCGTCATATTTCTTTGAGAATCCACAAAAGGCTTCATTTGACTCAATAAATACACAACAAAGATGGCTGCAATTCTTGCTTTTGAGGTAAATACAGCAAAGTGTTATGTTTTGCTTATAAGATCATAATATATATCACAATATAAACAATTTAAGTTGCTGTCGTAAAAAATGTTGCAGTTTTGTGCTCTGGACTTTGTAATTACTTGAATCTCAAACAAAACTCCTGAATGGAGCTGTACTGTTACTTCTAATTAGAATATAACTTATTTCCTAAAATTACAATAAAAACATTGTCACCATTTTCTGTCTCACAAGAGTCCAAAAGGTTACAAGGATAGTTTTACAGTCATATTAGCGCACTGTATATTTAACCTTTCCTTGGCTTAATAAATGGTGGTGATGAGACCCTCTCTGTCCTTCTCTGGGCCGTTTTAACAGTGCAGGCTCTTTCAGCATACCTGGAATCAGACTTTTGACCCTCTGGTTACAGGACATTAGGCAATCCTGCAGCTTTTGTCAGCTGTACTCGCTGACAAGCAGAGCAGGGACATGGAGATTGTCCAGCATCACCAGCTCAGCCAGTAACCTTGCTTCTTGTAGCAACTGGCAGGCCAGGGTACCAATCGGATGTCAGCTCACTGCGTCATCATCAGGTTGGCATGACAACAGTTCATCTGGCTGTCCCGACATGCTTCCCAGTGCCTCAAGTCAGCTTCCCAGGATGCACCTCTCCTCCTGTCGCAGTGACTTGACCACATCTAGCTGCTCCCTGACTGACTGGTCACACTGCTGGAGGAGGTGAGAGATCTAAACACACAGCACATAAAAATAATCAGGTCATGTGTTGCAGGTCAGTAGTTTGACACTGGGTGGAGTGTGTGTGTGTGTGTTGATACACACACCTTATCCAGAGCTGTGTGTGTGTCTTGTAGTAGTCGCTGACAGAGAGTCTGAGCTGTCTGGATGCTCCATGCCTCTGTTTCTTCAGACATCGTCTGCCCGAGCAACACTGCCTTCCAGTGGTGACTATGAAAAATACACACATCTAAGAAAACACTTTTGTCCATATACACCGACAAACTGACCAATTCAAAAGGACACAAAAGTAGTTTTATACGGATATACACATGAATATGTATGTGTGTCTGTGTGTGTGCACTTACTAAAGTGTTTGTGGCAGTGACAACAATCTGAGAGCCGTCATCAGCCTCCAGCTGGGACCTTCACTGGACACAGTCAGGTTACTGAGAGAAAACGAGAGAGAGAGTTCAAAGGAAAAAGCTGTAGTGATTTTATGCATCAAATTACTTGACTAGACTTATTTGAATTTTCATTACTCTCTGTGTGCAATTCAGAGATATCGCTAAGCATGTTCATTAATCCGCCAAAAAAAGAATACACTTGAAAAACTCAACAGTAATCTATCTTTCAAAAAACCATGACCGGGTTACTCGAGTTAATCCACAGACCTTGTTGTGAGCAGTTTCATGTAAGAACGTTTTTTTTCCTACTGAACTAGGAAAAACCCTAGTCAACCCCTGCACCAACTGTATCACTGCATTGATTTGGGGGTGAACTATCTCTTTAAATCTGACACAGAGATACTGCTCTTACCCTGGGCAAGACAGACATCTACTTTGAAAAATGGACTGTTCCTTTAAAACACTATAATGATAATAATAGCATCTAGTTGTACTTATTACCATGGTTTACAGAAAAGCCATATAATACACAAAAGGAACATCAACAATTCAAAAGACAGGCTTACTGAAGGAAATTGTTCTCTCTGAGAAACTTGATCTTCTGATCCAAACTCCTGTCACCTCTTAAAACGTCACAGAGGAGATCTGAGTCACAGTGAAACAGACAAGTACAAACTTCTGGTTACAGTGTCATTAACATTTCATATGACCTGAACTGTACCAAGAAAACAACAAACGGAAACAACTCCAGTATTTTTCCATTTCCTACTGTGGTTCACCTGTATCCACATAGACCACACTGTTGGGGTTGCAGGGGGCGACAAATCCATACTCTAGCATCAGGCGCTGGCTATCATGGGAGCCGTAGTTAATGAAGGCCTGCTGGTAGCGGAGTGTCCCGGATACGCTCCTGATTTCATAACATCTCGTCACGTCATTGAAACTTGCTTTGACCTGGGGAAACATATTTTTGATAAGACTGTGAATACTAAATATTACCTCTTCATCTTTGCAACTGTTTCTCTACTTGGGAGACAGAGTAGGTCACCCATCCTGCAGTGAATGCTTTAACATTTAGTTAAATGTGTAGGTGTGACCACAGTTTTACATGTACCTGCACGTCAGGGCGGTGATTGAGCAGGTCCAGGAAGGGAGCTAAAGCATGAACATCCTGTCCAAACAGGAAGTTGTTGGATGGGTGGGACATGAAGACAGAGCGCGTGTTGACGCTACACCACGCCCACCTGGAGGAGGAGGGGAATGACTTAATCACCTGACAGACCAATAGTTGCAGTCCCCTTTAGTCTGGAAACATTTTCATTGCCATAAACTATAGTGGTGAATTGTTCACTCAGTGATTTATAATTAAATAGGTTACAAATATACACCAAAATAAATAAAGTTCCACTGAGAAAATGTTGAACTGGATTGTGTGCATATGTACCTCAACGCTTCATATGTCAACACCTCCTCCACGGGCTGATTCAGGAGTGGCTGCAGGGATCTGGATCAAGAATAAATCAATTACAGCTTGGTTCGATATTGGCATTGCTGACATAAAGAAGACTGATGGGGTCTCTTCTTTCTTTTTGTGTAGAGATGTATATTAAAAGCACCAGGTTTATACTTAAATATTGACAAAACGGAAGAAATGTTGCAAAATAACATAGAAGTATCATCTAATTGTAAATGTTCAGTGAGCAACACAGTCTTGTATTCTGTAAGAAATGTTACGCAATGTGCAAGTAAACTCTGCCCTGCTAATTCCAATCTGTGCACACCCTTGCACATAACCAGAATAACTGGCTACTGTGTGCTGTGTGCTGGACTCACCTGAAAAAGTCTTGATTAACGGAGTGGATTTCTCGCACCGCCTCCCTCTGCTCTAAAGCCCGTCTCCGCACACTGGTTGGCAGAACGGCCATGACATCATCGGTGAAATAGGCAGGGCAGGTATAAGTGGCGGGCAGCACATCGATGTAGGGGAACCAATCAGAGGCCTCACCTCGGTGCCGCTCACACACCAGGAAGACACAGAGCGCCAGCAGGGGAGAGAGGCGGGGCTTCCAGCTGGGGAGACAAAGTTAATGACCATTTGGGTCAATCCCAGTGGCCCCTCTTATCTGCTTCGTACCAAATATTATTAAATCTACATGTTCCTTACTCTTTAACTTACTATTTTACCTTACTCTTTCTATTTCTATTCCAATATTTAAATTGTTTTGCTTGTATATGAATGTGTGTGTGTCTCTACCACTTGATATACTGCCCCAAGTAGCTGTCCAGAACAGTTGAGGTTGTGAGGAGACAGGACTCTGGTAGAGAAATGACCAGCTGTCCAGGCTGACAGAAAAACAGACACAGACAAACAGAAATATTGTAACACTCAAAAATGTAGATAAAAAAGAATGAATGAAAAAACAATCAGACAGAAGAGCACCAAATTTTTTATGTACTTAGTTGACTTGATTATTTTTAATCACTGGATTTTTAGTATGTTCAGTTTTTAATACATTATTGTGCCTAAAACGATCCAGTTATCATGCAAATAGTTATAGATGCATATACGTGGACCTGCACACCTAAGAAAAAGGTGTGTCATGGGATGTTTTTGACAGCAATAAAAATATAGAATGACGCCAACCTTATTATTAAAAGGAGAAATGTATTAATACTGGAATTTTCTTATGACAGACACTGAAGTAATCACTAGCTATACAAACTGTAAGTTATCACTGTGTGGTAGTTTATTCAGTGAGATGCACTGATGTCTGTGAACAGACTTACCTTTATGGTCTTGAGAGCTTGCAGCCCTCTGCCTGTGTCTGGATTATGAGAAGCAACAAACACACACACACACGTTAAAATCTGTACTTCAATCCATATATCAGATTATTACACACAGGCATAGTGTTCTCTACTTTGGAGTACAGTAGGACACCAGAATCATACCATTGAAGAAGGCTGGCTGCAGCAGCGTTGAGGTAAATCCCCGTCTGTGAAGAAATTTCATCAGCCTGACATACTGCGGCTGGTGACACAGAGAGACTGAGGAAACAGAGAAAAACAGGCTGGTGATGGGAGAGACCAGAAGAGAGACCTGTCTGTGTTGAAAAATCTCTAATCAGTGAAACATAAAAAAAACAGCAACAAAAAAAAAAGCAGTAAATTTGGTTTGTACCTGACTGGGCGGCACTATCTTGTTTCTGCCTCCTCTTCCTCGCAGCTCGTCCAGACCGATGGCTGTGAAGCCTCATGGTCCTACCTGGATAAAACACACAAACACATGTGACCTCCAGCTGGTAAACCATTCACAAAGTGTTCACAACATCACTGCAATATCTGGAGACTTTCAGAGGTTGTGGAGTGAAAATGAATGCCCTCACATGTTTATCACCTGATCACTATCGACATCTATAAATATCACTGAAGCAAAGATCCTCTCTTGTACCCTACTTACACTCATTTGTTTACAAATAAATACATGCTTTCTTCATTTACACTCAGTTGGCAGTTTATTTGGTACGTAAAACTAATGCCGTGTAATACAACAATGCTGTAACAAATCCTATAGGTCTACCTTTATGAAGGAGTGTTTTACAGAGGGGTTGAATCAGCTTTATTGGCTATTTCTGAGCCTGTATTTTGTGGAGCAGGTAAATGATGTTGCATCATACTACCAGCTATTTTTACTGTATATCATATCCAGCAGGGTTGGAGGGCAGGGTTGCTGCATTAGGGACTGTTCACTATTAATCAGAGGAGACGGGGTGGTGCAAAAAGGTGGAGGCATGTCAAATATTTTTTAAAGTCTAGGAGGGGCTTACGTTTTGTTTTGTTTTGTTTTTTGGTTTAGGGGAGGGGCATACAACTTTAAATTTTTATTTATTTTACCACCAATTTGTCAAGAAAACATGCTTGCGTGAGTTTGGGAGGCATGTTTTCTTTAAAAATTGCCCAAATTACACTACCCATCACAACCAAAAACTGTAAAAACTGAAATTATCGTATGATTTTCAGATTTCTGACAGTCCTTGAAAACATTATGTGGGATGAACACTTTCATCAGAAAAAAACCCCATAATCAAATCTAAGCTTAAAATTGTGATATTTCATCAACATAATTTTATTCTACATGTCTCATTTAAAAATTTGAACTAACCAGCATGCACAACAAGAGTGAAAAACCAAGGCTTGTCTCAACTCCAGGATTTCATCTTCAACTTTTAACTTTCAAATAGGGTTACAACGGTTTGAGATTTCCACGGTACAATCTCAGAAAATCAGAGAATGCTTTAACATTCTCTAAACATATTGTGGTTTCGCCGTGTCACAGTATAATACCTTTACATGAATGAAAACAGAAGGGTAATTGTTGGTTGAGCAAACATTTTATAACTAAAACTGAAATCTGAAAGCATTTTGTTAATGGAACTATGTGTAAAAAGTCTCCCCTTAGAGAATAACTAAAATAAGGAGGAGAGTCAACGTTCAGTTGCTTTTTTTGGTCAATATCGGAGATATGCAGATGTACACAGTATGAAAACCGTCAACTTTACATTATATATAAAACTGGTACATTGCTGCAACCTGTCTTTCAAACATCAGACGGTAAATTTTTAAGATCTAACAACTAATTTATTGTGGAGGTGGGTCTTGTATTTTCCCAAGTTACTCAGGGAGGCTCAAGGAAAAATATTTGTAGCTTTAAACAACAACATAAACAACAACAACAACAAAAAAAAAAACGAAGTCACATCCCAGTCACCCCTCTCCTCTGACAGGTAAAGAACACTCCCTTAGTTGTTAATAACCTGGTAACTGAGTGTATCCTCCTTTCAGTGTACTTCTGCTAACCAAAACATAAGTACACATACATATAGCTGGATCTTAAAATTCAAAGCAACTAAATAACTACTGCATATATAGACAATTTGTAATGAACATGCCAAACCACTGTTATGGTGTTGCATTAAAAAGACACTAGCCAAACATCACCATCATGCTTTAGTAGTAGTGTAATAACCAAACCCTGTCTCTCTGTACATTTATCAACAAAGTTAAACTTTAGCTACATACATTACACACATATATACACAGAGTTAAACACCAAATACAATACCTAGATATAATTCTCATCTGTTTTCTCAATCCTGCCCGGCAGCTCCTTGTGTAGCGCTAGTTTCTACACTCATGTGGTTTCCATGTTTTTCCGGGTATGCGCACTGACGCTGCGCAGTAAACCTCCAATTTTCTTCCCTTTTTATTGTCCCGTTTGTCTGCAGAGCACACCACTCCTCTCTGCAGCTCCACTCCTCTCTGCAGCTCCACCACCGCAGGTTCATTCAACACTACAAGACCAGCTCAGAGTAAGAAACCTCAATTACACCTCCTTGTTACACAGCGTGCAGCCTGCTAACATAAAAATGTGTATTTCAGTGTGTGTGTATTCGTTTGTAAACCTAACTGAAATGTGCTCACGATAGCCAGTCAGGATTATGTAACACAAAAAGAGCTGAATGCGTTATATATTAAGCTATTTAACTCTTGATATTACTTCATGTTTTTAAAGGTATAATTATATATGTTAGGTTCACACCCCAGCTACATGAGACATACATGACTGCAAAACCAGTTTGCATTTATCGTTAGTTTGTATCAGGGCTAAAGGTCATAGTTACACTCGTGCTGTGGCATGACTCTGCACTTTTTACTTTTACTCCTTTTATTATTAGCTTAGATTAAATAGTATTTTAAAGATTAATCTGTGGATATATTGTTGGTGTTAAACCACCTAATTTTACACTTTAAAGCTTTTTACATTATCACCCATTGACTTCCCACTTTAATGTTTTATCAGATTAAAAAGTGTCTGTTTTTGTTCACAACACTAGCTCACCAATCATTAGTGACTTATTTCAAATTTTAATAGATAATAGACAGTTTAAAGAACAATTGTCACAGTGCTCTGTGTCTCTGAAATTGTCACCATGACTCAGCAAATCTGATAGCAATCTCTTCCCATGGGTGATAACATAATGGACACAGAGTTTTGTGTGTGTGAAAGGCCCTGCCCTCTCAGCACAGAAAGCTGTGTGTGTGTGTGTTTTATAAAAAACCTCATGCTGCTTGAGTTTGTTTTTCTACTGTAAATCATTAATTTAATATGTGAGTTAATACATTGATCTCTCTCCTCAGACAGACCATGTCTACCAAAGTTGCCGTGGTGACGGGCAGTAACAAGGGCATCGGCCTGGCCATCGTCCGAGCGCTCTGCAAGCAGTATCAAGGAGACGTTTACCTCACCGCCAGAGATGTGTAGGTAGATCACCTGGTCACACCTGGACTGGGCTGATGTATGGGGCTGATCTCACTTTGCAAAAAGCCCTTTTTAAATTTTTTATATTAGCAGCAGAGAAACCTGACTGATGAAAGGGACAACAATTACACTACTGTTGTGAGGAATTATTATTTTATGCGAAAGCAGAGGTGGTCTGTACACTGAAATTTCTAAGCTCCCAAATTTATATGTCTGCAACCTTTTGAACTGAACTGAAAAACCAAAGCTGTTTTTATCAACACTTAAAAAACACTTAAAGCACACTGGTTCAAAGTGACGCCAACATGTCTTTGTCTTACAAGAGTAACCATAAAGTGAAAATATAGTCAAACTTTTTGCTCTTTTTGCAGCGGTCGTGGTCAGGAAACAGTGAAGTCTCTGGGCGAGGAGGGACTGAAGCCCATGTTTCACCAGCTGGATATCAACGATGTGAACAGCATCACCACGGCTGCTGCGTACTTTAAAGAGAAGTACGGAGGAGTGGACGTCCTCATCAATAACGCTGGGATTGCATTCAAAGGTAGAATTACAATTATATATTGATATAATATTATACTGCACTAGAGCCATGCACACAGTAATGTTAAAATATGTCAATAATACAACTGTGACTATTACTCTGACATACTGGATACTATTAGCACCAGCAGCACTGATCTTCAGTCTTATTCCAGTCATACTCAAATCATACTATAATATAATTTACCCATAATTACTTTTATCATTAGTTTTAGAATTGATTTTAAGATTTTATTGATTGTTTTTAAAGCCCTAAATGGGCTGGCACCCCCTTATTTAACCGAACTCCTGCACTTTCATGCTCCCTCCAGAGCCTTGAGATCAGCCAGTCAGCTATTACTGGCTACTCCTAGGACTAGGCTGAAGACCAGAGGCGACAGAGCCTTTGGGGCGGCTGCCCCTAGGCTCTGGAATAGCCTGCCCCTGCACATTAGGTCTGCCCAGACCCTAGAGGTCTTTAAGTCTTTTCTTAAAACCCACTTCTTCTCTCAGGCTTTTAACTCAGGTTGAGCTGGACACCCAAACATTTTAGCTTATTTTGATCTTATTTTATAACTCTTGTATTTTATTTTATTGTATTGTATTTTATGTATCTTATGGTTATTATTGTGGTGTACTATTAGGTACCTAATTGTATTTGCTTGTTTATTTCTATTGACCTGTTCAGCACTTTGGTCAACCTTGGTTGTTTAAATGTGCTTTATAAATAAAGTTTGAGTTGAGTTGAGTTGAGTTTTAGATTAGGAGTTATTAGTAGTAGGGTTGCACAATTATGGCTGAAATGACAGTCCCATTCATTGTCAGAATCAGAATCAGAATCAGAATAGGATTTATTGGTGCATATATTAAACATACAATAAACCTATTAAGAGGAATAAAAAGAAAAACTCGGCAAAGTACTGTAACACTCAATAACATGAATATAGAATAGAAAAGTTGCAATAAAAATATGACAAAGATACTTTAAAAAAGGACTATAACATAGCAAATATGTGCAATAAAGCTGTTCCAGAATAACAGCTGTTTATGCAGGATGTGCAAAATTATTAACCAGGGAATGTGCAAAAGTTTACAGTAGAGCAAAGTTTTGCTCAGCCTTAAGATTACTTTTATTTATTATAATCATTCATCGCTTTTTTACATTTTATTATATATATTTATATAATTTATTTTATGTTTTGTTAAATAAATCACACTGATAAAAGGATAGACGCTCACTGAGACAAGACATCCCATGACGTGACTTTTTGCTGTTGTTTTGAGCTGTGACTGTGAATTGAGGGTGACTATCAAGAAGGAGGTGACAGTGACATCATCTCTCTCTCTCTTTTGCTCTCCTCAGCGGCAGACACGGCTCCGTTTGATGTCCAGGCAGAGGTGACCCTCAAGACAAACTTCTTTGCCACCAGAGACATGTTGACTCACTTCCTGCCGCTCATCAAAGCTGGAGGTAAGGACACAGATCTGGACCAAGTCTGCTGTGCGCCCCTGACGTTTGGTAAGCAGTTAAAAGCTTTAAAAATCCTCTGTGTGTGTGTCTATAAGGTCGGGTGGTGAATGTCTCCAGCTTCGTCGGCTCCCGTGCTTTGAACCAGTGCTCCCCGGCTCTCCAGCAGCGTTTCCGCAGCGAGGACATCACAGAGGAGGAGCTGGTGGGACTGATGCAGCAGTTTGTTGACCAGACCAAGAAGGGCGAGCACAAGAAGGGTGGCTGGCCTGATACAGCGTACGGCACATCTAAGACTGGAGTGACGGTAAGACCCAGCAGTCTTTCTGTCGCATCTGTGGAGCTGTAGCTCAAGTTTGCAGATCTTACAATGGATAAGAAAGGAATTCAGGGACCAAAGATTTGAGCAGTGCTTCTCTAATGCCTCACTTCCTTTCATAGAAGCAGTAATTATGTCTGTTTTTGTGTGTTTAGACCCTGTCCATGATCCTGGCTCGTCGTCTGTCCAAGGAGAGGCCAAATGACGGGGTAATCATGGAAATATAACAACTTTTAACCATCTCTTAGCTTCTCTTTATCACGTGTTTCTTTCATATCTTGTCTTAATGTCTTTACGTCTTCTGTACAGCATTTTAATTGCCTTGTTGTTAAAAGGCCTAACATTAATTTAAATCATAAACACAGGGAGGGTGCGCAGTGTCACCAACAAATTAGAAAATGAGGGATTTTAATCACAAAAACGTCAGTTTGCCAATTTTGTGGTTTTGTTTCCAGTGAAAGCTTCATTGCTAACATACATTTTTGTTGCATTTATTATTGTTTTTGACAGATCTTGCTGAACGCCTGCTGTCCAGGTTGGGTGCGCACCGACATGGCCGGTCCCAAAGCCCCCAAGTCACCAGATGAGGGTGCTATCACGCCAGTCTACCTGGCACTGCTGCCACCTGGAGCTACAGAGCCTCACGGAAAATTTGTCTCTGATAAAGAAGTTCAGGAATGGTGAAAGAGCGAAAGGGGCCTGCGTGTGTGTGTGTGTGTGTGTGTGTGTATGTGTGTGTGTGTGAGAGTAGATGAAAGAGTGTCAGCATTTCCACTTCCACCCTAAATTGCCAAAAACATCCATACAACATTGATTTGTTATCCAAAAAGAAACGTAGTCCACTATTTGAAAGATTTGATGCAAGCATCACACCGTCTGGAAAAACTATTTCATTTAAAGTGTTAAAGGAACACAGAGTTCAGCAGTTTAACCAAATGTTGACAGACATAGAACCAAAATAACTTGTATTTCAGGGGACACTGATGTATGTGATGTGTGTGTGTGTGTGTGTGTGTGTGTGTGTGTGTGTGTGTGTGTGTATTGGGTTTACATACAGCAATAATCGATCTGTGTAAGTGCCAGCTAATTCCTGGTGTTTTGATAACACTCTAATTCATCACTTTGCCTTTGTTAGAATAAACATTTTTATATTTTGTACATGGACAAAGGAAAACTTGCCTTAACTAATAAATTGATTAAATGTGAAATCAACGAAAAATAAAATGCTTTTCTGACAAATACCCTGCTTTTCTACAGTGTGATGATTTTTCATTATAACGTTACAGTGATTTCAAGCCAAATACAATAAATAAACTTAAAAATTAAAACACTGTCAAAATGTTGATTAATTATTAAGGACATATTTGGAACAGGACAAAATACAAACACTGACATCACATCTTTACCACAATCTAAAAATATTCTTAAATTATAAAAACAATTACAGATAAATTGGACTAGCTAAAGGGAGCTTGAGGTCTCTTGAACAAATATGAAACAATCAGGGGAAAGACAAAACCTGACAGCTCCTTCGGTTCTGTCAAAGCATGGATACCAAGAGGCGATGCTCAGTAGAACGCCCCATAGCAACAGACTCGCCCATGGTTTCGTCCTACCGCCGCCATTTTGGACTGTCAGCAGACCTTAGCAGACCCGCTTGCATACAGAAACACACAGACAAACTGAAGTATATCGCTATTAATTATGCTTACAATGCTACTCACCTCGTGATAGCTTGGTCACAGCTGCTTTTTCACGTTTTTGTAAAGCAAAATATAGACTTTAAAAAAAGAAAAATCTCTACATATTACATCCACTTATGAAAAGATTAACTTAATTACTCCTTCAAAATCACCCCATAAGCCAATCTACCAAAAAATAAAAATAAAAAAAATCAATATTTTAACTAGACACACATTAATGGCGACGTCACATAGTCAGGAATAAAGATTTATTTACAGTTTGTACAGTAAGGGGACAGTAATAATAATAATAATAATAATAATAATAATAATATATAGGCTATTTTAATATGATATATTTTAATGCTAAAGCAGTAATCAGTTCTGATATAAATGGTCCAAGAGGCCATATATAGGCCTATATATACATATATACATATATCTTCCCACGAAAACTGGCATATTAAATTGATATTAAAACACTTTAAAACGTACACCTCTGTCGGGATCCTTCGGGAAACGGTGGAAGGCCAGGTGCGGAGTGTTCCACTGATGGTTGTTGCAGTTAATTGCACTACACTGTTTTCTTTTACTTTTTTTCTCCTCTCTTCTTGACATCTTGCATGTTGTCTGGGTGCAACAGTCCAAGCTCAACAGTCCAAAATGGCGGCAGCGCAACAGTCCAAGCTCAACAGTCCAAAATGGCGGCAGCGCCCCTAGTGGCTGTTGGCAGAAATTTAACAGAGCTTCGCCTCTTGGTATCCATGCTCTTTGGTTCTGTGGCTGGTGCCCAAACCCACGTGGTTTCCATGTTTTTCCGGGTATGCGCACTGACACTGCGCAGTAAACCTCCAGCTTTCCTCCCTGTTTTTTTGTCCCATTTCTGTGCACAACACCTGACTCCTCTCTGCAGCTCCACCACCGCAGGTTCACTCAACACTACAAGACCAGCTCAAAGTAAGAAACCTCCATTTTATCTCCTTGTTATGTAGCGTGCAGCTTGCTAACATAAAAATGTGTTTGCATTCATTTTCATACCTAACTGAAATATGCTCACGATGATGAAACGTCCTCTCTTTAAAATGAATGTGTTATGAAATAAGCTACTTCCTGTCTTAAATGGACAATTATGTTAGGTTAGGTTCACACCCCAGTTACATTAGACACGTTTGACTGTAAAACCAGTTTGCATTTATCGTTGGAAGTTTGTATCAGGGCAAAAGGTCACAGTTGCGCGCGTGCTGATGGCATGACTATGCACTTTTATCCTTAAAGGTTTTATATTTTTAATGAATTATTATTTTAGATTATAGTAATTTTCAAGATTAAACTGTGGACATAATGTTGGTGTTAGACCATGTCATGTTACAGTTTAAAGCTTTTTACATGATCACCCATTAACTTCCCACTTTTAATGTTTCACCAGATTAAAAAGTGTCTGTTTTTATGATTAATAACAGCTCACCAGTGATTGGTTTCTACAGTTAAATTGTAATAGATTGTAGAAAATTTAAAGAATTGTCACAGTGCTCTCTGTCTCTGAAATTGACATCATGACTCAGCAAATCTGATCTAAAGCTCAGCCAACATGGTTGACAACATAATAGACACAGAGTTAGAGTACGAACGTGTGTGTGTGTGTGTGTGTGTGTGTGAGAGAGAGACAGAAAGGTCCTGCTCTCTCAGTTGTGTGTGTGTTTAATATGAAGCTTGTGCTGCTTGAGTTTGTTTTTCAACTGTAAATTATTAATATAATATGTGAGTTAATTAATACACTGATGTCTCTCCCCAGACAGACCATGTCTGCAAAGGTTGCCGTGGTGACAGGCAGTAACAAGGGCATCGGCCTGGCCATCATCCGAGCACTCTGCAAGCAGTATCAAGGAGACGTTTACCTCACCGCCAGAGATGTGTAGGTAGATCACCTGGTCACACCTGGACTGGGCTGATGTATGGGGCTGATCTCACTTTGCAAAAAGTCATTTTTTTGCTATAAGAGCTGCTGCAGAAGGGAAACCTGACAGATGAAAGGGACAACAGTGACACTAGTGTAGTGAGGATTTAGTATTTTATGGGAAAGCAGAGGTGCTCTGTACACTGAAATTTCTAAGCTCCCAAATTTAAATCATGCAACATTTTGACCTGCAAGGTTTTAGTCAGGCAAACATTCACGTGAACAGAAAACAGGCTGTACATGTATCTACAGACACAAAATGACATTACACAAAATAATAATAATATTCAAACTTTTTGCTTTTTTTGCAGCGGTCGTGGTCAGGAAGCAGTGAAGTCTCTGGGCGAGGAGGGACTGAAGCCCATGTTTCACCAGCTGGACATCAACGATGTGAACAGCATCACCACGGCTGCTGCGTACTTTAAAGAGAAGTACGGAGGAGTGGACGTCCTCATCAATAACGCTGGGATTGCATTCAAAGGTAGAGTAACAATTATATATTAATATAATATTATACTGCACTAGAGCCATGCACACAGTAATGTTAAAATATGTCAATAATACAACTGTGACTATTACTCTTAGTGATAGATTAGTAGTTATTAGTAGTAGGGTTAGGGTTGCCTTTTGCTGTCATATGGAGCTGCGACTATGAATTGAAGGTGATTATTAATAAAGAGGTGACAATGACATCATCTCTCTCTCTCTCTCCTCAGTGGCAGACACCACTCCGTTTGGAGTCCAGGCAGAGGTGACCCTCAAGACAAACTTCTTTGCCACCAGAGACATGTTGACTCACTTCCTGCCGCTCATCAAAGCTGGAGGTAAGAACACAGATCTGGACCAAGTCTGCTGTGCGCCCCTGCTGTCTTAATACACAGCTCAGTGTACAGTTTTTAAAAAAAATGGTTGATCTAATCATGGTTTCTATTCCAACTCAAACTCACCACAGAACAAACTCACATTTAGTCTTTTGTGACTTTTGTTAAAGGTGACGAATTAGTGTGACAAGGAAAAACTAAGTTTTATATTTGAGGATCATTTGAAAAATGCATGATTATCATATCATCAAATTTGGATTATATTTAAGAGTAATTAAAATGATTGGATTATAGAATTTCAGGGTTGGTCTTTCGATCCCAATTAATGGTAAGCGGACTGCACTTATCGCACTCTTCTAGTCGTCCAATCACTCAATGTGCTTTTACTCTACAGGTCTCATTCACACACACACACACACACACACACACAGAGTCACACACAGTCACACACTGGTGGCTGAGGCTATCTTACATGGTGCCACCTGCTACTCAGTATCCATTCATACGCACTCACACAGCGATGGAACAGCCATCGGGAGCAATTTGGGGTTCAGTATTTTGCCCAAGGATACCTTGACATGCAGACTGGAGGAGGCAGGGATCGAACCCCCGATCTTCTGATTTATGGATGGTCCGATCTACTTCTGAGCCACGGCTGCCCAGTTAATGCAAAGTCAGTTACTGTGCATCCCTCTGCTGACCAGTGCTGGAATGTAACTTGGCATAGGTACAAATATAAGGAACTTTTACTTTACTTGAGTATTTAATTTCATGCTACTCTGTACCTCTACTCTTCTACACTTCAGAGTGAAGTATTGTACTGTTTACTCCACTGCAACGTGAGACACACATAGAGGTTTGGTAAGAAGTTAAAAGCTTTAAAAATCCTCTGTGTGTGTGTCTGTGTGTGTGTGTTTGTGTCTGTAAGGTCGGGTGGTGAATGTCTCCAGCGTCGCAGGCTCAGGTGCTTTGAACCAGTGCTCCTCGGCTCTCAAGCAGCGTTTCCGCAGCGAGGACATCACAGAGGAGGAGCTGGTGGGACTGATGCAGCAATTCATCGAACAGGCCAAGAAGGGCGAGCACAAGAAGACCGGTTGGCCTACTACAGCGTACGGCACATCTAAGATTGGAGTGACGGTAAGACCCAGCAGTCTTTCTGTCGCATCTGTGAAGCTGTAGCTCAAGTTTGCAGATCTTACAATGGATAAGAAAGGAATTCAGGGACCAAAGATTTGAGCAGTGCTTCTCAACATATATCATGTCTGTGTGTGTGTGTGTTTAGACCCTGTCCATGATCCTGGCTCGTCGTCTGTCCAAGGAGAGGCCAAATGACGGGGTAATCATGGAAATATAACAACTTTAACCATCTCTTAGCTTCTCTTTATCACGTGTTTCTTTCATATCTTGTCTTAATGTCTTTACGTGTTCTGTACAATTGCCTTGTTGTTAAAAGGCCTAAAATTAATTTAAATCATAAACACAGGTAGGGTGCGCAGTGTCACCGGAAACAAATTAGAAAATGATTTTATTCACAAAAACATCAGTTTGCCAGTTTTGTGGTTTTGTTTCCAGTGAAAGCTTCACTGCTAACATACATTTTTGTTGCATTTATTATTGTTTTTGACAGATCTTGCTGAACGCCTGCTGTCCAGGTTGGGTGCGCACCGACATGGCTGGTCCCAACGCCCCCAAGTCACCAGATGAGGGTGCTATTACTCCGGTCTACCTGGCACTGCTGCCACCTGGAGCTACAGAGCCTCACGGAAAATTTGTCTCTGATAAAGTAGTTCAGAGGTGGTGAAAGGGTGAAAGGGACCTGCGTGTGTGTGAGAGGAGATGAAAGAGTGTCAGTGTTTCCACCATTCGAAAGATTTGATGCAAGCATCACACAGTCTGGAAAAACTATTTCATTTTAATTGTTAAATGAACACAGAGTTCAGCAGTTTAACCAAATGTTGACTAACATAAAACCAAAATAACTCATATTTCAGGGGACACTGATGTGATGTGTGTGTGTGTGATTACTGCTTTATATGCAGCAATAATCGATCTGTGTAAGTGCCGGCTAATTCCTGGTGTGGTTACAACACTATTTCATCACTTTGCCTTTGTTAGAATAAACATTTATATATTTTGTACATGTACAAAGGAAAACTTGCCTTAACTGGATCAAATGGAATAAAGCAAAATCAAAGAAAATAAAATGCTTTTCTGACAAATACCCTGCATTTCTACAGTATGATGATTTTTAATTAAGACTTTACAATTTTTTCATGTCAAATACAATAAATAAATTGAACAAAATAACAGAAACACTGTCAAAATGTTAATTATTGAGGACACATTTGGAACAGGACATAACACATAAAATTAAGATGTACATATAAATTCACAGATAAATCGGACGAGCAAAAGGGAGCTTGAGGTCTCCAGGGATGTGAAACAGTTAGGGGAAAGACAAAACTTTCTCCACACTTTGATTCTTCTTTATCCAACCTTTTCTTCTGGCACACTTGGATGACAACCTTTGTGGGCCCCTTGAGTGTTTAAGTGGAAAAAGCTGCAACCTTTAATGAAACAGACTGATTCATGGCTGGTTAAACGTCTGAAAAGCAAACTTGAAGGAACAAGGTGATGTAGCCAAGTATTAAAGTCAGATTAGAATATGGTATTTGCATTTTATTATATATATTTTTCTTTGGTAGGTTGTAGTATTCTTAATTCTGAAATGTGAAGAGTGTTGCCAGGAGAGATATGAGTGAAGGACAGATTCACCAGGATCTAGTGACGCCTGGTGGTTAAGGTGGGCATTTCATAAGAAAATAGATATTGTATTACTGACATTTTTATATTGAAAGAGAAAAGCACAAATGTGATGTAGTATGTGCCTCGGGAATTATCAGATGTGTTTGATTTCCATTACAGAGCTATAAAAGGTAAGTGTAGGTTGCCTTTGATTTGCAGTTTAGTCTGTTGAGCATGCACCTATTAATTCCTATTTATAGACACATTTATGGAGAGAGATAACGACAAACACAGAGCCAACAATAAATGACAGTCTCCCTGGAGAAATATTAATAGAGCTGATACATGACACAAATATGGCTTTATTTATGAGCGACATATGTGTTTGTGTGTGTGGTTTATTGAGGTTGATGTACAGTAGCTGCACCCTGGGAAAAGCAATAAACCCCAGGCTTCATCTGAGGTCAGGTGTCACTGTCACGCAACATTCCTTCACCGAAATCTCACATTTTATCCATTAACTTAACAAGTTCCTCCAAGGTTATCTTCTCAACTGTCGCTGATAACTATAGATTTGAATCATATCTGACACCCAAAATCTTTTGAGATGGAGCTCCCTGAAGTGAAATCTTATCAAATGGGGGTCCATGACCTTTTAAGTATCAGTTTAGTGGTCCTTGACATGAAAAAGTTTGAGAACCACCGCCCTAGAATATCGTGCGTTTTAAGTGTGTAATTTTAGGTAAACTTTTAAGGTAAACTTCTGCAGCCCTCCAAATTTCCATATTGAATTTTAATATATTTAATATAGATATATGAATAAATGTTGCCGAAGATATGACCTTGGTATCCTCAACTGCAGCTACAGCCCTCCTTTCATTATTTCTTTACAAGCTCAAATGATTAAAGAAATCAAAGAAACGAAAGACCACTTTTACGACTTTACTTATTTCACTGCAGTCAAATGTAACTTACACATTTGCCTGAGGTGTTCTGTATCATTATCCATCTACAAATTGTGTTACATATGTATGTGCACCTGGATTTTCACATCTTTCTCTATCACCTGAATGAAATCCAAACGCCCAGAGCGCTTGTTAATGCAAAGCAGGTCAGAGCAGAAAATCTCATTCAGGTGGAGGTTCATTGTTTCATTTTGTATAAAAATGTTCCTGTGGAGATCATGATTTTTCTGCTATATCTCTCAGTGAGTCTTTGAGTCAACACCAAAGTGGACTGTAGGAGGCTGTGTGGTGTTGCTAAATGCTGTGTGTGTGAGTGTGGGAGTTGTAGTCCTGTCAGACGACAGTAAAACCCTGATTACCTTGTAGATAAAACTAATCCACGGAGCGAGAGGGACAGAGATGGTAATCCTCTAATCCCAGCTATCTGCCAGGGGAAACCCCATCACACACATGCTTTGATAATCACAGTGACCACGATAACTGCCAGTTGTAATTGCTGCAAGAGCATTATAATTACTTTATTGATCCTGCGGTGGGGAATTCCCTCAGACCTGAAACACAAGTGAAGCAACATACAGAGATCAATACCAGCACTGTTCACATTCAATACATGATAAGGGTCTGTTTTTCTGACTGATAGTAATCTAACTGAATAGATAAACATTTGACACAACTGATATTTTATCCATCCATCCATCCATCCATCCATCCATCCATCCATCCATCCATCCATTCATTTTCAACCGCTTATCGTAAGCCGGGTCACAGGAGCAGCAGGCCGAGCAAAGTGCCCCAAATGTCCCTCTCCCCAGCAACGCTTTCCAGCTCCTCCTGAGGTATCCCAAGGTGTTCCCAGGCCAGACAAGATATATAATCCCTCCAGTGTGTTCTGGGTCTGCCCCGGGGCCTCCTACCAGTGGGATGTGCCAGTAACCCTTCTAACTGGAGGTGCCCAGGAGGATCCTGATCAGATGCTCAAACCACCTCAATTGACCCCTTTCGACATGAAGGAGCAGCGGCTCTACTCCGAGCTCCCTCTGGATGTCTGAGCTCCTCACCCTATCTCTAAGGCTGAGCCCAGACACCCTTCGAAGGTCATTCTGACCACCTGTATCCATGTCTTCATTCTTTCGGTCACTATCAAAGCTCATGACCATAGGTGAGGGTTGGGACGTAGATGGACCAGTAAATCCAAAGCTTTGCCTTCCCGCTCAGCGCTCTCTTCACCACGATGGTCCAGCGCCAAACCGCTAAGCCATCTCACGCTCCATTCTACCCTCACTTGTGAACAAGACCCCAAGATACTTGAGCTCCTTTGCTTGGGGCAGTAACTCAATCCCAACTCAGAGGTAGCAATCCACCGGTTTCCAGCAGAGAACCATGGCTGGAGGTGCTGACTCTCATCCCGACCGCTTCACACTCAGCTGCAAACCGCCTCATTGCATGCTGGAGGTCACAGTGTGATGAAGCTTACCATTGGCTTCATCACACTGTGACCTCCAGCATGCACTGGAGCGGTGCATGACAATATTTTGTCTTAAGTAAAATAGGTTTCTCAGGGGCTTCATGAGTATTGCATTCTAATTAGGGTGAAGGAAAGCGATAAAGTGACAGCACATATAGGACACATTAAAACTCAGATGGATCTGAAAATTGTATTTCCCTCCAGACATCCTGACTGTATTAAAACACAGAAATATGATTTTGCATTGATACATTTTGACGTACAATTAACTGAATAGTTTCATTATGTTTTGTAGTTTTTGTGTATTTGTGTTGTGTTTAAGTTGTTTTTCTGTCTTTTCAAAGTATGTTTTTGACCAGACCACCTGTTAGGGTTGTTTGCATGAAACCCTACTTTTTGTATTTAATTTAATTTTGTTTTTTTTTACGCTCCCTTCGTCCCAGCTGGGATTTGATCCAACAATTCACACATTCTTTCCATGTTTCCATGTCCTCGTGCAACACTCCTCCACAGGAAGATCAGACTGAAGGAAATCTGCAGATGAAACCCTTCATGAATATTTAGAAAAAGTTTTTAAAAAAGTTCCAAGAGCTGTACAACTGCACACAGTAATAGCTGTGAATCTGTAACACGTTAAAAAAATGGTACCCTGTGGGCTAAAATAATAGAGCAGTAATACTCAGACTTTGTCAGACTTCTTGTCCTTAGAGACATTCTGACAGAGCAGAGTCTGTTCTACACATTAAGTGATATAAGAAGTTGCCTAGGGCCCCCTGGTCTAGAAAATATGTATTTTTTAATTACCAAGACAACAGCAAAATAAAAATGAACTTCTTAAATAAAATCTGACGACATTTTTGCCCACAAATAGTGACAAAACAAAATGGACAGTTAAAGCAGGCTAAAGGCTGATTTATGGTTGGGCATGCATGCCACACTTTGATGAGTGTTGCCCAACAGAAATTAAACAGCTGCATGTCGTTTTCAATTTATGCTCCGGCAAAAGGTTAAGACATGGTCATCTTAATGGAAACCAGAGACCCCCTGTGTTTTTACGAGAGAGTCTATCTCTGTGGTGTTCAGTGAAACAGACTCTGCAGTGTATGTGTTCACACCAAATCATGCTTAGGGCTCCCACAAGTCGAGGGCCAGGCCTCACTTGACCTTTACATCTAATGTAATTATAAACCCCCAATACTGTAGCTTTTCAGGTTGAGAAGCTGGTATAGAAATGTGTAAATAATCATAATAAAAAAGGACTTTATTTGTGATTAGGATGAAAACTTTATCATATCAGCTGTGAGCAACTCTCACTGGCCTATTTGATATTTAAAGGTCAGAATCATATTGGTCTAAGTCACATATCCATTGCATATCTTCCTGGAAACACCAATTAAAACCTGCCATATATAACCTTCCCAAACAAGCTGCTGTGAGCCCACAGCTGATTCTGCACACCTGCTGCAGCTGAAGATACTGAACCTACTGTGCTGCATTAATATTTCATGATTGGTTATCACTTTTTGATAGAGTTGCCAGGTTGTGAAGAATCCCCCTCCAGTATCACACTCACTGTGTCCTTTTAGGTCTTTAATTGATTAGGAAGACCCCATCGATGGCCTGTTTGACCTCTTACCCTCTGGAAAAGGGCTGCAGGGCAAATCTATTTAAAGACAACTCATTAGCATTTACACCTGCAATTAATGATTTATCAACATGTTGACTGGCAAACTTTTGCAACAAAAAATAACTAGAATTTAAACTCAAGACCCTTTGTTAACAAATTACCATCATTTAGCAATTAGTAAGTCTTTCTCAAATTAACTGATGCCTATAAACCCCGTATAAATGGCTTATCAGAAGATGGTACCCCACGAAGGCATGAACTTATCATGACTCTCATTCAGTGACTACATATCACACTCAGTAATTGCACCGACTTTTCTGATAATCCTCTCACAGCCTGCTGTTGTTCTCTTTTGATCAGTTCTCCTGGCAGCATGTGAGGACACAGCCATGCACACTAATCCTCCCAAAATCACAAGAATCTTGTCAAATATTAAGATTTAAGCTTCTTAGCATTTTCTGCATTTTTCTTTTTCATTGATACGTTTGTGCTAAATCCCAGGCTGCAAGGAACAGAGTAAACCCACCTAAACTATGTATAAATTTAGAGAACAGAGTTTGCAAACCTTCTTAAACTGTCAGAGATTATTAAGACATGCATTTGTGATAAAAGCCTGATACACGGTGTCCAAGTGATAAATGTAATGTTGAAACTATTGTTCAATTTGAAATGTGTTTTTTTTTTTTTTTGTCATGGCTGCAGGTTTCATTTTCCAGTACACAGTTCTGAATGGCGTCAGGTGGTGCAACAGGAGATACTGTAATCCAACAGAGATCATGAATAAAGTTAAAATTTGTTCTAAAGTTTGTTCTCAGCTAACAGACAAGGGAATGTTTCTTTTTTGGCTGACCTCCACCTGATCTTTTGAAGTACAGTTCGCCAAAGCAAAACTGCTTTTCACAGTTTTATAATTGGAAGTGTCTGTTGTGTTTGTGCCTCAATTTGGGTTGCACCATCTTTTCTATTGCAGAAGCATTGATTTAATTTCCAAAATATGAAGTAGGACTGTTATTATGAGATTTTAAAGAGGCAATAAGTAAGATTTTCAATCACAGTGTGTCTGCTGGATGCACTGATAATATTTCTGATCAATATCAATAGCTGAAGTGTTCTGGGGACGCTGTAGAGTGAAAAACACAACTCTCTGTCTATGAGAAAAAACCCCAGCAAAAAGTATAATTGGCAAAGAACAGTTGTGAGGAAAATGTGCTCATTTGTTCTGGGGTTTTAGTTGGTTAGTCAGTCCTGTCTGAATTGATATTCCAAGGTTGACAAGTGGGAACTCTCCTTCAGTGTTTCATTAGCAAGCTGACCACACCATCAGAGGGATTAACAGTCACTGTCTTGAGCTTCCATCCTTTCAGGTGGTTCATCTGGGGACTCATGTGGAGCCTCCTATTCAGCCAAAGACAGTGGCTGCTGCTTTTGGTGGCTTCAGAGAGGGACATGATGGTTTTTGTTTGGGCCTCATGGGGGTAGACAGTGCTGGCAGTGCAGTTTCACTGGGACCTGTGAGGTGGGGGGGCCCATAGAGAGAGTGGGCCTCCAACAATGTGTTGGGTGGAGAATGGGCCCTTAAGAGTGACTGCCAACTTGGAAATTTGCCTGTTTTCAAAGAAGAACTCTCATAACCATAACTTGCTAAAAATCATCCAGTTTTGTTGTTTGTTGGTCTCAAACATTCGTCTGCAGCTTGGCAGGTGTTGCACCTAGGTGTCATGCCGTCAACCATCTCCTCCACCTTCCGACGACAAAATCAGTTCATATAGCACCTCACTTCAGAAATGTTTACACAATACATATCAAACATACAAAAGAAACATATTCGTGGTTTGCAAAAACATACAATACCATCATTTTTTTCTACCAACTGGGCTGCAGTTCTGCAGTTGTAAATGTTAATGAGTTTTCTGTAAATGGATTATGGCCCAGACGCCCTGCAGCCCTTTTCCAGAGGGTAAGAGGTCAAACAGTCCATTGGAGGGTCTTTCTAATTAATTAAAGACCTAAAAGAACAGTGTGATACTGGAGGGGGATTCTTCACAACCTGGCAACTCTATCAAAAAGTGGTGACTAATCATGAAATATTAATGCAACACAGTAGGTTCAGTATCTTCCACTGCAGCAGGTGTGCAGAATCAGCTGTGAGCTCACAGCAGCTTGTTTGGGAAGAGTAAACCAAGGTTATATATGGCAGGTCTTAATTGGTGTTTTCAGGAAGATATGCAATGGATATGTGACTTAGACCAATATATTATTTGATGATACTGACCTTTCAATATCAAATAGGCCAGGGAGAGTTGCTCACAGCTGATATGATAAAGTTTTCATCCTCATCACAAGTCTTATTTTTAAATTATTATGAATTTTATATACCTGCTTCTCAACCTAAAAAGCTACAGTATCAAGTGTTTCTTATCACTCTATCAAAAACTTTAGTTGAGTTTATCTCTGTTGTTTTCCATGTTATAAAACTCAAATACACACTGTTGGCACTAGGTGGCTTATGTCACTGGCTGAGGAAGGCCATGGTATTTAAGTTCATGCCAGTAAGCCAAGGTGTCGCTGATGTTGGGAAGCAAACAGTTTTCGATTGTGCTCTGACTGAGATTTATATGGCTGTATTTATGGGAAGTAGCATTGGTAAAGATTGGGAGTTGTTTCTGAGTGCACGTCCAAACAATTCAGCCAATTAGCCCCCAGTAGTGGCTAAAGTATAGGGCTAGTCACTACACACACCATAAAAAAATAACAATAAGTAATTACTTTTGAAGCAGTGACAAAGCAAAGTATGTTTGGGGGCCTTAAGGTGCAGGCTAAGCCGTCTGTCAGAAAAAGAAGTCTGACTTGAATCTGAACATTATTGTTTTAGGCTGTAAGGTGCCATTTTTAAGTTTCCTTCACTTTCTCCAGCCTGAACCTGTTGCAAAAATGTACAATACTAACATTTTCTTCTGGTGCCTTGACCTTTGAACCCCACTTCTCTCACTCTGTCCATCTGTCCACAAAGACTACAAACCATTTCAATTGGGCATTTATACTCCAGCTGCATCACAGCTTCCACTGCAAGATGACATTTAGGCATCTTGTGCTCATACACCACATCAAATGTGTCCTTACAGGCCACTGTCGGCTCAGTGATAAAGAGACACACCACAAGGAGTTAGACCATAACAGCAGATCCGGTCTCAGATTAGCTGCTTCAACCTCTGGTGGATAAGTGAGTCCCTGACATACGTCAGTGAGCAAATTCCAGATCTAAGCTGCACTCAGCGGGCTGGAGGAAGCCGGCTGTTTCTCTCCTCCACTGAAAGTAACCTGTGTGTGTAAAATATTTGTTTTTGAATAGAAGAGAGACAGGGTGTTAACTGGAATTAGCTGGGCTTTTAGTTCTGCTGCCAGACACTTGAAAACTTTATTGTGCGGCCAGGTGTATCAGCCATAATACCACACTGTTTATATCCTCTCTTCATTTTATATTACCAGTGAAGCGCTGTTGTTTGTGCCCATTACTGGCCAGCATCACTTTAGACATGTGGAGATACAGCATGTTAACTGGTTTAATGCTCTACCAGCCAGTAAGGCAACACTTCATACTGGTCACCACTAGATGTCAGTAAAGCAGTACATGATCTACTCCTCTTTAGAGAGGCTGATCATGAGAGAATCCTGCTTACAGCATTTTAATACCTCTCCCTGCTGCATCTGGTGTCTCCGCATGCTCTTCCTGCTTCCTCCATTCTGTCTCTTTGTTAGTCAGATTATGGTAAATAAAATAAATAGACATTGTGCAGCCAGACTGCATACAATAAGCAGCGACTGGTGTGTGTTCCTAAATAACCTTTATGGGGACTGATGTCCTCACAAGGAGGAAAATATAAGAATTAAAGAGTCACTTTAGGTCAGTTGCCATTTAAAGGTATTAAGGTTGCTGGCTCATGTTTGAATGTGGCTCATGTTGGGTTGAGGCTAAGGGTTAGTGATTAAATGTCAGATGAAATGTCATGCATATATGTCAGGGAAGAAATTCAAGGCCATAAAATGCAAAACAACAAAGTTCAAATCTTGCCTTTGTGCCACTTTGTCCCTGCTCTTCCCCAACAAATGTGCACACACCGCCAGTTTTTTATTTTTCTACTCTCTTGTAGGGACATAAACGTAACATCAAAGTCGGTATCTCCTACACAGGGGGGACGCTGAACCGAAATGATCTGTCAGCTCAACAGGAAGGCTGCGTGTCCACTCCAGAGACCTGTCCTTACAGGACCAGCTCCTTATTCTCCTGCTTTGTAATGGAAAGGACACCGTGCTGACATCAGATAGCGCTGAGCATCTTTTGAGCCCTGAAATGTGGAGAAACAAAATTACAACATCAGCAGGGGATACACTTCAGTGTAAAACACACAGCAGGGAGGAGGGTTTTGGAACAGAAGTTGTTTGAACATGACTGAAGTTGGAGGAAAATACCACCAGCTAGTGGACAAAGGGGAGAACTGCAGTGACTGTAATGACTAACACTCCAGTACATAAAAACTTTATATTAGTGGGTAATGTGTGAGAATGATGATGGTCCTGGGACAGCTGTTTTCAGAGGAAAAAGCTCCAATAAAATCATTTTGAAATGTGTTAATATGCATCTTATTTTTCTGCTGCCTCCCAAGTGGACAAAAATACAAAAGCTATTGCAGATTTAAAACAAATCGGCAAAGATAATGGAAGCTCATGACTTTAATGTTGTCAAGGTTTTTAAGGTCTAGGGAGATTTAGTGGTATGTAGATTGCAACCAGGTGAAACTTCTCCAGGTTATAATTCCTTCGGTGTTCATTGTTCAGGAGGGTTTTTTACCAGGAAGCAAATTATCCGCGGGTGTCTCTTCCTCTCCAAAAGAAATGGACAGGCGATTTAAACCAGTAAAAACACTGAATATAGCAGTTTCATGTTTCATATCAGTGCTTGACAGGGCTGTTTGGCATATTGCAAACGGCCCGCTTGCCCAGCACCTGCAAATGTGTGCTCACCTTTTTTCTCTGGTAGCCTAATGTAAGATTTAGACATTTAGGAGGTTTTGACTGGGAGCTGAATTATCCGCAGAGGTCTCCTTTCCAGAACAAATTGGTCAGGTGATTGAATCCAGTGAAAACACTGAATAAAGTTTCACATTAAAAGTCAGTGTTTCTTCTACCCTGTTTGGCATGACACAAAGGGCCAACTTGCCAAGCATCTGCAAATGCATGCTCACCTTGTTTTCGATCTGGATGTTCAGGAGGTTTTCAACATGGGACAAATTATCTGCAGAGGTTTTCTCCTCTCCCTAACAGACAGGTAAAAACACTGAATAGAGCACATTCACTTTACAAATCAATGTTTTTCCAACGCTGTTTGACATGTTGGAAATGGGCTGCTAGCCTAGCACCTGTGCTCACCTTTTTTCTCTGATAACTTAAGATTCAGATGTTCATGTGGTTTTCACCTGGAGCCGAATTATCAGCAGAAGTCTCTTCCTCTCCCAAACAAACAGGCCAATGAATGAACCAGAAAAAACACTGCATAAAGCTGTTTCACGTTAAAATAATAAATGTTTTTCCGACACTCTTGTCGCGGAGGGGCTGCCAACTACAGTGGCTGACATGAAAATGTCCCCCTCTAGAGCCAGAGCCAAACATGGTGGTGCAACATGCTGATCTCCATAGATGAGGACCTGGTCCCTATGTAGATATAAATGGCTCATCCTAAACTCACGACAACACAATGATTCGTATTTTGCGGTGATTATACTCTAAATAAAACATACTTATTATATTCCATTTCTGACAAAATATACCCCTAAATTCTACACACTGGTCCTTTAAGATCTGCGACTGATGTCAGTATTAAAGTTGAAGCATCAACAATCAGAGAGCTCCAACATCAGATCTCAAATAAGGTGTTAATCATGTTGCTCAAAACAGGATATTGTCATAACTAACACATATATTTTCATAAATCATGTCATTAAATGTGCAGATTTTATATTTAAAACCCATTATGCCATTTGAGCGCACCCACACCCCACACACAAACCTCCTCCTCGGGCTGTTCAACCTATTGAAGCACAAATTCAGGGCAGACACTTTTATCTGGTGACGAGTCTATTTCTGAGTCCTCTGAAACATTTTGAAGTACTAAGTCTCCTGCTGGGAACCTCATCTAAAATAATCAAGACTCACTTTTGGTGAGAATGAAGTGATTACTCACTAACATAAATAAGTTTTTTTTTAAAGGTGCAACAACACTTAGAGATTTAAGTGATGCAGAACATTTTTCAGCCTTTCTCCTGCATGAAATACATCCAAAATGATACATCTAGCTCAGCTAAGTGTGAGTGTTATTGGATAAACTGTGAGTATGTCACTCCCATCTATTATGACAGGAGTAGATGTGACCCTCCCCGATTTTGCTGTTTTACACCTGAACCTCGTCTCGACTGTGTCTGGCGGAGGCAATCAGACATCACTTCTGGTCGATGTTCTTTCAAAAGCGGCTTTATGCTTTGAAAGAGGTGATAAGACGCCTGGAGGAGGCATCTAACAGAGATCAGAGGCTTTATTCAAGAACGAGTGCCACAAAAGAATAATCATGTGTGTCAAAACAAATGAAAAATGATTAGCAGAGAAAGAATAAAGACTTTTCAGTTTACTCGGCCACCCCCTCAGCAGACTGACCTGAGGACACTGAGATGAATGAGCAAAAGACAAAGAAATCAATCAATAAGTATTAAAACTAAACTGACTAAATTAATATTGAAAAGGAGTTGTTGTTTCCCAATCTTTGACTGCTACACAAATGATCGACACACATTTGAAATATCTAAATTAAGAGTATCTCTAGGGCCTCCAGTTTTCAGTTCTACTGTACATTATCTGTAGAAAAATCCCTGGAAATGTGCACTCGCCCTCCTCTAACGCCTGAGGCACAATTCTGTGAATGCTTGAAGAGTGAAAAAAAAAAACATGGTAATTTGAGATAAAGAAAGGGTCATTACAGACTAAACAATCTCCATTACAACAGTTTGTGAATATGTTTTGTGATGTCAGGACACCCTTGATGTTTGCTGCTGTAGCAGAACGATTAAATACATTTGCTTTCAGCGGAAAAATTGCACCAGTGTGTAATTACTCTTTTGAAGAAAGTCTGTTTAGAGATACCGAAGTGCTGCTGCTGCGGTCATCATGTCAAAAACTACACAGCCAATTCTCCAGTGATAATAAGTTTTGATTCTACAGCGACTGATTATTTGGTGTTGACAAGTGCTGATTAGACGCTTGTTTGTTCCCTCAAATAGCTGATATGCCTCTGAGGCGGCTAAATTAACTCTGATGGGGTGAACTTATAAACACTGGCACTGTGATGTTTTTCCTTTTTTTTTTATACTTCAGTGAACACTGATGATTTTGCTGCATTGGAAATCACTGTGGCAGAGCTCCGACAGTCGCGCCTGGTGAAATCCTGCGGTTTGAGGAAGATTATGCTGAGTTCCCGGCCGCAGAGCATGCAGCATCGCAACATGTAGCTGACATCTCATACTGTCAAGAAACATCCTTGGAGCCACAATGTCCTAATGGAAGACATCAGCCTGTGTTGCATGGTATTATGTTTTAGAACATCTGAAAGTTTTTGTCCTCCCACTGGGATCTCTGCAGCACTGCGAGTTGGGAGTGAGAACGTGTTGCTCTGTGTGTGTGCGTGTGAGATATATATGGAGGAACGACACAAAAACTTGAAACAGCAAGTGAAATGAGGAGAGAACAGAGGAAGGGCCTACAGAAAGGAATATAATATAAACAGGGGAAAAGGACACAGTAACAAAAAGAGGGGTAACACAAAGCAAGTGCTACTCTAGTGTACTCTCCTCAGTCTTCTTTTATAGTGTGTTCCTGTTAGTGATTGGGCCACCATATTTCACCAGGCTGCACCTGGAGCTCACAGGTGGGATGAATCGGCTGATTGTATCTGCACAGGGAGTAGAGTGCTGCAGGGAGTTATTTGTAGATCTACCTGGAAATTAGCATCGCTCTGGTTACCTCAGATTTGTCAATTGGATTTTAGAAAACAAGCTCTGTGGTAAACAAAAATTTATGACACTTACTTGTTTTGTTCAGCAAGATAATCTTCCCAAATGAACTCCACTTTTATGCTTTCTGAAGCATAAATGCAATCACCAGAAGTACAGCGCTAATGTTAGGCATGGTCACAACTTCAGTGTCACCACCACTAAGCTTGCACAGCGCAGATACATTACATTTTTAAGTTTTATACATGACATATTAATGTTTCGGAAGTGACGTAATATATGAGCTGACTTTTTCATTTGGAGGTTGATGGCATGACACCTCGGCAAAACACCTGCAGGGCTGCAGACCACTGTTTGAGACCAACAAACAATAAAACTGGGTGTTTTTAGCAGCTTTTTAGCCACTTTTGAAGTAATCTGAGTTTCCAGAAGCTCATGAGAAAAACGAGCTTCTGGGTCAGAGCTATCATATCTGTGGACGGGAAGTGGTAAGCTGCTCAGCCACTGAGTAGTGCTGCTAACCACATCCCTCTTCCGGTGTGTACAGTCCTTGTAGAAACCAAACAGTGTGAAATGGCTACTACTGTGACACAAGTTTGGATTTACATGTGGAAAATGTGGCACGTATGCATGGCGTTAATGCCTTCAAACCGCTACAGAAGCTATGTTTAGCAAGTTTAGTGAAGGGACAGGATGTGCTTGCGTGTCTGCCAACAGGCTATGGCAAGAGTATTATATACCAAACTTGGCCAAAGTTAACTGATCTGCTGGCTGGAGATGGCGATCAGGGATCAGCTAGCTTCTGGAAACTCACATTAGTCATGATGAGGCAGCTGCCTCGTAGGCTATGTGGCTCTTCTTTCTTGCGAGCAAGCTTCTGGAAACTCACATGGACTGAGGAATGAATGACTCGACGCTGTGGTAGGGTTGTGTATGGAGTCAAATACACCACAAATAACATTCATTATGGTATTTCATTACATTCTAATAAAATTAAATTTTTGGAGTCGGTCGTTTATTAAACATTTTTTCGGTCATGATAAGGCTTTTTATTTATTCCCGTTTATTCACTTTTCCCATGAAAAGTGTTTCTCTTAGGTTCTATTTACATGTAGCACCCAGTTCACGTGGATACTCACAACTCCCGCCCCCTTTCTGCGATTGGCTGTTCCAAACGAACTATGTTTGAAAGACAATGGAATTGGCTACGCCCATTTTCCACAAGTTGAGGCGTATTCCCCCAGACAACTTTTTAAGTGACCTGATTCCTGTTTTTCCACCATGGTGCCACAAAAGTGGTAGTTTTTTTACAGAGCCACTGGTGCATTTCCAGCTGAGATAGTGCCATGAGAAGGGGTCGGCATTGATGGCTCCTCAAGCCGGGACCATAGCAACACATTAACCAAGAAAGCAGCGACTGCCACCAGGATGCAGGCCAGTGTTTGAGACCAACAAACAACAAAACCAGTTGTTTTTTAGTGACACATTGCGGCACCACAACCAGCTACCATAACTAAATGGTTTTCTGTGCCCAACCATAACCATACGTGAACCACAGTATTGTTGAAACATGAAGACACTCAAAGTTTCCACATACCCACTACACAATAATGTACAAATATTACATATATGTGGTTTGCAGAAACATACATTTATTCTTGTAACTGGATTGGCTTCCAACTTGTAATGTGATTTTGCACCAGAGCAATGTGACTGGTTAGTAATAATAATGATGCAAACAAAGCTCTGGATAACTATTTCAGCAGCACAATAATCAGACATATACAGTAATTTAATTTCTGACAGCCTTTACTGTCCATTCAGCCTTCTCTAATGCACCTACAACTTTTCAAACAAAAAATGAAGCAGTACTAATTTAAAACAATAGTTAAAGTAGCTAGATTGTAAAAAAAAAAAGCATTAAGTTCATGGTATTTTCTTCAAACATATCTCATTACAGAGCTGGATAATATGCTGAAACAAGACATTAAGGGCTTTTGGGATTTATTTTTCATTGGTCCCACAGGAGCCATGCCTTCTGGGTAATAAGGCAGAGGCAACATAGCCTGAAAGCGTCTCTATCTGTTTCCCCAGTGAGAACTAGGGGTGTAAAAACACTATCTGTGACTGTATATGCATCTGTTGAAGGAAATGCGCATAATCCTGTTCTTTCAGGATTAAAAGATGGACGTCAACAAATATTAAATAAACAGTAACATCAATATGTCTGGAAGCAGGAAGAAACAGCTATCCTGGCTTTGTCCAAAGTTAAAAAATATGTCTAATTTAATTTTTAGTTTCTTTCTCAGTCCACACAAGGCAGTTGGCAGTTCCCTCTTATTACACACAGCACAGACATACAATTACAGCAGAGGGATAGCACAGGGTCAGCCATAATACTGGCCACTGGAGCAATTTGAGGGTTTGGCGCCTTACCTAGAGGGACCTCTGCAGTGCCCAGGGGGCAAACTTACACCTCACCAGTCTGCCCACACCCCACTTGGTCCATACAGGGACTTAGTTGGCGACCCTCTGGTTCTCAAGCCAAGTCCTCACAGATTGAACTAGGCCTACTGCTGCCCCCAACTGAGCTACTGCCGCCCAGTGCAGACACTATTGAAACCAACTAATCAAGTGGACTGCGGTGGCTGGCTGGAGTATAAAGCTTAAAGCTCACCCTCTCCATGTTAGTGGATGAGATGTGAGCTAAACTAAACTAAAGTACACACCAATACATTTTTCACAAAGATGGTTTCTGTCATTTACAGTAGTTTTTATCACCCTGCAGTTTGTTCAAGTGTTTATTTTTCTGCTAAGTTTGGTTTTGATTAGTTATTTAATGCTATACAACAGGGGTTTTCACAACATGACTGACAACTGTGTGGGCTAATCACTCGGCTCACATTCAGTGGCGTTGCTTTTGATTGGTAGGACGGGTGCATGGGTAGGAAACTTGATACTACTCAATCACTACTGCATAGAATCTGGCTCCGAATGACGTCACCAGAGGAAGATGGCAGCGGCTGTATGCGGGATATTTTAGCTTCACTTCTGTACAGTGGGGGTAAGTGGAGATGCATTGTCCATTTTAATATACAGTTTGTAATACGAACCAGGAAGAGACTCAAAAATACCACAAAGAGGTGCAAAGGAACTGCACAGAAACACAAAATGACCACAAAGTGACATGAAATGACCAAAAAAAATTATACAAAATAACCTCAAAGAGACACAAAACCACAAAAAGATGCAAAACAGCACAACATCTTCCAATAGAAAGGTTTAAATTTGCACCCCATAAATGACGTTACATCCCCAATTCACAGTTATGTGATTAACGTAAAGGTATGGGGGTTAGGCTAAAGCCTAGTTCACATTACATGATTTTCACTGCCATTTTGACGTCGCAGAGGATCTTGAGAGCCACCTTTGGTCGGAGGTGAGTCGGCAGATAGTCTGCCACGACGAGTCCTCATGTGTGAACAAGCCTATGAGCAAGTCGCCTCCTCGTCTGCGACTGGGACTGGATATCTGGCATTCTAGAAAACTGGAGAAGTCTGACACGACTGACAACGAGCATCAGCCAATGAGAGGCGGGATACGTCCCACGTCAGCACGCAGGAGGACGGAAGAAATGTGAGGAGGACAAGCCCAGCCGGCAAGCAACAACAACAATGGCGGCATCCACAGGATCACGGGGAGCGCGTTGTGTTTGGACCCAGGCTCTGGAGGCAGATCTGATTCAACACTGGGAAGAATATCCATGCCTTTACGATGTGTCGTCTCTAAGTTAAAAAACGTAGTTTGGTTACGTCACCACGTTATCTGGGGCTCTGTCAGCGAGGGCTTGGTGGAGAAGGTGCCGTAGCATTGTTTAGACCTGTCATTGTTCCGACCTCTCATTAGTCTGACGTCCCGTTGTTCCGATATGTGATTATTACTGTATTTGTGTACCCTAGAGGATCAGCAACGCAACAAAAGTAGGCTACTGGTTGAGATTCAAGTGTCATAGAGAGGAGAGAATGAAACACCATAACCTCCTGACCCCGTGGAGAAATTTTGTGGTGTGCACACACAGGTCGTAACGCAGTTGCCAAGACTCCCGCTGACAGAAACACACGTCGCCAGGTATGAACACTCAAAAGATTACGATAGTCTCCGCGACACAAAATCAGGGTGAAAATCATGTAATGTGAACTAGGCTTAAGGCAATAAAAGTTATTGTGGTGGGATTTAAGAAAAGAAATATGGTGGGAACATACCTTAAAATGACTCAAAGTTCACTCAAAGTTCACATGGATCCAAACACAGGACCTCAGGGAAAAGTCCTGGGTGAAAGTTGATTTATCTGTGACCCTTTAACCACCCCAACCTGCCTTCTTAACAAGCGCTCAGGACTGCTTCCTTGTTTACTGCCATCAGTGCATTGGTCATGTGATTGAAGCCTTTCATATATATATATATATATATATGAATTTGGATGTTTTCATAGGAAAACATACGAAACATTAGAGAGCATTAAGAGCCTGAACAACAACAACATAAAGAGGCAAAAACACCACAAAGTCTGTGTGTCTTAGGAGAGGCTGTGGGGGCTTTTGCATATCTGTGGCCAGGGGTCTAGTGTCTCATAATCCACCCACACAGATATTGTATCTTGTTCATTTCTTTCGAACTCCAACAAAATGTTAAATGCTGTAACAGAAAGGGAACAAGTATTTTTACCAAAATGTTGAACTATTCCTTTTAGTTAAGAAAATAACCCCATCTGCTTGAAATCATCTTAGATTGCTGTGAATGTCAGGTTGTTGTTATTGACATTATTTGTTCAGAGTATGAAACAATATATTTTTAGTGATGATATATTCTGGGTATCTGATGCACAGCATACAGCGCTTTGCACTGCAGTGTGCGTGAGGCTGAATTCTATTGTAGATTAGTCAGGCAGTGTCTCATTTGCAGGGCGATGATGAGCAGAAAATTACCCGTTAGCCGCTATTTATTTAGGCTACTATTTCCTCACTGAAGAGCCAAATGACAGAAGGATGATAGAAGGGAAAGATGAATGAGTGTCTGCCATGCACATAGTAGAGCTGCTTTAATGCAAAGCTCCCATTACCCTGCAGCTCTGACACACAGGCACTGTCTCACCTAGAAACCAGCAGCTCTGTGAGCAAGTTGCATTTTTTTTTTCCTGCAAGGTTTCCTTTTGTTTGAAGTCTTTTGAAAACCTTCTGACAGAAATAAAACTAAATATTTCAGATTTCAATGAGAACATTTTAGGCCCTAGCATCACTCCACAACATCTCCATTAAAATGTGAGGAAATGACCAACGGAGGAGTTGAACTTGATGACAAACTCCTCCACGAATTAGGTCACTCAAGCTGAAGTCTTCAGATCATTGTCAGATCTGGAATCCTCTGTGGAAAGACACCACCCATCCGACTCGGGAGAGACTGTCGGCTCTCATTACAGTGTAAGTAGGTCAATGACAATCAAGGAGCATTAGTGAGAGATACTTCTGACTGCTGATGACCTCTCCTATGAGGCCCTCATGATCTTGTTTATGCCATATTTATAGAGCAGTGTCTTATAGCGTCCTATAGTATTTCCCTAATGGATTTGGTCCCTTCATGAAATGTTAATTCAGAAACTCAAGCTCTACAGTCATGAGCAAGAACGTCTATTACAGTTTCAAAACTGTAGGATCCCCCTGGAGGGGTGTCGAGGCATTACAGTGAGGAGGACAGAAAAATGTGGAGAGAAACAAATGTCGTAAATGTCGTCATGATGATAATAATTGTATGAATGTATGATTTATCCACGGTCATGGTTTGGTGTTTTGAAAGCCCTCAGAGTTCGTCACTGTCTGCATGCAGGCAAGTGAAGAGACTGTGTTGAAAGTTAAGATGTAGTGCCATGCTCAGACTACACAATATCAGCCTCAATATATATAGCCTGTTGCGGCCCTGTTATGATGTCTGCCATGTCGTGTGCGATAATACATTGTTTTAATCCCATGTAGTTTGTCAAAGTAGACGTCAACTGACGCCTCACGATGTCCCGACAAAAAGTCCAGCATGTTAAATTTTTTGGTCCTCCACAATTCTTTCCATCACAGCTGCCATTTTGACCAATAGGAGCACAGAGTGATCTGCTGTGACTGCATGCCTTTGCTGACGTCGACCCCAGCAGGACCCTGGACCTTCCCCATGGAAGACGAGTGCTCTAACCACGACACTAGGGAGGCCCCCTTTAGGGACTTCCATGACCAAGCAAAAAAAGAATTGCTGGCGTTAAATAGCAGAGGCACTTCAGCAACCTGGTGAGTACATCCAGCTAGCAAAGAATGTATAATGTTGAAGGACTGGGTAGTCAAACAAATTCACAAATAGTGGCTGGGCCTTTACTTACCGCAACTGCAGTACCAGCTTTATTTGAAACAAGCCACATTAGATGCAAGCATTTATTTATAGACACAGGCCTTTATTTCTCATTCTCTCTGTATTTTTCCTTTTTTATTTTTGCCCCGTAAAAATTTAATTCATCACACCATCATGTCACTGGCATGTCATTTTCTTAGCTTTTCAGAGAGCGGCATGACTGAAAAACATTGGAAACCTCTGTATAGACCAATAATCTGTCAGCTAATACTGCAGAGGCAAATCCCAAGTGAAAACTGTACAATGAAAGTACACTAGAGCATGATTAACTTTGCCAAATTTGCCATTCGTCATGGTTCAGTCAGATTAAGTGCATAATTTACTAAAAATCTGAAACATGAAAATGCTAAAGTGGAATTTCTTGTCCTTGTACTAAAGCAAACAGAAGCAGACAGTTTGGTTTCAGACAGAGCATGAGATTTAAGTGGAGATGACATTATACCCATAAACATTTCACTGAGCAGAGGCTTGTAGATTCTGTTTTGTATTTTATATCAACGTTGAAGTTTACAGCCACTTCTGAAGCCTTCTTTAACAGCACAGCCCAGTAAACTGGCTTTTGACTGTTGTTTTTGTGTGTGATTTGCACTTAAAAATATATGTAGCTTTCTATTAACATTGTCTTGCAATTTTTTGTACAAAGGAAAATCGGAACTGCAGCTAACATGAGTCTTTGGTTCCTCCAGTCATTTGAGTGAACATGGGCAACCAAAAAGCTATGACACGGGCACAATTAAAGGACTATCGTAGATGCTGAATTAAACAACACACAGACAATGTACACATCTGCTGACAGACCGCTTCTGCTTCAGTGGTGTCTCGTGCTCTCACACCAGCACTTTTCTCTTCTGGTCCTCAGCTTCACCTGACATCCCAGGTGAAAAATAATCCATGATTAGATCAGTGGAAGGAAAACCAGCAGGGCTTTGAATCCTGACGACCAGGATCAATAACCACTGATTCATATTCACACCTGCACGCACACACATGCCTGTCTTATTATACTTGCTGGGACCCTAATTGATTACATTAATTCCCTCGGCTGCTAACCCTGATCTTCACCCTCACTACTCAATGTCTCAAGCTAATACCCACCATGATCTAACTGTAATCCCTAATAAAACTTTAAAGGACTCTTCAGGTTCTTCTACCCCTTTAGTTATAAAGAACGTATATGTTCCATTACTGCAAACTGATTCTATACAGCCATTTATTTCCATTCATGCCAGTGCAGGATAAAATCAGTTTGTGAGTTGCATCTTACTGATGTAGCTGTTACATCTTCAAAACACACCGCTGACATGAGCAGCGGAGTATGTGAGACAAAATAATCTCAACTCAAAGGTCCACTTTCTAGCTTTTTCAGATTTGGGGTGGTACATGGATGAAACGACACAGACAACAACACCTGTCTGTACATCAGACCAAAACCAGTCACAGCATCGACTGGGAAACGGTCCAGGGTCATCGACCAGGAGTGGCAGCTGGAGAAAGATAAAGGAGCCCATTCACAATCGACACCCAGTTCCACACTTGATGACACGTGAGCCAGCTCCACAAGCCGATGAAGAGTGTGAGATGCTAGTAAAAGCTAAGACAAAGCTAATAATTGGACCTTTGAGTTAAAGGCACTGACACATCAAGCTGAGGGTCGGCCATCGATTAATGGTGGGCCTTCGACGAGCGTCTGTCACCCTAGTTGCTGAGCTGCATGCTGCACTGTTGACCCTCGTCAGTGCATCGACTTTTTTTTGGCAAATTCAGCATGCTGAATCTGACTGATTGGTTGATTCAAAACACACATTAAACATGGCTTAATAGCGACGATTTCAAACACAAGTACACAAATCAGCTTCACTATAACCTGCAGCTCACGAAGCACTTGTCTTTTGCTGGACACATTTTCCCATAAATACAACATGCTGATGTTATTAGCACAAGCCTATGATAATTTACATTGTATAAATTAGCCTAGCAGCTAGCAGACTTTTCCTCTGCTCATATGAAGCCAGGGACAACAGCAACATGTAACAAAGGTAACATTACAAAATTAGACTCCATTACAACTCACAAGGTTCACCGACAAAACAGCTGTTTTATACTAAACACGTTTTCCAAACAAATATAACATGCTAACGTCATTAGCACAAGCCTATGGCATTTTACATTGTATAAATTAGAGTAGCAACAAGCAGTGATTTCCCCCTACTTATATAAGACTTAAAATGTTTTTTTTGTGGATGCTTTATTGTCTTCACAATTTATTGTTTCTTATCTGTGAAATAAAGTAAATAAAACCTTCGTTTCCACTGAGGGAAATGGTTTCAGCTTACAGAAACAGACAGGAGGTCTGTGTCTCTGCGATGTGTAGTTACATTTCTGGGGAGGTGCACGTCAGGCTATGCCGTAGGCTCTACGTCGATGTAGTGCCTACCCACCTGGGTACGAAATTCTTTTCCACAGAGTTCGCTTAACTTAAACTTTTAAGGAAGTTTAGTTGGTTGTAATCGGCAACCTTACCACTAGATGGCACTAAATCCTACACACTGGACCTTTAAACCAGTATTGTTACATACTGGTTGTATTGGTCTATTTAATCAAATAAAACACACATATGGGTCAGGTGTACTGATCTATTAGTGGTCTCTTTGTAAATAGTGGCCAAAGACATCAATTGACATTGGCAAGGAGTCACTTTCCGCAAATGTCAATAGCTGTGTGTGCTTTAAGGCCCGACAAGATCACTATGAAACCATGATATGTAATAATTTTCTATATGTAACAAACATCTGAATCTGAATGGCTTAAAATTGAAAAGCCGTTCATTTTGAATATTTTAATGGTGCGTTTGTAGGTATACAGGATAAACACATCAATTACAAGCTTTGACCTTCACTTTCTTATATCAGAAATATTTTATTGATCCCCAGGGATAAATCTGGAAAATTAAATTTAAAATTCAATGAAAACAAAAAGGCAGAGAACAAAAAACAGAGCCCCTACAATTGTTTAATCAGCAGTCTTATATAACCAGCGACAAACAGGCATCACGCAGCAATTCAGGGCTGAGATACTGAAAGTCACGATGACTCTAATCTCTTTCACTTCTTGGAGCACACACACCCACGTGCCCACACAAACAGTCGGCCTTGTACAAAAAAAAATATTCTTCCCACGGTTTTCATGCTTCACTTCCACAGACACTGAGGAGCCTGAATGAATAAGAAATAGACAAAAGTGACGACTAATGATCTGAGATATACTGTATGGGGTAACAGGTCTCTTCATTGCATATCAAACAGACCGTGAGCACAGATCTGCCAGTCTCCTAAGATCCCCGCTCTTGTAATGCCATATGAACATGCACTTACTCCTCCACGTTGGGAGGGTACAGCAGGGTTAGATTATGCTGTGGAAATGCAGTGCAGTTGAAGTTCACAATAAGTCTTTCAATGGTATATGATTCATCCTCTGCCGGAGGAGAAGGGGGGTAAAGTTCAACTCTTCCAGCCAGCAGGGTGAGTCGTCTCTTAACCCCAGTGCAGTACAGGTTTTGAACTGCTGTGTGGGCTGCTCGGAGACATACAGATGAGCTGTGGAGTTAGCATACTAACTACAGGTTCTTAAAATGAAGTGACTATTCAGAAGCAGTCGATCTGTGAGCATTAGGCAGAAAAGCTGAATATGCCAACCAAGTCCAGACAAAATTTTTATGACATCTTTAATAGAAAAACATTTCCTCCCGTTTATGAGAAGAGAATGATTACAATGTTTACATTTTAAAGTCCAAGATTTGTTTTGCTCTCCAGAGGATCATCCTGCTTGATGAGAACAGAGACAATTAAGAGGCAAGGCTGAGATGCTGGGGTGTTTGCTTTTTTGATTTAATTGTTGAGTAGCTCAAGCAGTCGTTTATAATTAAAAGTTAGAGCACCAGACTAGATAACAACACTGTTAGTGTGTCAGGAGAAGCCATCATGGCCTGCAGCCCCATCCATGTAGGCCTACTTGCTTGTGCAGTGTTGATTTTTGGTGAAAAATGTAATCATTTGCTGTGTGCTTTATTGTTTTGTGGCCTATGGTTTGACAGAGCTATTTTATTTCCTAATCATTTGATAGACATGACTCTGACTGGCAGCCCACTTTATTTTAAAAAGCATCGAACCTTGCATTAATTTGAGTTCCAATCAAGGCACTCAGGTAGGAATTGCTTTACCTCGGTAACGTGGACTTCAAACTGTTTTGAAATGCAAAATAATAGAGTTTAAATATGTGATAAAAATGTGATTAATTGTGATTAACCATTGAAATGCAGCAATTAATCACAATTTTAAAAGAAATAGTTTCACAGCCTTGTTACAAGAAATTAGGTAAACAAATGTAAAAGTAATCCTTGTTAGCAGAACCCTCAGGCTTTAGACTGTCTGAATACTCTGTCCAACATTTTTTTCTCGTCTTGAGACACAATGACGTCAGCTCATGACGGGTGTCTTTACATGGTCATCTGCTCCAGGCACTCGTGATGTGCAGGTTGACCCACAACTGGGGTCGGGGGATTCAGGGAAGCTTGTTAGAAAATATTGCTAGTTTCAAGTGGGCCGGTCATTAAGTGATGAAACAGTGTTCAGAGTAAGTTGTTAATAACTTACATTGTGTAATAATCCACCTTCCACCCTCTCTGTCTTTCTCTGTCTCTCTCACGCACACACATAAACCAACTTTATCATCAGCGCCGCGGCACTCAGGCTTTCCGTTATTTCGATTTCAGTCAGGAAAATCTGTTGAAGTTCGACATTTTTACGGTCATAATCTCCTAATGTCCTAAGGGTAAGCAAGAATCTCTGTCCACACTGAATCCTTTAAACATGCACTTCTGTTATGTCATGTAAACAAACCAGTGTACCTATCAGCTATCAACATATTGTGATACTTATATGGTACACAACATAGCCAACAGCGAGTGGGTTATTATTAGTGATGGTTTTTACCAGAAACTTTCAGCTCTGGGGTGCGGGTCAGGTTGAGGTGATTGATTAATGCATACGTTTGTAAGCTGGGCGGAGTAGATTGGCTCTCATAACAGCCTGGGGTGATTTTAAGAAATCTTGACCCACACATCACTACCAGGCACACTACTTCAAGTGTTTATCTTACTATATAATGACGAAAACTCTGTCTGTGTGTCTGTTCCACGTTTTTCTCCTCACTGACTTGGTCAGTCCATGTGAAATTTGGCACAGTGGTAGAGGGTCATGGGAGGATGCCAATGAAGCAATATTACATCAATTGGCCAAAGGGGGGCGCTATAGCAACTGATTGAAATCGCAAACTTTGAATGGGCATATTTCATGCCCCGTATGTCGTAGAGATGCCTCTCCTTATGAGGAACAAATTTGCCTCAAGAACCCATAACTTCCGGTTATATAGTTTTTCTTTGAAAAACCCTTCAAATGGATCTCTTCCTAGGAAGTTTGAGCGATCTGCATGAAACTGGGTGAACATAATCTAGGGACCAATATCTAAAGTTCCCTCTTGGCAAAAGTTGGAAAACTTACTAAAACTGAGCTTCTATAAGGCAATGAATATTGCGGAGGGCGTGGCTCATCACATAAAGGTGTATAACATCTCAAGGGTTTCACCCATCACCACGCAACTTTGTAGGCATATGACCACACATAATCTGAGGGGACCCCTCCATTATTGACCCCATCAAACAAAATGGGGGCGCTAGAGAGCTAATTTCTTATCTAGGCCTAACCGCCATATTGATTTTTACTAAACTTGGTAGATATGTAGAACAGGACGCCTCAAGGTGACTGGAGAAATTTAACTCTAATTGGCAACTGGGTGGCGCTATAACAACAGAAAAATGCTTAAAAATGGCTAAAATGTGACCGATATATGCTGTACATAATCACGGAAACTGTCAGTGTGTCATTCTGTCAGTCAGTCATTCTGTCTGTCCCACGTTTTTCCACGCACTGAAGTGGTCAATCTATGTGAAACTGCACATAGGCATTGAGGATTGGCAAAGGTAGAAGGTGACAAAGCAACTTTTTCCAAACGTGTACGTGGGCAACTGTGCACTCAATGGGTATGGACTGGAATTATATACACTGCTACATGTCGCTACATGCTAACATCAGGGAAACATATATTCTTGATTTTTTTAATTTTGTAAATTTCTTCCAGACTTTGGATCATATTCCTGCTCAAACATTTCTGATTGTGTTTAGAAGCTCTAATTGGTGAATTTTCACAGTAGAAAGTGCTGCTATTCTTTGCTCCAGTCATTCTTCAAGCTACAATAACAGTGCAGAAGTACTGAGTCGGCAGCCGAGAACACAGTCTAGGCTTCAGGAGGAAGGCTCCAAGAGACAAGCACTAAAATTAAGATTTTCAGACAAAGGGTGAGTACAGGTACATTCACACAGACAGTATGAGAAGTGGTTTTTGAACATTAAAGCATGTAAACATGTTCTAGTAGAAACTCAAAATACATGCATGAAACTGAAAATGAGCATAACCTTCAAATGGTGTACTTGTCCTCATAAGGCAGAATGTCCTCACACTGATAGCAATCCAAGGCCAGACACAGACCATGACATACAGAAAGGCTGACATCATCATCCTTCATGTAATGGATGCTTTGTGCTCCTCTTCTTTTCTTCTTCATCTGTTGGCTTCAGACTTTGGAGGAAATTAGTTTCTATGTCTTGTTGAGGCTGCCCATTGTACATGTGTGCTTGAATGGCAGCTTTTACTGGTTTTATTTGACCTTGCATTTTGTTCTGCTGAAGGTTTAATATGACTTTCACAATGAAAGGTATAATCATTAAGAGTTCTTCCTCTTGTTTCTTTTAAAAAAAATGCCACACACATGACCAACATCTATCTCATCTTTGCTCTGAATGGATTACATTTATCAGGTATCATTGCTCTGTTCTTGGCAAAGCTGGGTGTGAGGCTTGGTTTAAGTCATAACCTGAATATGTGACAATATGTCCGCAGCATCAGCTGACACTGAGGACTTTCCTCCTGCCCACAGATGCCTCCACAGCTTATAGCTTGACCCTAGATCAGGTGGATCTCCGGGGATCTCACTGTCTGTCACATCCCATCTCATCACAACCTGGTTGGCCCATATGTTCCTCTGGCAGGTGTCCTCCTCTCTGTCACCTTTGTGCTCCGTAACCCCCCCACGAACCTGGACACTCTACTGAACTCCATACGGGACGCACACACCCAGCAGAGATAGTGGCTATTTTAAGGGCTGGTCATATGTGGAAAAGGTTTTTTGTTTATTTAAGCATAGTTAAGGGACTGAATTATGTCACTATGGAATATTTTTCCCCTTGGTGAGAGTTTTTTTTGGACAAAAAGAAAATACATTTCACATAAATGATTTATTTTAAGCTTAAAACCCTTGATTTTCGCAATTTGTCCATTTTAGCTCATTTAAATGTACAGAGAGACCCTGTGTGCTTATTTGAATTCAGACATTAAAGCAGTTTTAGAACATGATTTCACAAGTACTGTAAATACAGTTTAATTTAAAACATCTGCAGAGATATCAGAAAGAAAATCTGAATATACCTGAATGATATTTTCTAGTAGTAAACTCAAGTCAAATTCTCTTTACCCAAATTCTTTTTTCCCCTCTTTTTTTCAGGTTCAATGCAAGTTGTATTTTCATGCCTCCTTGGCATCTTTCCTCCTGCCTCTGTTTATGTTCTCGCCTTTGGCTGATGAATTGAAAGGTTGGTGAGGCCTGAGCCAAATGGATTCCTGTTCTGGCCTGAGATAGTTTATTGAGTGGAGAGTTCAACCTGCTGGGAAGCTGTCAATATGTCAAATTTCGAAAGACTGCCTTTGATTTGTTAGTCTATTCCATTCAACCTGTTAGTGAAGAAAAGGTCACGTGTGTGTCTGTGTGTGTGTGTAGTTGGTCAGTGTGGATTCACACGTGTGGAGGTGATGTTTGATGTACAGCAGAGACAGAAAAACACAGACACTGTTTTTACTTCATTAATTTGGCAAAAATATGCTAAATGTACTTAATGCTTTGTGCTCCTGGATGAATTGTAAGTAAGTGATTAATTCTTCTTTCAAACAATCTTCTCTTCTTGGAATAGACATTATAATTGCAAGCCTGTCTACCTTTTTGGCATTTTTAGAGTTCAAAGGTGAAACAGAAGTTATAGAAGGACTTTAGAGTCTAGACACGACTCAGATATTGATTATCCATGTGTGCCATTTAAGGTGGAAATGGTAAGGACAAAAGATTTAAAAGCCCTAGGTAGCACTAGTGCAGAAGGTCCCTTCCTGCTCCATACTTCCAGTAGCACCGTATTTTTTTTTTTATTTGTCTTCGACATAAAAATGCCCTTTTCAAATGGCAACCGAAAACTTTTTTCCATTATACATTTCCTGAACAGTGCTGCCTGGTTGAATAAGGGAGGGAGGCTCAAAGTGACACCATATAGGATCTGTAAGAGACTTTGCAGTTTGTGTTTCAGTTTATTGCGCCCTGGTAGATTTGGGATTAACCTTAGGATGCTTTCAGACCTAGAGTTGTCTTGCTTTGGTCCGAATCAGGGACTAATTTTGTTACAAAGGTGTATAATTTCCTAGAGTTAGTTGGTGTTCTCACGGCAGCATTTTACAAGTGGACCAGATCAAATGCCTTGTGCAAAAAAGTTGCTCTTGACTGGTCAGAATTTCCATGCGGGAAAAATCCAGAAAGTAAACAAAACATTGAAGGGTACGCTTTAAGATAAATGTGACACTTTCTAATGTCACAATGGAGGGACAACTACGCAGGTTGATTTTAGCGCTGCTCATCGTGGACTATATTGCTGTCATTGTTCATTTTAGTCAAACCATACAGTTTGAAAACGAGGCGCGGCTCCAACTAGAAAACAATGTTTTGATGCATTGGATGTGCTGAATGTGCATATTAAGGCAGTACAGGAGGAGGTGCACATTAATAATCCTCCAGGACTGTAACATGCTCATGTTTAACCCAAACAATGTGTCATGTGACTGCAGTTGCTTCACATCCAGGTCGGAACACCTTCTCACCGCAAACAAACGGCACCAGAGTTTCTTTATAACCAGACCGAGACCACCTCTTCTGGAAGATCTTGGTCTGGTTGTTTTGGTGCACACCCAAGTGCGATTGCTGTGTTCACACCTGCCCAAACAAACTGCACTTAGGGGGCAAATGAACTTGAGTACAACTGAACCAAACCAAACAGGAGAGGTGTGAAAGCACCCTTAAAAGCAAAGTCTGCCTGAATAAGTGCCACATTTTTTCATTTTTCAATAGCTTTTCATTAAATTTAATGCCATTTTTCAGATCTGCAGTATTTTTCCACTTTGCAGGCCATTTTCATTATCATCACTTCTCCCTTTTTAATATTGAGTCTGAGGTTTTGCTCAATCTATGTCCTTCTATCTGTTGCTGTCTCAATGTTTCCCCGTGTATTAAACTCTACAAATACCGTTGCTTTGCTTTAAACAAAACAGACGACTGAAGTGCATGGGTAAGAAAGGAGCTACACTCACAGGACAGATAGAGAAACAAAATAAAAGCAGAAAAGGAGGCTAACAGAGTTCTGCTTCATAAAAAAGAAGAAAAGGATCCATGATGGCATTGATCCAGAGGTCAATTTCCGTGATCCAACAAAAACAGTGAAGTGTGAATCCTTTACGACTGGAAACATTGCCTGGTATAATGAATCGTGGCTCCAGTTATTTCACACTGATGGGAACACTGGGGAAATAAATTCACACACAGAAAAGTGCTTTGAGGCTTTGTTAATCACAGTAGGAGTTGCTTTTTTCAGTCTTCTCCTTTCTTTTATTACCCGCTTTCACCAACATACCAAACCTCCCAATTATGTTCAAGGCACAAAAAGTTCCGCACCTCAGTTCCTTCTTTGTTTTTAATGCACAGAAAGTTCAGGGTGAAAATTCAGATGGCTTTGATGAAACTATCTTTTAGTCAAAACACTGTGTGACTCATCTTGTGCACAGCTTTGTTCTTTCCACCATAATGCACAAAAACTTTCTGATCAAGGTTTATATGCTGCCGTAAAGACAGTATGCTGTTTAGGTATATCTGCAGAACAAAATAAGCCATGAGAGTCTTCTCTGGACTTTGGGTTTTTTTAATCCACAGTTTGGGTAGGCTTTCCATAAGTCCATTTTGGTCCAAACAAAAACAGACAATTAGACCTGATCCAAAATGTGATCAATCTCAACACACCAAACAAAGAGAGAGCTCCAACACTGGCAGCAGCATGATGCTCCATCAATGAACAGCAGCAGTACATGTCTGCTTCAAAACATATACGTTTCTCCTGTGTTGATTATAAAACATCATGTCATCAGAGCTATTAGGTGGTCCACTTACAGCAGCAAACAACATTAGCGTACTGCATGTACAGTAAAGCATGCAGAGCACCATATAGAAGCACACAGACAATCACAAAGTGGTATCCATCATATATGTAAAGGCAAGCATACAGCAAAAGCGGGTCCATTAAGGCACATGTAGGAACCAACAGAAGACAAGACGCAACCCTGGACATTGTCCCATATGCAGCATAGAGACTTGATAATAAGGTGCAACATATATACTGAAAAGACACATTTCTGTGCAGATTGTTGATGCTCTGCAACCCAAATGCTAGAAAAAATGTTGCCGTTGTATATTTCTGTGAACCATGATTTGCACTTTATTTTGTTGCCTAGCTGTCACGCCAACCATTTCCCCCTCGACAATCTGATGACAAATCAGCTCAAAAGGGTGGCTATATAAAACGCAACGTTCTGGGACGCCATCTCATCTTCAGCCTCTAACATGCATTGTCTATTTTCGAAATACACTTCAGTTTTCACAGGAAATGTACAGTTTGCATACAGAATCTTTAGAAATAAATGCACTATGTCATTGTTTTCCTTCAACAACAAACATATGTGTTACATTTAGCCATGGTTTGGTTTAGGGAACAAAAACACGTGGTAGGGTTTAGGAAAGAAGAACAGGGTCTGGCTATATTGTAGTATAGTATAGAGAAAACTGGGCCCACAAGTGTGATTCAAACAGCTGTTCAGTTTTAAGTGGATTTATTTTCAATACAGCAAGAAGGGGTGTCCTGGGTTGATCCAGGGCAGGCAGGCTGAGCAGGGCTGGAAACAGGTTGGTTGTTGCAAATGGGTGACCAGATCTGAGGCACAGAGAAACAAGGTTTAGGCAAAAAGTCCAAGAGGAAAAAAGCAAGAAGCAAGAAAATAGGCTGTAGTTAGTACCACAAGGTAGACTGAATGAAGAGACAGGGACCGGACTGCAGAGCCGGGGTACTTGTCTGCCACTGCTGTGGTTGATTAGTGGACGGCTTTAAGGTGAGCAGGCAGATTGGCAGCAGGAGTTGATTGGCAACAGGACTGATGACAACCACGCCCAGACACACAGATGCAGAGAGAGACAAACAAGGAACACAAGAAACAAAGGGGAGGGTAGAAAGCGCTATGACATTTCCAGTCATATGGGAAGTGGCCTCCCGGGTGAACGTTGGTGGTTGTTGCACCCATCCACCCACCCTGCCCATACTTTTGTTACTTTCGTCCTCTTAACTTACGTAGTTGTCTGGCTGCGTTTCCCTCTGATGCTGCCAAGTGCATTACACAATAATGGCTACTGTATGCGTATCATGACTGCATGAAAGGACGGCTCTTTTGGTCTGTGTCTGTTGCTGGATGTCACTGACCAAGAGCGGGTATTTGGCGACTTTGGAGTGAGACCAAGTTGAAAAAACGTGCAAATGTAACATATAAATGGTTTGCGGAATCGTACAATGTCAACATTTTCTTCTGGCGACTGGGCTATGGTTTGAGCATTTTGGGGTGCAGGGAGAAGTCTACCTAATCCCTTCAAACTCAATTTGGACAACCACATGTTTACAGATTAAATTTTAATTGACTATTTCTTTACTAGGAAACCACATTTTTAAAATAGTTTTTAGATTTTCTACATGGTTGTCTGTATGTATCAGTGTTGTGTTTGTAAAGCAGCTTGCAACAGTGCTAATATAAGTTCAGAAATAGAAAACTGTCGAAACAAAGATGATGGAGATGCTGATTATCCCTTCAGTATGTTGGAGTCTGGGCAGCTGTAGTGATGGTGTATACTCACTGTTGGAGACTAGAACTGAGGGTTCTTTCAGTCTCAGTAATAGATTTTAGGGGGCTGAGAAATCAAAACCATTTGTCAACATCGACAGTTGTGCCGGCAGTAAAAGCAGGGAACCTCCTGACACACTAGACTGACTTATGAGCTTTCGGGCCTTTTGGGGAAGACAAAAACTCTCATTTCTCTGCCTCGTTCACTGAATCTCTGGCTGTTTTTAACCTCTTCCTCCTCAGACATCCGAACTGCTGGTTCAACTCGGCAGAGCAAATGAAATGTCACAGGGAAGGTGCTCTGTTTTTGTTCATGTGCTCTTATACTAAAAACAGCCACAGCACCTGTTCACTCAGTCACTTGAAAGAAAAGCACCTTTTCATCTCAGTTTTGACAAGTTGTTTGTTTTTTGTTTGAAAGGAAAACAGAAAGATATAGAAAGAAAAGAAATGTAATTATCTCAAAAGTGTTTGGGAATATGCACCACTATAACACAATATCAACTGATATGATAATGGCCTTAAATGGTCTGTTAAACATAAGGTTTTCCAAACTAACCAGATAGTAAAAGTATGAGTAGAAGTGGGTGGGAATGGTGGAGCAGAATGACCGCTGCAGTGTAGGGAAGGCTTTGGGAAGGATCCACCCAAGCTTCCAGGCCAACCTGGTTTCACTCCGAAGTTGTTGAAATCCAGTCCAACAAACACCGACTTTCACCCAGGAGAGTAGTGTTTGCATCCTGTATGATTATAAAACCAAACCCTGTTCTTTTTCACTAAACTCAGCCATGTGCTTCTGTTGCCAAAACCCAACCATGTGCGTTAGTTGTTGAAGGAAAAAACATCAATACATGGTGTTGTACCAATCTAGTGCGTGTATTTTGAAAGAGACTGTATGTAAACGATAAATTTCCTGTGAAAACTGAAGTGTATTTAGAAAGAAGACAATGAATCTAATGGGCAGAACTTGATACAGCGTCCCAGATCGTCAACATCCAACACACCCAGGGTACCTTTCACGTCGTATCTGGATGTGGAAAGTCCATAACCAAATGTCTATGTGACAAGGTCAGAGTTAGAATGTGTTGTCCAAGCTCTGCAGACCCCATAAAGCCTTCTTGAAGAAACAGATACAGTCAGAGCTGGTTTTACAAAGAGATATCAGATGGGTGTGCATGATAGGCCAACTCTTAGATTACTGAAAAGCCATAGTATCACAAAAATATATTATTTTAAGCCTACGAAGTTAGCCACCATATCCCCAGGCTAACGCTAAACTGGGAGATCTCTAGACAACCATTTTATGCCCTACAAACCCCCCAAATTGATTGGGTAGACTGGGAATCTGGCCATCTGAGACCAACTAGGAAGATAGCAGGAGGTAAGAGGAGCAACTGTGCCTTCTTAAGTGGTTGGTCAGAGGATATTTGGGTCGGGGGGATAGGTAATTTGAGAGGCTGGCCTGGCAACAGCGTGAGGTTAGTTACGTGAGGTCATAGTAGCAGAATAAGTGTCGCTAATGAAAATGGCAGGAAGTTACTGAGGTGAGGGAAGAAAGACCAAATGAGCAACTGGCAACCCTGTGCCACTAATATGAACAGCAGGAAGTTACTGAAGTGAGGCAGCACGAAAAAATACAGAGCAAACAGGCATGCAGGGTAGGAAGGAGTTACAAGCGTATGACTGGAAGAGAATTGTTAAAGGTCTGGTCCTGCTGCTGAACTTTAGCTACAATCATTCTGCTGATGTTGCGTCTAAATGGTGATTTTTTTTTGTCTATATTTACATACTGCAAACCTTGAACAAGGTAGCATTCAAGTACAGTAGAATACTGCATAATGAAGTGGCCAAATGTAGTCTACCACGTTCACTGTACTTGATGACTACTTGAAGATGACACAATGTACAGGAAATGGCAGATCTAAGGTGGTTATTGGGGGTGCAAAGATAAAATTTGTTCCTCCATGGCTCTCCACAGGGTTAATTCAGTCATTATAAAGATTAGTTTCATAACATGGTTTCTGGGCAACAAGAGTGAGTGTTTCCTCCTCAGGATGTGGCTCTATTCAAAGCTCTGTTTTCAAGGTAATAATAACCTGTAACACTGTTAAAGTCTCCTCTCCTCGTTTGCCTGCGGATGTGTGTTTTGGTTACTATGATATTTCTCAAAATGCTCATCTGACAGTCGATCCCCAAGGCAGGTTGAGTTGAAGATTAACGGTGGCTGAACTTCTATAGAGGTGCATTTTGAAAAGTGAAAATGTTTATTGCTTTAAAATATTGATTGCTTGACGCTCAATCATTTCTAAGGCCTTTGTGTAAGGTATTCTGAACCATAATGTTGAATGTGCTGTCTTCTGGAGCTAACTGCCGTACCTTTGGGGAAAAAGAAAAAACAATCTCTTTTGTTCTCTGATCTTTTTGTAATGCACGTGCAGTACAGCACTTTCATCTCAACCTGCAGTTGTAGTTAACATTGCAGACAACAGATTTAAAGACATGATTGGAGTTGATTTAAAAATATATCCTGTTGCTGCCTAGATACTACTATTTCTGTAACAGATAGCAAGGTGCCTTAGATGCAGGTGAATGGATGGTGAAAGTCCACTGGAAACATCATTAGTGTGTGCAGAAAGCATCACGGCAGCAACACGAAAGCTGGAAGAGAACACTGTGGTCCACCTGCTGCCTCACAGCTGCGTAAAATGGGTGCATGACAAACGACTCCTTAATCCTGTGATGTAATGCTTCATGGAACACGTGCAAATTGTCCTCTACTGGGGTTTATTTGTGTAGTTTAGCAGTAAGGAACAACAAGTGATTTGCCAAAGTTGTGTGTGGTATGGCATCACTGTCTTCAAGATTTTCTGTTTAAATGCAACTGATTTACAACAAAAAACACATTTTCTACTAATATAATGAGTGTGATCCGGCAAGTTGCAACATGTAAACTCTAAAACACATCAGTAAAATGTTCAGTTCATCACATTTGTTTGACACTAAAGTATCGTCTCTCGTGATATATTATCCACTCGTATCACAACAGCCCTACCCGCGTTAAACTTTTTTCTTTGGTTTCTTTGTTATTTTTTAAAACTGGATCCCATTTTCCCATGTTTTTGTGTCTAAGTGGCTAATAGGAACAACAATTTTTGAAATTAGCCCAGTACTGGGTGAGTCTGCCGGAGCCAGGGGGCTGCCATGTAATCTCTGTGGGCAATTATGCACTGTCAATTTACATCCACTACAAGTGCTTGTTTTTACCACTGACAGGCTCAGATTGTTATTCTAAGTGCCTGACAACATTATGGAAAGGATCCTTACAGAGCTTAACCTCTTTGTTAAAGAGTGAGATCCTTTTTTTTTAACCAGAAACAGCTCTGAAATCACCATTGTCAAACCCACCAGACTCCATTTAAATAAACAGTAATTTTAATCATCATAAAACACGTGTCATTCAAAGTCGCCAGAAACAAAATAAAAGTCACAAAAGCCATCTTGGTTCCTCTCTCCACTTTTCCAACAATCACTAACTGGTTTAGTTTAAGTAAACCCTTAATTCATCCAGTTAGGTGTGAAAATATGCTGGCTTTACACACACTTAAATTACTGTTTATTTAAATGCGATCTGGGGTGTTTGGCGATGGTGATTTCAGGTCTGCTTCTGGTTAATCAAAAAGCATTTTACTCTCTTACAAAAACACTGACCTCTGTAGAAATCCCTTTCAAAGGCTGTCAGACACTTTAAATAACAATTCGATCCTGTCAGTGGCAACAACAAGCACTTCTAGTGGACGCACAATGACGTTGCTCAATTGCCCGCAGCTGGTTTCACCACTGCCGGCTGCAGCGGTTTTTCTAAATACTGGACCAGATTAAAAAATGTTGTTCCCATTAATCACACACAAAATCATGAGGAAATATTTCTTATTAAAGTTACCCTTTAGAGCTAGGAAATGATTGTGGTCTTGGTTTAATACAGAAAAAGTCTCCAGTGACCTGCAGCATGTGTTTACTTTACAAGCCCTCATTATCAACATTATTTTTCATTTAAAACCACAGCCTTTTCCTTACTTCAGACTGCTTTTGTTGTATAAACCTAACCACATGAAGGACTCAGGATGAGTTTGTTCTTTAGATGACTAGGTAAACCCAATGTCTCACAGCATTTCAGTTGCTGTGCAGTAGTTATGTATATATAGTTTTTGGAACAGTTTTATGTAATGTAAACTCCTCTGTAAACTCCACAAAGCATTAAATTGTACTCCACTTTCTGCTTTGAGTTTTCCCCAGTCCAGGTTTCTTTCAGCTTTCACTGGCTGGATTTACTGCAACCGGTTGCAGGATAACTAATGTGTTTGAAAACACTCACAGAGGCTGTCATCTTCAAACATCTGAGTTACTGTCTGGTTCTGTCTTTTATCTATCGGTTCATTAATGCTTCAAAGCCCACAGGATCTGGTCCAAAACAGGTTGGTACCTGCTAAAAGCATCCAGTCTTTTGAGGAGGGTGAATATAAGAATTTATATATCATTTCATCATTAGCCATTATTGGTGAGTCCAGCTTTCCTAGTTAGAGGACTCGTTCACAGGAGAGTCTGTCTGCTTATGTTTTGTTAGGTTCTGTGTCTCATTTGTCATTTGTATTTAAAGCTTATATTATTATGTCGTATTGGGCAAATTGATAGTATAGCTTTTCTTTTAGGAGAAACAACATACTGTTGCAATCATGCCTAATAGTTTCAGCTACTAAAGATGGACACATTTATGCTTTGTACAAAAATCTTACCTCAGGCAGCTTTATACTGTGTGTCTGACTGTCTGATAAATCAGTTTATTCAGCAACAATTATAAACCAAAGCTTCGGTTATTCTACTTCCTGGGTGTTGTGAAGAAATCCAATAACAACAGCAAAACATTGTGATTACATACTGCCACAAATAAAAGGAGAAACTGTAAATGCAGATTGTGAAACATACATCATCACCCTGCGAATAAATACTACACCCACTGCATGTGCTCTTTTGTAAATTTTTAGGCATCCATTATTAAATATGTGCATATTTTCAGGGGTACAGGGGATATGTGAGTTAACTCATTAATCCTGCTGGGGGTTCAAGTGTTTGTGTGATCTCATGAAGCACAGTTTAAAGCTGACAGACTGTGATGTCAACATGATGTCACACTGCTGACTCAGAGGATCCCACTAGTCCTCACTACGCCATCTAACGAGGCCTCCTGGGCAGTGAGAGTCATCTTCTTTAAAGTAGACGTCTCCTGTCGCCTGTCCGGCATGTTGACGGAGCGGCTCTCCGGCATGTTTACGCCACAGGAGCTGTTGGCGCCGCAAAGCTGTCACTGACATCTCTGCCTCTTCCACAGTCTCCTGCCTCTGTTTGGACTTCTTAATGATGCGGCGGGAAACAAAATATGCAAAGAGAGACGGAAAAACAAAGTCTTCACAGCACAGAGCCGTCACGCTATGCTTACTACACATCCTGTGAGCTGATCCAAGAGATCCTGCCGGCACATGTGCGGTCACTGTCATTTGTCTTCATGTTGAAAGCAGAAAGACTGTTTGGAAAACAGTGGAGTGAGTAAAGAAACATGTCTCAGTCCACTGATCTCCCTCCCTTCATATAAAAATGAACTGTGTTCAGGGTACTGATAACAATAATAATCTAATAATACTGCCTGCGGGCTCTGTGGGTGTGAACGCCATAATTAAATGTGTTTCCTTTTGCCCTTATTTCCCTCATGAGGTCATGTACAAAATGATAAACCTATTTCGGTTAAAAAAAAAAAATCGAACCTCAATCTCCACAAACAAACTTTTTGTACCTACAATGAGACAGCAGGATCTCGTCTGCTCAGGCAGCATTTTCCCCAGGATGTGTATTGCTCCAGTCAAGCTTCTCAAAATGATGTCTTTCAAAGTTTCCACAAGTGAACAATTTCTAATCTAACACCTGACATTAGCCATTTGCTTTCTGGAGCTTGACATGACATCGCAACACATTCTCACTCAGACCATGTCACATATCGACGTTTGGTCATGGACTTCCCACATCTAGATATAATGTGAAAGGTACCCTGGGTGTGTTGGTTGTTAACGTTCTGGGATGCTGTGTCAACTTCAGCCTGTTACATGCATTGTCTGTTTTAAAAATACACTTCTGTTTTCACAGGATATGTGGCGTTTACATACAGTCTCTTTGAAAAGAATGCACTACCTCGGTACCACACTGCGAATTGATGTTTTTTTCCCAACGCACATGGTTGGGTTTTAGAAAAAAGAACAGGGTTTGGCTTTATATCTTACGTGACACTGCTCCCACAGGTGAAAGCCGGTGGACCCATCAATCACCTTTCCCGCCTGCCCCACTGGGACTTTCGACATCTTAACTTTAGTTATTTTCCCGCCAATGTTGAAGATGTTGAAGATGTTGAAGGCCAGTTTATCATAAGGTAAAAATTTTTGCAGTCTTATTTACATTTCCTCAGAAAATTTGTTTCAAAGGGGACTGATCAAATTTGACTAAAAACTGTTTATGCCACCATATTGATCACAGCAGATTTTTCACGATTTTCTTTAGTAGAAAAGATTTCCACACACTTACATCTAATCAGTGTTTCACTTCGACCTTCATCCGAGCATAAACAATGTCTGCTCTGACAAGGTCTAATAGACCCAAAGCTCAATAATAAAGTGACGCACTGCATAGATGTACGTGTGTGGAAATCTTCTCTACCAGTCTGGACTTATTGATGTTCCCAGCACCTTGCCAAGACCAAGCTGGGTGGAGCAGTGGTTGCTCTGCATCATCATGATTTTCTTTGACTTTTCCATACAGAACGCAGAGTTCTTTGTTTTATTGTTCTGTCAAGCTTAATCCAGAGGAATACTTTCTTTTCTACATCCTGTGTCCATTTGGAGTGTTGGTGCTCAGTCCTGTACAAGTCCAGTTTTGCAAAACTGCACCTGCAAGGATTAGTACCACAACCAACCTGTTACCTGCAAATATAAGTAAAATCTCCAGTCTGTGATTAAACACAGGCTACGCAGTCACTCACTTTATCAATGTGTTTCCCTCTGATGCCGTCGAGTGCAGTTACACACTGATGGCGCCTGACTGTGTATTATGCTGACGTAAAATGACGTTTTTTTTCACTGGTGTCTGACATCGGAAGTCACTGCATTCAATCCACCGGTATTCAATGACTTTGGAATGAGACCAGGTTGTGATGACATGATAGCAAGCTTGTGTTGCAGGCTTTGAGAGTAAAAAAGATCTCAGTAGCTTCTTAGGCTTGATTATATTAGCTGATTTAGATATTAAATATACAGCACAATCATTTTTATTTCTGATTTTTTCACCTGCTGCCCCCTGCATTTAGGTACAGTTTACCCGTGGATGTATAAATATATATTTTACACCTTATTTCACCTGTTACACAACCTTTGCAAGGTCACATGGGAGGTACCCCACTTGGCGTAGGGCCCGAGTTGGTTGTGCACAGCCTCAGAAATTAATGCAATGTGTTCACAAGATGCAATTTTCATATCAACAGTAGGGGCAGTGTTGACAGAACGAGAGAAATTACCTGTCGTTGTCATGATGTGCTTGATTTAGGGGCCATACATAATATCTGCAATGATGCCAGCGTCACTTTTTCCTCAAGTGTTGGGTTAGGGTAATTCTCCAGTAACACACATAGTACATAGGCAAGTATGTGATCAATGATGTTCAAGACCCAGTCAGCTGTCTTTGCAAATACGTGGTAACAAAGTAATTATCTCCGGCCTCAAACTCCTTCCAGAAAATTTTTATGGAAATAGATTGTGACATACTTCCTCTGGGTCGCAAAGCTGCTGAGGGAACTGTGCTCTTTGTTACATGTTGCATGAGAGAGGAAGAAAACAAATTAAGAAAAGGGAAACTTGAAGTGAAGAAAGTGAGAGAATCAAATGATGATGAGGGGATAGCTCTACAAGTGATACTGACTCTTGATTCAACAGCGGAAGGTGTTTCTTTCTTCAAAACTTTAAGAACTTGGCTTGCAGCAGAGTTTCTCACTCTCCTTTAAACAGAGTGTAACTACAGTACATGGCTCAGCTAAACAGTGGGGTTTTTTATCAGAGCGGCATGTTTTGCCTCTCGGTGCAAACTACATCTCTTCAACCACCCCTGTAATAACATTGATTTTTTCCCCCCATGCCCCATCAACCTCAAGTTTACTTGCAATGATTTAGGATTTCCCAGATTTCTTTTGAACATCCTGGCCCATAACAAAATGTCTTCTGACTCTTATTAGCCTGCTGTTTCTTCATTTTGAAATCCTCCCCGTGGCGGCTTCAGCAACGCGAAAACTGTGGTCTTCCTTTTTATGAGAAATGATTTTTCATGTGATTTTATAAGCTGCCGAGAAGCACCCCTAGTCCCTGAGCCCTGTGCAATACGAGAGGGAGAAGAAGAGGAGAGGGGAATTTGCAAGAGAGGTGAACAGAGGACGCGGGAGAATAGGACGCACACAGGGGAGAGAAATGGAGGATGTGGAGAGGAGTGGAGAACAGGCGACGGGAGGGAAAGGGAGAACACAAGGAAAGAGATCGATGAGCTGTGAGGAGGAAGGAAAGGCGAGCGGAGGAAAGGAGGAATCAAAGACACACAAGAGGTCATGATGCTAATCCACTTAGATCCCTGGAGGCTCCTGCCAATGTCACTGTCTGAGCACTTGGGGTGAGCAGAGGCTTCGTGTGGAGCCGTTAAAGAGGAAACACAATGGAGAGGATGTCGAAGCTGCAGCAATAACTCAGTCCTTCACTAACAGAGGGTCTGACTTAAAATGAGGAATTATAAGCTCGGTGCAGGAGGAACCTTGAGTTTGTTGTTCAAATAAAAATAAAAGGCATAAAGTGGAGCGGACACCCAATTTATAAGGCTACAAAGGAAAGAAAATAAAGTCTTCCTGAATCACTCAACTTCTCAAAAAACAAACAAATCACAATAAATCAGAATGTCGTTTCTTAAGGGCCGGAAGCATCTTAACGCTAGTCACTTTTGATGCATTGGTTTCTCATAAAGTTTGTCCCAAATGTAAACAAACTCAGTTAAGCTTAGAAACTTAGTTAAAACTCCTGAGGAATAGATTTGGTAATCGTAATGATCCATCAGTCCTGACAAGCTCCTGCTGATAGAGACAAAGACAGACTGCTGTTTAAAGTGACTCAAGCATCCGTCTAGCTTTACGTCTGTCTTATTCTGTTGTCCTCTAATTGCTCAACAGTCATACAGTCATATTTGTGCTGTAACATACTGTATGTGTTGGGTTTGCAATGCTCTGAATTTTCTTTAGGTGTCTGTGACATGATAAATTATCTGCAGGTTTTGCTTTAATTGAATCACAGGACATTTTAATGTGATTAATCTCCAAAAACACACAAACCTAGTGAGTGGGGAGTGACCTTGAGGACAAAGAGTTTGCAATTTACACAGTTTGGTGGCAGCAGATTGAACAGCCACACGGGCACCTTGGTGAGGCTGTCCTTAGGCAGGGCATTGCTTTGAGCTTGATGCTGATACTAGCATGGCAACATACCAGACCCCCAGGAAGTGTGCCAATCTGTCACGTGGTGTCACTGGGCCAAAAAAGATATTTTCTCATGGACTTATATTGGGAACGAGACATTTGTAAATCAGTGGATAAATATTTTTGAGCGTCAGCCTCCGTTTGGTCCGATAGCATTTCACAAGTCTAGAAGAGCTGCAAGATAAAATAATTTTACACCCATTTAAGTTAGCCAAGTGCTAAACTGGAAGTAGCCGGCTCGGCCAGCGGAAGTCTCTAGTGAACTTTTTTGGCTTCATGTGCCACTGAGCATCCTTTAGGAAAGAATGGGTCTCTCCTTCAATGCTGTATCCAGGTCTCTTCATATATCCATACAACATACTCACAATATCACTGCTAACATGCTAATATTTAGCAGGTATAAAGTTGACCATATTCTTTTTGGTTAAGCCTGCTCGTATACTATTTGCTATCGAGCACTAAAAATAACATGCAGCTGAGGGTGATGGTATTTTTACCTAATGGTGGAAGTATACTTATTACATATATATTACATATAGTAATCCCCTCAAAACCAAAATGCTAACCATAAGGCCTTTACCCACAAAATGCATTCATTGTGACAACACTCAAAAAAAAAATCAACCTTGTTTTTTAGAAAATAAATTCCTTTTTTCGCCATGTAATTTTAAGGTTCTGTGTGAAAGTACTCATGACAAACAACAGTTATACTGGTGTGTGAATTTATTGCATGAAAATAATTTCCCTAGTGTGTCGAGGCCTTTATGGAGGCTCCAGAGGGAATGTCAGGGATCATCAAAGTCAGTAGGATTCATCCTCTGGGGAACATGAATGTCCGTACCAAACTCCAATCCATCCAATAGATGCTGATATAGTATTTAGTCTGGGCTGACAAGCATTATAAAAACAGATGTTTCGATGTGAAGCCATCATCAGTGTGAAATGACACAATTTTCCCAGGTGACATGTAAACACCCTGATCATCCCATGTGACTACTACGCCAGGTGTTGTTAATCTAGGCAATTAGCTGAATCAATGTCCCTCAACACAATGTAGTGACACAGACAGTATCAGTGTTCCCATAACGCAAAAATTGTACTGGAGCCAACATTTCGGGTATAGCCACTCCGAAACGTTGGAGGTTTATCATAGATCAGCTTTTAAGGACACTGACTGTAGAGTGTTTCACTTAAAGCTTCACACATTTTCACATCAGAATAAATCTGTTCTATCGGCCCAAATTGCAGGGCTACATTAGAAAAGAAAGTCTCTTTTCCTAACTGATATTTCCTGAATGAAGCAAGGACTACTCATGTTATACACTTCTCTGCAGAGGGGAAGGACTTTACAATTTGTGATATAAACAAGGTTAGGTGTAGATGTGATAGCCAAACTCAAGCATCCTTTACACTTCCTATACAAATTACTGTACCAGCCCTTCACCCATCATCACATACTCCAGTGCTATGATGACACTGCCATACTTGTTCTCAATGACAACAACTGTGTTACAGCCAACACTTCATTCTCACTTCACATAATGGTGCACTGACAGCTACCTCCATCTGAACGTGGTCAGAACAAAAGAACTGGTCATTAGCACATCAAACACAGCACACACGGCTGAGCCCCACCTCTGCCCACGGCAAGACAGTAGAAAAGGTCAACAGCTTCAAATATCTTGGACTCATTATAGACAATAAAGTCAGTTTGGATCAACACATCACGTTGATCCATGAATGAGTCCCTGCAACAGCAGAGGCTCTCAGTCATACACAAACTAAAAATGTGTTTATTTATTTATTTTTTTTGTTTAAGTTAGAAGGGACAGTGCACATTAATGAACATTTGTATGGAAATATGCTGGATTATAGCCCCAGGCTAATTTTCATCCGTAGTCCCTTGGCAAGTTGATCTTACAGAGTAGTAATGTTGCCCTCTAGCTGCTGTAAACCACCTCCAACAAAAACAAGCACACCAGTATCACACATACAGCTTCCAAAATCATCTGCTTCTCTTCACCCAATCTCTCAGACATGAACGACAAAGCCATCAAACGGCTAGTGCTCAAAATAGCAAATGCCACTGATCACCCCGTCAATCCACACTTCACGTTACTGCCGTCTGGTTGTAGATACAGGACTTTAAAGTGGAGAGGAGCTTGCTTTGGCAGGAGTTTTGGCCCGTCTGCCATAGCAGCCCTGAATAATTTGCCTCATTACACTGTGGTATAGATCCAGACTTACTCATTTAGGTGTATACCCTACAGGTATGGGCCTGGATACAAGCAGTGGCATGAATGTACATGTGACCATGTATATGTGTCATATATTGTATCACTAAGTTTCTATGTGGATTTCTGTGTAAGCTGTCTGTAAGAACAGTTTTTGTTTTTTGGAAATTGCTGGCCTTTAGATAGTGGTAGCAGAGACCAGGGAAGAAAAAAAAAACGGTGGTCCTTGGACAAACTCAAATTGTGGATGTGGTTTACCGGTTGTCCCACTTCTTGCCCAATCGGCAGCATCTGGGGCTGAAAAATGACGTGGAAGGTGGAAGTGCCAAAAACTGCAGTTCCCTGAATGGCCACTTGAGGCTGGCTCCAAAAGTGAGTCAACTTTACAGCAGGAATAAACTTGATTACAGCCTAGTACAAAAAACACTTTTGGTCTATTTCCTCATGACAACTGTACGAGGAGAGACTTTTTATATAATTCCCCCATTTGAATGTTATTAAGGTTGCAGTTTATGCATAATTAAATGTGTGGCTGCTTTGAATGACAGGTGGGTGCTGTCTGTATACAAGTCGCTACCCATGCCGACATTGCTGGTTTCGTAATGTAACCATCAGGGGCGAAAATCCCATTTCATAGGTGGGGGGGACAATAAACAGTAAAATTTTAGAGAATAATTCCAGGGGGGGACAAGGAAAAAAAGTTGTAGCCTGTCTTTTATACAGCATCTTTTAGCGCAATTTGACGCTTTAATCTTCTCTCTATCTCTCCAACAGGCAGAGTGAATGTCTATGCTAACTAAACTAAAACTAAAACTAAACATTTCCTGCAATTAAACTGGTAAACTGGTTTATAAACAGTGCGCTGTGAGATCTGCCGCTGCACACCTCACAACCGTGCGTAATAGTCGCGCGTCATGACCGCTCCTCGTCTGCACGTCTTTCATGTTTGTCTCACTGACAGGTGGAGAGCCTACAGACAGGTACCCATTAGCTACGAGCCGCTCCGCCACTGACTGCTCTTGTCCTGTCCTCTCCCTCTTCTTTCTCTCCTGTCCTCCCTGTCTATCACTAAACTCTGAGCTTAATCATTAGCTTTTAGCTTAGCAGCACTCGTAATTGAGTAGGCTTTTGAACAATGCTGGAGAAATGTTACAGACAGTTGATATTATCAGCCTGGGCCTGGGGCTTGTTGTAACAGTAAATGGGATGTGTTGTAACTTGTGTAAGTTAAACTGTGTCTGTGTGAGTGAACATCTTACCCTGCCATGCGCGATGTGTACAGCGGTTCCAGCCACACGCGGCTACTGCTGCCAAGCAGCCCCGCCCGTTGGAAAGAGTGTGGGATATACCACTACTAGGAATGGGAGGGGGGGACAAAATTTTTTAAGATTTAAATAGCACATTATTGCGCTTTTATAATGAGCACCGCTTACATTGTGCTTTCAAAAAATACTACTGCATTGTTCAAAAATTATTAATTGTGTCTCAAATGATTCTAGGGGGGTACAGCTTTACTGAAGGGGGAGTCATGTCCCCCCTGCCCCCCCCGGGATTTCCGCCCCTGGTAACCATGTTGTATCTCCAGATTCTCAGAGTATATTTGTAGCTGTAAAGTCTTATTAAGCATTTGGTTGTACTAAAAGACCCTCTTAGGTGTCAGACGTTCAGTTTTTTGGACTCTCATCCCAACTTGTCAAACATTGCTGCTTTGTCAGTGGACAAACACGTCACACAAATATGACATGTTACTGTAGGTACCCACCTGTGTCTGCTTGGAATGTTTACAGGTGGCATGCAAAGTCACACTTGTTATATGCACTGAGTTATTTCAAAATACACTTCGTTTTCACAGGAGATGTATAGTCTCTGCTCGTGCATACAGTCTTAGTTTTAGGCAACAAAAGCACATAATTAGGTTTAGAAAAAAATCATGGTTTGACTTAAAATTCACACGGGAACTGAGCACTGGGCTCCCAGGTGAAAGTCCAGCGTTTGTTTGTCCCATCCACCACCTCACCCGCCCTCCCCTATATAGACTTTGTTGCTCTTTAAGTTACAGTAGTTATCAGTGGTGCTACAAACTGTTGCCAACCCGAGCGAATTATACTGCTGAATTGGGAGTGAGAACAGGCTGGTTTTTCCTGATAAGTATTTTGTTTTAATGGTTTTAAGTTTGTTTTTTACAAGCAAAAATTAGCATTAGCATTACCACTATCACTATCACGGTTACCAAAACTGTAAATACACAGCGCTAACCAAGCTTACAGCTAGTGTTGGGGTTAGCTCCACCCTGGTCCAAATATGGTCACCTCTTGCTTCAAAAATCCAAGATGGCGACAACCAGAAATGCCAAACTTGAAGATTCAAATCGGGAGTCCACAACCCAATTAGTGACGTCACTGTGGCTTTGTCCATCATTTTATACAGTCTATGCTCTTGCCCAGGTGATTCCTGCATGTAGAAGGTTGATATGACAATTTAGGGTGCTGTTGGACCACATCAACTGGAGAGACAGCTGCCAAGTAAAGGAAATCAGACAGGATGTTACATGTCAAACATATAGTATTTTCTTAGAGGAAGCCACAGTGACAGTCTGCCGCCCGTGGACTATCTATGATTTGATAACATAAATGATCTTTTAACAATTTTAGGAGACAAAGTAATTAGTAATGCCATTTTCCTAATTTCATTTAATACATTTCTCTGATTAACTCCCGCTACACTGGCTATATTTATGAGCCGTTGGGGAGTGTAATCCACCAAATCAGAGACACTCTGTGAGCAGTATATAACCAAGTTGTCAGTGAAAGAGGTGAGAACAGTGGCTAAAAAGCAACTCATGTCATAATGAATGTTGAATATTTATGACTCAGCTCGGTGTTAACAAGCATAAAGTGACGATGCATGCTTGAGAACTTATTAAAATTCTTGCCGCAGCATGAGGTGTTTATCCTTATTAATGAAATAACACATGAATTCACTCTCATGGTGAATAGTTTGAATATGACGAGGGTAGTGCAATTTACAGCTATCAGGTTAAATTTATTCCAGGGTTCTAAAGTTCATGTTTTTGTAATGATGCCAAGCTGCTGAGGTTTCTTTGCAGCTCAAATAAGCAGTTGTCACTTCTTTAAAATACCGTGCAGAAGTTTTTGGTCTTTCACAGCAGTCTCATCAGCCGGCATCCTGACAGATTCAGAAAGGAAGAAATCCAGGTGAGACGCTTCTGTCTAGACTAGACTCTCATTGAGCTCAGGCTTGAAAGTCTAAACTGTCATCATCAGGGATTATTGCAGTCTCCTCGGAAACTATGAAGAGACGGTGATACGGATCCAGTCCTAATCATTGATCATGAATGATATCAAAATAAAGAGTGGTAATTTGGACTCACGGAAACAAAACCACTGCTGTATGCTTGTGTCTGTGTCCGTGCTTCTGCATATGTGTGTCAGAAAACCCTCAGGAAAGTTGATTAAGTGATTTTCTTTGTGATAGCACACGAGCACCGTCTGCCTGAAGGCGTCTGGTAGGTGATGGGATTCTCCAACCATTAGACTCACTCGCCCAAGAATATTATTATTGATTTTGATCTTGAGCTACGGCCTATTGAATGCACCGACTTGTTTTTTCAACAGCAAACAGCAGTAGTGGGAGCTATCGTTCAGCACTAATGACATCATTTTGCAAGGATGCTTCTCTCTCCTGAACGGGCGCTGTAAATATATTTATTTATCTCTTTCACAGGCAAGTTCGAGGGGGGAGAGGAGATTACCTGTCGAGATTATGCCCAATGATTAATGTTTGTTTGGGCACCGCAAGATAATGCGCATTTGATTTAATGACTAAAATGAATCGCTTCTTTGCAACTTGCAACTTCAAATAGCTTCTTTTGGAGGCGGGGGATGTTTGGAGCAACTAAAACGTCTGAATTTCTAAACACAGGGAAGATTAAAAGACAGAAATAGGCTAAATAGAGCCATAATTCATGCCTTATTGACAGTAATGTCTTGTTCACACTCACGCCCATGAAAAAACTATAAATATGTCTCATACATATGAAGAAAAGAACAAAAGTATAAGTCATATGCGAATTTAGAGGCTTTGCATGTGAGTGTTTGTTTGTCTTACACTAGTATGTCCTTCAAGCCTCAAGTTTGGCATTTCGGCCGTTGCCATCTTGGTTCTCTGGAGCCAGAAGTGACCATATTTGGACAAGAGGTTGATATTATTGTAAATCTATGGGTTGGATGAGTAACTTTGAGCCTTAATAAAATGTAAACCGATAAAATATTAAAAAAGAAATTCACCCCCTGTACAGCTGTTGTGAATGTTAAAATTAGCTATAGAGACCAAAACCGTTTTTGTACCAGGCTGTGAACATGTTTATTACTGCTGTAAATTTGGGCATTTTGATGTGGATGTCTTACTATTTTGGAGCCAGCCTCGAGTGGCCATTTGATGAACTGCAGTTTTTGGCACTTCCACATTAGCTTCATTTTTCAGCCTTGAGGGTTGCCGCTTGTTTCATGGCATCTGGGTCACAAACTCTCATTTTACAGCTAAACAGTAAACTAAAATATGTGTCTGAAAACATTTGAGGTGAGAATAGGCAATGCAGGAACAGAATCTTGATTTATATTTGATCAGCGCTGCCTAGTTTGACAGTTTGACCACAATTCACAAACAGTGATTGACAGTTGCTCTCTCTGAAAATGACCTGGGATTGGCGAAAGTATCCCACCACGAGTTGAATTTTCTAAAGCCTGCAAACAGAGCTGAGCGGAGGTGCGGGAGTCCAGTGTTCTCTCACTCCAATTAAATTACAGTATGCTCAAAGTTTACTAAAGGATTTTTGCCCAGTGACACCAAAATTAAAGTGCAAACCCAAGCTTTGAAGTGATTGTTGACTCTTTTTTGTATCAAATATTCACACCATGTAGGTGGTTTGTTTGCATTTTATTTGCCTATTGCATTAACTAAAATGACTTTGCATTAGAATCTCTCTTTAATTGGGGATTTGGCCAGCTTGTGGACTGAAATGTAATTCATGCGTCCACACCACGGGGACGGACTGTAGCCTGTATTGTGCCTCATACCTCCTGAAGTTCACCATAAAATCAAAGAGAATGAGAGAGTTTTTGTACGAACAGGAAACATGCAGATAGTGTTTGTTCCTGCAGCAGAGCCTGAAGCTAATTTCCATCAGTGCTCCCATGTTCGTACAACTATTTCCTCTGTGGTGTGTTCCTGCCACATTAGTGGCATTTATATTAAGTGAGCCAGGAGGCTGCAGTTAGCTCAGACAACCAGAAGTGATGGACCACAACCCTGCATCAGGCCTGCAGTTAGTTCCCCCCCATGAGAGGGAAACTACTAATAAATGAGTTACTCCAGCTGGTTTGCTCCATGGTGGCTGTGCAGCAGTGAGCTGAAGAGCTTTAACCATAGGAACACAAACAAATCTGGTATGATTACTGGGTAATCTCTGCTCTCTAATCAAATGTTTTTTCTCTGGTATGATTTAGATTCATGTGCATGTGTTTCGCATTAGCAAAATCCATTTGGGGTGAAATATCCCGCCATCACAATTAACATTTCCCTGCAAAGCACCAGACAGACCATTCATATTGCATGCACCTCATGGACAGAGGAAAACACATTGAGGTCAACCACCTCATTGTGTCAGGTAGTTGGGTGCATCTAACCAAAACAATAAGAAGAAATGGTTGCACAAAACTGGCATGGCAGCTTCAAATGCCTTTTGACACTCTTTGAAGCAAAAGGGGAATAAAATAGCATGAAGCCTCTGGCTATAGACCTTTTTCATCATGCTCAGTGTGGATATTGTGTGTGGCTGAAAAAATAAAGTCTTTCAGTTCATCATTTCTACAGTCTCCACTCAGAACAACTAAAGTATTGTGAAGGTAATGTTGGACATTTAAAGCCCCCCTTCAGCCAGTTTTACTTCCTGTTAAACGCTTAACATTCTTTCTTAAACAGAGAATGGGGATGTGTCTAATAGTCAGATGTAATGTTAATACTTTAATGAATTTACTGTTTATCAGAGCACAAATGAGACAATTAACTCCACACCACAACTGTCTGGCCTTTGCTTGCTTTCATTCTTAATGCCTCCTCTTGCTGTATCTGTTGGCTGTAGTGACGAGGCACCGGTTGGCTGCCGCAGCACTGGGAAGCTGCATCACCGTACACCGGCCACAGTCCAATGAAGGAAGGATAGATATGTTGCTGAGGTTTTGCTGACACTGGGTTATGGAACATTTGTGAGGTGCACCGTCCACCAGCATTGGCTGCTCTCACCTCAGATAAGTACAGACGCTGCCCCGGGCAGAAATGTGATTTTTTTTCAACTTTTTAACTGAGAGTTGTGTGCTTCCCCGGGTCCTGACCTGTCAGAGGCCGATGCTGGTGGACGGTGCAAACTTCCAGCATGTCCTAAAACTGCATTTAAGAAAGTGGACCTAACATTTCTGTCCTTCCCATGATGCACTGTGGCTGGACATGCAAGTAGGAAACACAGTCGCTTATTTCTCCTGGTGGGATTTCATGTAATTCACTGTGGTGATTGCAGCTGTTCACTGCACATAGGCAACAGATGCCATTATGAAAATAAACAACACACTTAACTAAGATAGTGGGCAACTACAGTGAGATATAATGAAGGCTATAATTATGGCAAAATACAAGATAAGTTGACTAGCTGGCCAACTATGATGTTTATAACAGTGCACCTGCACAAGCTTGGAGGATGCAGTATGGCTTGCAGATTCGACCATTGTCATGTCGTCTTTCCGTTTAAGCAACAATCTTCTATTTTTAACTGAGCAAAAAATTAAGTGATAAAGAAATATTTGGCAAACAGTGTGGCTAATCTACATCGTCAGGACATGACTCAGTAAAATATGAAATCTCATAATTATGCTAAAATACACTGGAGGGGGGCTTTAAAACCATCTTGTTAAGGTGTTGCATTTCATCCATCACCCATCTCTTACTGTGTGAAACAGCCATGAGTGCAAATTATACAAAATCAGAAACTGTCCAGCTGAATAAGAAAAAAATGTTTGAATGATCAACCAGAATCAACTACTGTAGAGTGACAACATACTGATCCTGCTGGCACAAAGCCAGTGGTATTGCAAATGCAGCCTCAGAGCCACTGTTGTTTGGAAGGTCTACATTTTTTCCCACATGTGCTTGTTTTTTTTCTTTGCTCCACACAAACCAGCTTGAGTTGAGGTGGGTTGAAACATGCAGATGATGCTGGGCAGTGCAGTGGCAATCATGTTTCTCCTTATTCAGACTAACTCTCACACTGAAGACCCACTGAGCTCAGCGTGACACTACTCAAAGTTAGCCCCTGTCCACAACACAAGCAAACTGCTCACATGGCATTGTTGGACGAGAAAAGAGGGACGGATCAAAAGAAAAACATTTCTACAAAATAGGGTGAATACATTTTTCCAAAAAACTGACAACAAAAATGCCAACGTGTTCTCATCCCAACTTGTCAAACACTGCCGCTTTGTCTGTGGACCTAAACGTCAAAATACGACACTCTAGGTAGCCCATACGTAGTCCGCGTAGTGCTGACCAATCACCTTTGAGCAGGCTTTGGTTGCATTCAGGTAAACAGTCTGTGTGGAGAGCAAAAGAGGCAGAAAGCATTGGCCAAATTACAATTTCAGAACCCACTGGCTATCATCTGGCGACAATTTAACTTATTGCTGTTTTGTAATTTATCAGCATTAATATGCAGATATGGGTTTATAGATGAGCTGAAATGTTTTCTGGACCTGTTTCAAATTGCTAATCGAACTGTAACGAATGGGCAGTGCACAGAAGAGAAAGTCTTAGCCAGGATCTCCCCTGACATATTGGCCATTGCCCCCAGAGACTTTATCGTTGTCAGACAGTAGCTGATGGGTACCAAGATTGGCTACTCCCTTACTTGCGAGCGTTGACACACCCACAGTGACAAGTAAAAAGGTGATGCCAAGGGATTTGTGTGTTTTCAGCGCATCTTCACCCACACCTACTGTAATTTGTCTCTTGTGTTTGCACTTTAAGGAAATGATGCCCACACATTTACCATCAGTAGGTCTGGATGTGCACATGCTAAGTCAAGTTAATACCACACACCTGCAACATGAATACGCCTCCACCATCTGTTCTTTGCATGTTTTCACCTTCGCCTCCCACAACAGCATATATGTGGATAATTGGATATCAACATCACTTCACAACGCCCAAGAGCCAACACAGACTAAAAAAAAGCCACTGTTTCTCACTGTGCAGGTGGAATGTTAGGACTGATGCCAACACTGTTATTTCCATCACAACACATGTGTTGGATGCACTGGATCTGCCCACTTTCTCTTCTTTACTGCACATTTGCAAGACACTATCTGCCTAATTACAAAGTTAATGTTTTACAGCCAATCCTGCCCAAGTGAATAAGCTAAATTTGTTAAATGAGACTGTTTGGTGCTCCAGGGGAGCCATGGGTGTATTTTATTGTCGTGCAGAAGATGTTAATGCAGAATTCTGTGAAATGGTGTAGATTTGATTGCACTCCTGAGCACACAGGCACGTTTGTGTCAGCTCTATTAAGGCTGTCCTTTAAAATGTCTTCAGGGATGGTTTCATTCTTATTTGCATGTCTACATTCTATTAATTAAAGATGATACGAACTAATATAAGCTAATTTATCATTCTAAAATCCCTCCAGATATCTTGGAAAGTCACATCAAACATCCCTTCTACACGTTTCTGTTGTTTTCAAATCAAACGCACCAGTAAGCTGCGACCTTTCCAGCACAAGCACACCTCATACATGTACCTATTATTCTGAAAACCAACTGGAATTTGACTGCATGTGAATGATCTCAACAAACACACTGCGAATGTCACTAAATGCCATTAGCCTATAAATAGACTTTCATTAAGAAATCGACAGAACAATTAAGGCAGAGAGGCCATCAATGCTGCAGTACCACCACTAATTAAATTTCATTCAGCGGGGATGGATCTGCTGTACAGACCTCATATATGGCCTCGAGGCTGTGGCATTATTCTACATTTCTAATCCCAGTCTATAACAGGCCCTCTGCCTCTGGAGCCTGTGAGGCATCTGCAGCTGCAGCTAAATAAAGAAACAATATGTCTTAACTCAGCCTCCGCTTCTTTAGGGTTTCTACACTTCTTATCTATAGAATGTTTTGCTTTTCCAGCAATGCTCAACGCTGCGCTGCAAAATACTCAACTCACACCTGGGAGCAGAGTGGTACTATCCAAAGTCTTTTACTGTTGGCCAAAGCTGGTGAGGGTTAAATGCAATTTCCTCTTTGCACTTTCCACGCTTTTTCAAGGTGTTTGAGGTTGAATTTGAGATTTATTTTGGAAAAGTTCAAAGCACACAAACATCAGAATCCCATATTGTGCAGAAAGAGGAAAGAAAGGTTTATTTATCACCTGAACCTGAGCGATACAAAACAATATTCACAATATCAAAGATAGGAGGATGCACAGCAGCACGTTGTGAATTGGAAAAAATAAACAGGAAATTACAACCATGATCAAAAAGCAATGTTAATGAAAGAGTTAGTTGAAGCCAACAAGGTTGAGTCCTTCCTGTTCACTGATGTATTATCTTTTAATTAATTTAGCCTTTAAGAATGCAGGGTTAGTTAAAGCAGTTAATATAATTCTGCTCATTTACGAGTCCTTACAAAACATTTTATAGGAAAACTTTTTCGTTTGACTTCACCATCTCATTTGTCTAATTTAAGGTTCAGTATGCGACACCCAGAACATCAATAAAGCAGCAAATCACTGTTTACTATGTAAAGACATAGTGGAGTAATGGTGTCCTGAGCAGAGAATGAAGTCATGCTCCCTTTGTGTGTGTTCTCTGAGCTTCTCTGTAGTTTATTGTGTGAAGCCAGTCTGGTAGCGTATGCATCTTAACCAGGGGCGATTGCTGTGAGACAACAAGGGAGGCTGAACTTCCCCTAAAATTTCGTAGAAGAAATGGTCAAATATGCACTATGAATTTACATTAAAATAAGAATTTACATTGCATTAAACGTGCGCTAGGATGTTCAAACGTCAGCTGTTTATCACCAGTTTTCAAACGCGACCTCCCTGTCATACATTCTTGTGTCAGCATGGTGGACGCGGAGCCTCCAAGCATTCCTATGAGACAGCGCTGAGCAGGTTTTTGTCATGCAGCAAACTGAGACGGTCATTGGATAAATGCGACAAAATCTTCACTTCCAGGGAGGCTCAGCTTCCCTTGGACCTAATGGAGCGGTAGGCGGGAGAGGACGCTTGGTGTCTGCATGATGATTGGAGGAACTGTCTAAAAGGCTGAACCTCTTTGTGATTGACAGCGCTTTGGAAATACACACCGGCATCGTCGCATTTCGAGCTCAGTCTCATGCGGATATTTGCGAGTGAAGTCTGGCAGAGTGCCTTCCGCAGTTCCTTATTTCCGTAAGCCATATAGCTAATTTTCATCGTTAAACCCATCTGAAGATCTTTGAGGTGTGTTTTGCTGGTTCTATGGCATGAGTGTGGTTGAAAAACAGCTTCAGTTAAATGTTCCTTTTTTAAGTTACTGCCTCGCTACAATATGACACATTTTATGATGTAAACTTAAAGTGAGCTTCCCCTTTGAAAGACCAGCAGCTGCCACTGATCTTAACTGCATGCATAACTTGAAACGGCGTCCCATGACGTCAACAACCAAAGCACCCAGGGTACTTTTCACATCATGTCTGGACGTGGACGGTCCATGACCAAATGTCGATATGTGACGAGGTCAGAGTGAGAATGTGTTGAACACTCCTGTTGCGAAGGGAAAAACGCTTAGGTGGACACGTGTTAAGAAGTTTTCCTCTGTTTTTTGCCACAATATGTCAGGTCATAGGCGACAGGTTTAAGTTTTCTTCTTAACTTTCCTTTTTTTAGCTTTTTAGCTGGATATTAGATTTTCATTTCTTAAGATGACAAGTTAATTATGCCATCGTAATAATTAAAGTTTCTCAAGATGATCACATTGTAATTAATATCAAACAATGCTTGTCAAGTGCAGATCATAAAATAATTACTTTTTGATTACATGAAAACAAGATAAGAAGGAAACAGTGGCCACATGGTCAATGGCCTTCAAAAAAAGATGTGGCAACAGGATTCTTGATTGAATTCTTTGTATTTAATTCAGTGGAAAGTGGAGCTTGAGTGATGCTGGAGTTGTGGGTGTTTACAGTCACTGCAGACTTTAATTGGCTTCAATCAAATGTTTGAGTGTTTGGGGGGGTTGACCTATCTAACAATTACTGCTGCTCTTCAGCTCTACTTATAGTAGGAATCTGGATTCTGTCAGCCCCCATTCATTTATTTATTCTGCTTGTCTATTAAATGAACAATTATTCAACCAAAAGGGTGGAGATATATACTCTATACTTCTCCTGCCAGCTGAAACATTTCTGTCATGCTTTGCTGTTTTGAAGCTTCTGAAGGAAAAACTATAGCTCCCCTGAAAATTCCATCTTGCCCTCTGGATGTTATTCCAATTAAACACCAAAAAACAGATCACTGGAACAGATGGTCAAAGTATGTAATCAATCATTAATTGTCACTTGGCTTCTGGTTTGTCTTATTTTGAACATGTTGTTCTCACATCTCCCCCAAAAAAAAGAAAAGAAAAAGATTTTCCCCCAAGCAATCACAGACCTACAGTAGCTCCAAACTCTCTTATTTATCTCAAGTTTTGCCTGTCAGTGAGTATATTTTATTAATAATAAGCACAACTTTGAGAAATTCTCGTCAGGTTCTGGAGCACTGCGGTGCACAGGAGCTGCCCTCTTTAAAGCTGTAACATTTTTCTCCTCCTTGCTGCTGCTGCTGCTCTAATACTCTTAGTCTCAAGGCGCAATTTTACACCATAGACAATGGAATTCAACTCCGTGTCCTGAGCAGTGATTTGTTACCACAGACATCGGTCTCTGATGGCTCAGATCACACTTTGCTTTTAGGTCACTTTCTGTTGTTTCAGGGACTCCATCATCCTCTGCAGTCGGTGTGAGGGAGTCCCTGTGGGCTGATTTCCACCCTCAGAACTAAACTTTTCTTTTACTCCTCACACCAACAAAGTAAAAATCATCTGGTTTACTGGTTGTTTGTGATGAACTCGAATAACGTAGTGTAGCTCTTGACTGAAAAATCATATTGATAAGTTGGTAAGTCAGAAGGGTGGCTGGACTCAGCTTTAGAGATAGGGTGAGGAGCGTGGAGTAGTGAGTGGGCGCCTCCTGTTAGAGGTGTTCTGGGCAAGTCCCTGGAGTAGACCCAGAACACACTGGAGGGATTACATATCTCATCTGGCCTTGGGACACGGTAGGGTCCCCCAGGAGGAGCAGGAAAGCGTTGCTGGGGAGAGGGATGTCTGGGGTGCTTTGCTCAGCCTGCTGCCCCAGTGACCCTGCTTCGGATAAGCAGTTGAAAATGGATGGAGGGATCATGAGTTCATCATCAGCACTCCAAATGTCTCACCATCAAAACATTTAGCTAATGTACTGCTGCAACACAAACAAGTGCGTAACCTTGGTAACAAGATAGCCTTTTTAATCTGAGGTTAAAGTGTTCATGTCAGGCCAAATGACGTCAAAAATGTGGATGCTTGCTCCTAACTTGGGAACTGTGTAGTCCAGGTTGTGTGAACTGATCAGGACCACCAACTTATTGGTTTCGTACCACTGACAGCAAATAGAGACTAGAATTCAACAGTCAGAAATGGAATTGGTACAAAGATAAAAGTCAAGTCAGACTCTATTTGTAGAGCACATTTAAAAACAACCGCAGTACCCTGCACGCCTTTTCATAGGCTACCAATTAATATTGGCTACATGTGCACAATTAAAGTGGTGGGAGGAGCCGATCATTATGTGCCAAGTCCATAAAAACAATGAAAAACAAAACTCTTACATTTCAGTATGGACAACTTCATATACTCCACTGTAAACTAGGACTGAGACAGTCAGGTTTTATAGTTAGATATTTTAATTATCTGTCGCCTCACAGCAAGATTGTTCCTGGTTCAAACCCAGGTGGGGCAGCCCTTCTGTGTGGAGTTTGCATGTTCTCCCTGTGTCAGCATGGGTTTCCTCCAGGTGCTCCAGCTTCCTCCCACAGTCCAAAGACATGCAGGTTAATTGGTGACTCTAAATTGTCCGTAGGTGTGAATGTGAGTGTGAATGGTTGTCTGTCTCTATGTGTCAGCCCTGTGATAGTCTGGTGACCTGTCCAGGGTGAACCCTGCCTCTCACCCAGTGTCAGCTGGGATAGTGCTTTAATGAGCACAGTTGTATGCAACACAACACAAATGTATTTCCATTTTACAGCCAGGCCTGCATGGTCTGCAGCAGTTCTAACTTTGCTCACAGACGATGAAAAACTCCCAGATTTCTGCATAAAATGTTCTTACGCGTGGTTCAAGCACTGATTTGTGAGAACACACTGCTGGTGAATGAGACAGTGTAACAAAAAGGCAGCACTTTATTGGACCACACTAAACTGTGCAAATATTGAGTGGTGCAAAACTTAAAGAAACCAGCTGAAGGAAGAGGGTGAAGGGTGATGGGCCAGCTTTTATACTGTGATGATCCAGGTGAGGTAAATCAGCTGATTACCCTCCTGAATCAGCTGAGCTCCACCAGGACAGACACAGTGGCAGGGACATCCCATCACTCTTTTCCTCATTAGCCGTGATTTTTCAAACTGTCTCTATGTATTTACGCGGATGAACCTCACAGTAACTCCATTTTGAGGATCCCCACTCTGTTTGTGGATCCAGTCCAGAGATGCTGCTGGTGGAGGGGAAGGTGGTGATTGCACTGTGTCAGGAGGTAGAGGCTCCAGCTGCAGCTAACTAGGCTGATAAAGGGGAGGCTGATAATTTGCTCTCATTTGGTTGAGAGAGAGAAGGACGTTTAGGGCCAGTTGATTGGATGTTGTGAACCAGAAGGGAGTAGCCTCTCAGATTTTAAATCTAAAGGTTAATAGAGGGAAGCAGGAGAATAAATGAATGGACAGAAGCCAAGGGGTGTGGCATCGGGGGCACACTGAATGAAGAAATAGGAGCAATAATAGAGTGGTTTTCCTGATTAAACTTTTGCTAAGCTCCATTTATTTTGTTACGTTGCGGACATACAGGATATATGACCATAAAAACAGCAGCGCTGGCAGCTGAACTCATCTAAATTAATGCTTTACAGTTATAATAAGATGGATGAAGCTGAAAGCAGAGAAATCTGACTCTTTCTTATTCGGCTCACAAAACACAATTAGCCTGCTTCAGCACAACCTTACTAATCTGAGCTCTGCTGGAAATGTGATGATCTGAATCTCTTTATATGTAAATAGACCTGATTATTTCAGCTAATAAATATGAATAAATAAACACTTTGTTTTAGATTGTGCTGACCTTAAGAAAGTTATTCTGCCTGAATTCAGTTTGGCCTTGACAGGGTAACTCGCAAGTCAAAATCAGTTTTCTCATCAGTTTAAAACCAACAAGTGAGCAACACAAGATAATATTTTAAAGGTCCAGTTTGTAGAATTTAGGGGGACATATTAGCAGAAATGGAATATAATATAAAAAGTATATTTTCTTTAGTGTATAATTACCTGAAAATAACTTTTTTGTTTTAGCTTTTGTTACCATAGGGAGCAGGTCCTGGTCTAGGGAGATCACCATGTTGCAGCACCACGTTTCTACAGTAGCGCAGAAAGAACAAACTAAACACTGGCTCTAAATAGGGCCATTAGTGTTTTCACGTGGAGGTGGGAGGTGTTAGTTGTTGAGGACTGGTGAACGGATGTAAGTGGGGGTGAAGGTGGAGGAGGGATGTTTCACTTAGGTTGGTCTGGAAGGATGTACTGGAGCTCGGAGAGAGGGAGACTCAGTGTGGGGGTTCCGTCTCAGGCGTTTTTCGCCCGAGCTGATAACAGGCCTCCCAGACAGACAGTACCGAGAATGAGACATGGGAGATATATGCACCAGGCGAGGGGGAGAAGGGAAGAGAGGAGTAGGGAATGTTGGTAGGGATGAGGAGGGGAGGATGATGGATGAAGGAAAAGGAAGGTGGGTTGAGAAATCTGGCCCATCTCCAACATGCCAAACAGCGTCAGAGAAACATGGGTTTGTAATGTGAAACTGCTTTATTCAGTGTTTTTACTGGATTTAATCACCTGGTCCATTTGTTTTAAAGAGGAAGAGACCTCTGCAGATAATTTAGCTCCCATTGAAATAAAAAAACCTCCTGAACAATGAACACTGAGGAAATTACAGTTGGGAGAAGTTTCAGCTGGTTGAAATCTGTAATCCTCACCGCCAGATGCCACTAAATCTCCCTTAATCTTGTATACTGATCCTTTAAATGCCTATATATTTTATATCAGCGCTTGTTTTCTGTAAACACTCATTTAAAAATCTTATTATATGTGTCTGTTTGCTTAAAAATGTCTTTGAACAAATTATTTAACCTTTACTGGCCCTAAAATACACAATGATCTTTGCAGCCTGTTTCACAATATGACAGTGTTTTCCAAAAGTCAAGTATCTTTGGGGTCTTGTGAGGACAAAATAGACCCAGAGATTGAATGGTGCAGTGTTAGCAAATCCAGAACAAGCTTGGAGTAGAATCACTGTTTCTTTGCATTGAACAGAGTCAGCTGAGGTGGTGTGGGCATCTGACCATGACGCCTCCTGGATGCTTCCCTCTGGAAGTTTTCCAGGCACTTCTAAATTAAAAAAGGCCCCAGAGAACAACCCTAAAACACTGACAACACACTGAACAAAAATTCTAATGAAACACTCTTGCTTTTGCTCCCATTTTTCACAGGTTTAAGTTTAAGTTCAAAAATTTGTGACCATTTATTGTGAACAGCACAAGACACACCTGTGTAGTAATGATGCTGTTAAATCAGGATCATGATGCGCCACACCTGTCAGGAGCATGGAAAAGGAGAAGTATTGGAGAGTGTTGCATTTCAATTTTTATTCAGTGTTGAAATGTTGAATCTATTAAATAATATCTGTGATTTTTTTGTTGGTCAAGTAATGATTGTTGTATGTATATGTATTTTTGTTTAGCCTGGCAGTGCTTGCCTTTTTCTTTTATCTGCTGCGCTCAGGTCTCTCTTGGAAAAGAGATCTTCATCTTAATATTACATGATTAAATAAATGCTATACTTTCCATCTGGCTGGGGAACACATCAGGATCCCCCAAACCTACTTAATGTTCATTTAAAAAATGAAAGAACTTAAATTGAACTTTACCTGTCGGAAAATGTATGCAAAATAATGTTCGCCCACGGCAACATGCAGCGTAGCTTTACAGCACTCTTTATGGAAACAAACCTTTTCGTCTCTACCCTCAAGTTGTCTTTATCAGAGTGAAGAGGTAATCCAGATTTATGAGTCACACACTTTAAGACTAGCAGAGTTAAGCAGGGAAGTAGATTTGAAGCCATTTTTGAAGAATGTGGTGAATCATATTTGTTCGCAGAAAACAAAATGTGTTTGAGAATAATTTGAATTTGTGAGTTGCAGTTTGAAGGGGAGATGCAGTGACACTGACTGTGAATAAATGTGAAGAGATGAAAGAGATCTGGGCGCAGTGTTTTTTGAGAAGAGATTTGAAAAATGAGTTTGAAAGATGAAATGAAGCACTTTCCTCACAGCTCATGTAACAGCCTGATGAAGGCAAGAGAGCTGAAAATGTATAGGCCGTATGTCTTTGTTTAATGGAGAAAAATGTACTTGTGTAATGTTGATTTGTGTCTATAAAGCTGTGTTTCAGTGTGAGCTTCCAGCATTTTTAATATCATATGAATCTGGGTTTGTGGCACAATAAAAACTCATCTTGAAGTGATTCTGCAGCTCCAGTGTCAACTTCAGAAACTTTCCCTCCTCAGTAGGACGCACAAAATCAGCACTGCTCGAGGGCTGCATTTTATTTTTTTGTGCAAATTCTCAAAATCACTTTTTGTGCAAGGCAAGGTTTTAGTGCGTAACAAGTTTTTTTAAGACGACAAACTTTAAAAAATGCATTTGGGTCAAACAAATAACGGATGGGGAGAAAAAAAAGCCCTTGCACACTGTAATTCACGTGATAGGCTGAAACTGAACACACTGACCCACATGACACACTGCACACTGAGATGTTATAATTACAGTGCCACACACGTGCTCTCATTTAAACATTATGCAAGCGTGTTCTGTCTGCCCTGCAACCACTCATTATGGGCTGCTGTGTTCCCTAAACCGTGTGAAGATTAGTAGCTCTGCAGATGCAAATGGATTTGCTCCTGGCTGATCCTGACACCAGCAAATTTAGCCAGCAAATTAAAGGAAAACAGAGAATAGTTTGTCTTGAATGACAGGCTAATCTTAGTGCTCTGTGCATGTTTGTGGGTGTTGGAATCCTGTTATATTATTTCCCTGATATGTTTTGATGTTGTTTTGCTACTGTACTGCAACAACACTTCCACTGCGACGACTCACAATCATTTGAGAGCTTTTCAGTTTATACATGAAGGAAAAGGCAAAAGATAAAGTCTGCACTGGGAAGCTGGGAGGTGTTGTTAAAGACGACGAACTCTGCCTCTGGAGGATAATATCAGGTGAACATACACACAGACACAAGCAATTTGGTGCTTGAATTACCAATCCAAAAGCCCAGTATCTGTAACATGGATTGGCTTTTCTTTCACACTCCAAACCCCTGCTTTGTCAAATGGAAATAGCCTGACTTACCACCTTGCTAGCAGTTTTTCCTCTTCAATTTTCCTCATTCTCATTCTCTATCTCAGACTCGATCCAGTTCAAACCACCTCTGAAAGCAAAGCTTCACGCTTTTTATTTGTGTGTTTATCTCAATGTGTTGCCGTCCAGGCTGCAGGGTTTTGTGTGAAGACAGGAGGGCATAAAGCGGGAACAGTAAAGAAAGATATGCCGACACACAAGCATGCATCAATGCATGTGACAAATATGCATGCGCACCGACACACACAAATGTTCATAGTATCTCACCGATACTGAACTGGCGTGCAGTTCAGATGAGGTCTGATGGGGTTGCCTGGCCTGGCAGTGCGGCGCTTTTGGAGGATCAAGCTGTAGCTCTTATCTCTCTGGCCTGATGGTCTAACCTCTATTCCCTGCCATCAGTCTCTTGCGCACACACGGGCACACACACACACACACACACACACACACACACACACACACTGGACTGAAGGTCTTAACTACCTTACTTTTTGCCATCTGACTGACTACAGCTGAAGCAGCTAAACTGCAGTATAGGCCATAAATCTGCCCTTTGGTTTGGTTTGGGGACGAGAGGGGAAATGAGAGCTCAGGCAGTCAGGTGCTGAAATAGTGATAGAACTGCATGCCTGCACACACACACACACACACACACACACAAACTGACATGAATAGATCTGGGTACATAATTAGGGTTCGTTACTTTCCGCTCTTCACCAGAATTTCAAAAGTCTTTTTTAAAGACGCAGGATTTTCACACAGATGTTATCCAGCCCCCTGATGTTGTAGTGTCCTGTTCCACCGTGCGTCTGCATATGAAGACATTTTGGGCTTGCTTGACCTTATACTTCATTCTACTTAACTCAGACCTGTTGTCCTTGTTCATGGACACTTTTTGTGTCATGTAGTGGTAGTAAGAGCACAATACACTAATCCATGTAAAAACAAGATGGCAGCCATCTCTGCCAAGGTTGGAACTTGTTTATTTATGAATAATAAAGTTTGTAGTTTGATAAGGCAACAGATTTGACCAGTTTTAGCATCAGTAAGAAGCTAAGACACTGTTAATTAGGAAGTACTGGTTTTAAGACGTAGGGACTTAATACTGTTGCGTGTGAGGACATTGGGACTTAATTGTCATTGACAATGTTTAGTTTTTTTAAGCTACTGGATCCTACTGATCCCAAATAGCAAGAAGTTATTGTAACTAAATGGAAAATAGACATAGAAAACTGAAATAGTAAACGGTTGAAATTACAGAACATTTTTTCCATGAGTTAGATTTTTTAAATGAAGATTTTACTCAGATTTTGTCCGTCCCCCTGATGTCGTAGTGTCCTCTTCCTGCTGCAAGACGACAGTGATTTCCACAGTTTATAGTAAATAGAGAAAAAAAGACAGAAAAAGAAAAACTGAAAGAGTAAACAGTTGAAATTACATTACATTTTTCCACAAGTTATAATTTTAAACCCAGATTTCACTCAGATTTTCTATTCCTTTTTAAATCTCAGTTTGAATTTTCTAAATAATAAACAATAAACACTGATTAATTCCCTTTGTGATAAACAAGGCTCTCTTGCTCAGTGGAGGGTAGAGCAATTAAAAGCTGTATTCAAGTAAAAGTACAATAAAAAAATATCTCAAGAAAAAACAACAACTGGTTAATAAATTTCTCAAAGTACAAGTTACTTTTTGTTAAATATTTTTTAGGGTTTGCAGGCCAGTGCAAAATAATGACAATCACTGCATTTGTGAATTAAACTTTTTTTTCTGAATTAAATCGAGCATAGACTTATTAAACAATTAAGGACAGCCTGTAGCCGGCACTCTTCCTCTCTACCCCTCTCTTTCTTATCGTAAAAAAAATAAAATTAAATGGTAAATGGACTGCACTTGTATCGTGCCTTTCTAGTCTTCTGGCTACTCAAAGCACTTTTTACACTACAAGTCACATTCATCCATTCACACACACATTCAAACACTGGTGACTGAGGCTACCGCACAGGGTGCCACCTGGTACTCAGTTTTAACACGCTCACACACTGATGGAACAACCATCAGGAGCAATTTGGGCTTTAGTATCTTGCTTAAGGATACATCGACATGCAGACTGGTGGAGCCAGGGATCAAACTGATCTTCCAATTAGTGGACGACCTTCTCCACCTTCTGAGCCACAGCCAAATTAGTTAGCTAACTTAATTTTCACCTACAGGTATGCAAACCACTTCAAAGTGTTATCGCAGGTTAGAAATGAGTTTTTAAAAGCAGAGATCAGTGTTTTCCCCAGGAGGCGCAGCAGCACTTTGTCATGTAACTGTTGTCTTTTTTATACTTTGGTATAAAAAGTGTGGCCAGATGTGGTCAAGGGCTGTCACTGGAAGCTGCCTCTTGTTTCGGCATCACTGCATTGTGGTCAAAAGTCAGGTGGTGCTTCTTTTTCTTCCAGGCAGCTGCAGTAGAGGTGCTCCTCACACGCGGCCCCCCAACACTCAATCCCCACATTTACAGCAGACTAGAGGGCATAAATGGCAAATGTAGTGAAGAACAAAGTGGAATACTGCTTCAAAAACATACTCAAGTAAAGAGCTGAAGTAAAGTTTAAATAAAGGAACATGAAATGTAATCTTTCCTTTCAAAAAAGTACTTTTTTTATTTTTTATTCATGCATGTTCCTCGTAACGCTTTACTACTCATCTCTGCTCTTGCAGCACTGACAGACTTAGATACAGAGAAAAATAGAGAGGAAGGCAATTAAGATGCTGATTATGCCTCAGTAAATAACATAAAATGGTTAAACTAGGGAGTGTTTGCTCCTTGCTATTTTCACCCGGAGGTCTTTTTATCCTGAATTCAACTGTGTATTAATGATTAAAATAAACACTGATGAATTCCCAATTTATTAACAGAAAATTAATTGCAAACATACTTCCACTAGCACACAAACAACCGTCCCACACACATACAGCCCTCATAATACTTAAAATAAAATTTCCACTATAATGAAGAAAGGCAGATATGCTCTCTAAATCTGTGACTAATAAAAAGAGAAGCCAATGAGGTTTTCCTAATCAAATGCACACCCTTATTCCTCTTCCTTCTCTGCCTCTGATAGTGTTAAAGCAGCAGGATGTGAAGTTATGCAGTGTTCAATTACTGGCACATGTAAAACCATTTAAAGATGCTCAGAGTGGAAGGCAGAGACGCCTGCATTAAATTGGTTTTTGCTCTCCTCTGTCGTATACTTGTCGATGCTCGGATGTACATTGTGCTGAAGTACCTGCGTGTCAAAAGTAATTGCAGTTTTCTCAAGGTGCAGTAATAACTCTCACAGGACTGTCAGTTAAAAAGGAAATGCGTGTTTGGCACCTGGCCATGACTTTTGTGTGTATTCCCGCTCTGCGAGGCTCCGGAGCTTTTATAAAATTATGCAAATGTTGTGAAAACATGCAGCCGATAAATATTCCAGTTGCAAACTCATCTCAGATAAGAACACAAATCCAGACAATGCTTGCAGACTTTTATCTGTTAAAAGCTCATACACTGATTACAGTTGGTCAAACAAACAAATTCACATTTTTTTTTGCACTGTGTCTGTGCACAGAAGCACACCAACCTCCATAAGTCACCAGTGTTTGTTCTGGTGAGGACATAATGGATTTCATGGACATCAGTATCAAATAACCAAAACTTTTGAGGTTCAACAATTTCATATATAAAAGTGCCTTTTGGGGGTTGAATGGCAGCATGGCAAACTAAATCTTCAAAAAAATAAAGATAAGAATAGAATGAAAGGAAGAGAAATAAAGAAAGAAAGCACGCTCTGGGCTGATTTTTGTATGCTTGTGTGTTTTGAATAAGATTTAGCCCTGCCATCGAAGCAAGGCAAAATAAAAACAAGACAGCAGAGCTGAGGGGTGAAGGTTCCCGAGGATCAGCCATTGTGAGAGATTCGATAAGTACGGGTTGAGAGTGTGATTTCTCAGGTACTGTGAACTTATCCAGAGTGTCACATCATTGAATCAGACCTTTGTGAACTGCAGAGCGTCGATCTCACACATGGGAGAGCATCACAGAAAGGACCATGTTGACTACAGAAGATGGCGGAAAGCAGTTTGTTGTTGACAAGTGGCCACATTCACAAAGCTTGAAGGACAGCCGCTTCAAGTTGTAAGACTCATTTCATATCAAAAACATAAAATATCCATAAGTCAACCTTATTTTTAAGTGTGTCCAAGAGTAAACCTTTGAAAGCAAGCCCTGAACCCTTTCTCAGTGATTTCACTGGGGACAGAAGAACGGCTGAACAGAAGATTGTGCTTATTGTTCATGTTTTTATAATTAAGTTGGCTTGTTTTTCCAAATCAAACATCTTTTAATCAAATGAATCTGAAATGTTTCAATTTAGTTGCAAGGACTTGAATAGATACCAAAACATCCACATTGAGTTGTTGTATTTTTCTGCCTGAAAAACAAATTCCTCGTCCATTTTTTTTTTCTCCCATTGGTGCCCATTTTTAATAGAAACACCATAAACCAATAATACTGGCAGGATGCCTTGGTAGCAAGGCCAGCTTTCTTAATTTCTGGAATTTTTGATCAAAAGTAACATTATCAAACATCGGGTAAGAGACAGCTGCTCTTACAGAAATGATGCTGAGATAAAAGTAAGAGATGCTATTTACTAATGAAATCAAAATCTGTCTCATACCAGTCAGAACATTAATAGACACAAAGTAATACGGATGGAAACAGATGTGTTTTGGAAATTTCAACATGTAAGTATTTTCATTAATGGATATATAGTCAGCCCAGTTGACAGAGGAAAATGCTCGCATTGTATGTTCCTGCAAACCATGAGTACGTAAAATTTGCCGTTTCATACATATCATCATCATCAACGGTTCTAAAGCGACGTAGTATATAAGCAGACTTTGTCAATGACAGGTGGAGGTCATGGTGAATGGCGCATCACATATGTGAGACACCTGCCAAACTTCAGACCAACAAACAACACCACCAGTAGTTTTTGGCCCTTTGAAAGTGTTTCCACCAGTGTTTGTGGCACCAACATACTCAACCCAGTCTAACTCAAAAGTTGTCAAATGCCGGCACTTGGTCAGTGACTTGGGGCGTCAGACACTGACAAAAAAAGCTGTCCTTTCATGTTGGCATGATATGTTAATCCGTAACAGTGCCCAGTGGCGTCGGGGGCAAACGCGGCCAGACAACAGTGTAAGTTAAGAGGGCGAAAGTTGAGTAGAGAGAGGTGGTGGATGGGTCCAACAACCACCGACTCTCACCCAGGAGGCCAGTGTTCACTTCCAATAAGAACGCCAAACCCTGTTCATCCTAACCCAAACCCAACCACTTGCTCTTGTTTCCTAAACCCATACATACATACCCAACATAACCACATGCGTTTGTTGTTTAAGTGTTGTTGTTGTACCAACATAGTGCGTTTGCAAACTGCACATTTCCTGTGAAAACTGAATATATTTTGAAAACAGACAATGCATGTAACAGTTTGGAGTTGACACAACGTTCCAGAACGTCAACAACCAACGCACCCAGGGTACCTTGCACATCATATCTTGACATGGAAAGTTCATGACCAAATGTCGATATGTGACGAGGTCGGAGTGAGAATGTGTTGACGTATTGGGGCGTTTCCTAGTGGTGTTCAAGCCACCCAACTTGTGTGTTTTTCACCAACCTGTTTTTTATTCTCGCAGCTTTTGTGCCACTAAACACGTATTTTAAGCCAAAACATGATCCCTTCCTAGTGACAGTCAGGTGTTTTTGTGCCCGAGCATAACCGCAGGTTAACCACAGCTTGTTGAGAAGCGTTAAGTTTTAGTTTTAGTGTGTCCCCAACAACATTTTAAGCAGAAAAAATGGCCTTTTCCTCACCATACCAAAGTTTTTTTGTGCCTAAACACAACCACAGCATCGTTGAAGCGTAATCCAAAGTTTCAACAAGTCAGCTACATATTAATGTACAAATGTAATATATTCATGGTTAGCAGAAACGTACAATGCAAACATTTTTTCCTGGCGACTGGGTTGGTATAGTGTTGCATTTTGAAATAAAAACAATATTTATCACTGACCTCTGTATTCTAGGCAGCATGGTGAAAAGAGGGAACTACCAGCTAACATTGTGAAAACTGGTCTCAAGCCAGTTTAGACCAGTTTGTGTGCGAGAAGGCCAAAGGACACAACCAGCATATCAGTGTAAACCAGACTGATGTTATCCAGCATGCATATTTCGACAGGGTCAAAATGTCTTATAAGCAATCAACCAAAAACAAGTGTTATTTTGAAAAAAATCTTTACCAGAATTGCAACCAATTTTTTACTTTTTGTCACCAGAAACATTTGGCTGTCAGTTCATACAGAGATTCAAAAGCTTCCAATTCATAGGATACAACATAGAGACATTTATTTGTTTCAATACCCAAACCACGTGGTTCTCCCTCCCATCAGCCCCAGAAAGCAGCATTGTTCATTAATAACCAAAAATGGAAAATAAAAGAAACTAAAAAATGTCAGATTAGCTCCTGTGGTGCCTCGTAGCCCTCTGTCCTTCCTTTGTCCTTCTGTCCATTCATCCGACCATCTGACCAACCATCCAACAAACCAAAAAATAATGCACAGGTGAGTGTGTGCGCATATGTGTGTGAAAATATCATTTGTAACAAAAACAAAAATAATCTAGATTGGTTTGAAACGCTGGCCAAAAGGGAGTCAGCATCTGTGCTGTCTTTAACAATCCGCCCTCCCGAATCTGACCAACTGTAGAAGAAGTTGTTTCCTGTTTTTTCTTCTTCTCCCTCTCTTCCCTCGCTGCACTTGAGCACACACACTCACACACACACATACACACACACGCGGCCGGGGAGTTTTTGTTTTGTATCGTAAATCCTCAAAGTGTTGTTGGTAACCACAGAGGGCTGTACTGTAATTCTTGGCTGGGTAGACGAGTTTTCAAAAGGCCAGAGGGGGGAAATTGGTGTGGAGGCTCCTTCCTTGTCGGCCGCTTTGGATTCCGTGCACACTCACAGAATCCGACTCACGGCCGGCGGACGTGCGGCTGGACGTTAATGAAGTTCCTTCGTCAGAACTGAGCCAGAACCAAAATGTGACAGGGTTAATACAAAACAGGGAGGAGAAAAATAAAAGAAAATAGTTACATCATTCCTGTGTTCTTCAACTTTGTACTTGGTCACTTTTTGAATTCCATATATTTATATCCATATATATTTATATATATATTTATATATTCTTTTTACAATTAAAAACACCATGGAGTTGACAGACTATTTGGTTTCTTTTTGTCTAAGTAGAAGTGTTTCTCTTGTTTTGTAAATAAATGCATGTAAATATTTTTTTTTCTCTTTTTCCATACTGTCAGTCGGTGTAAAGGCGGCCACTCGAGAAGTGTTTGTATGTTTGTATCCATACAGTATGCATATCATCAGCACATTTTCAGAATTTCCATGATATTACATTTTTTTTTTTTTTTTTAAATTCCGCATTTCCATTCGCGTCCCACAGATGCAGAACACCAGAGTCTGTCAAACACTGTCAAACCGAAAGTGAATGTCCTAAATCGTGTCCTCTCATTGGCTGGTTTGGCCCAAGTCTCTGTGTGATATGCTGGGGCTGAGTAACTGGGTCTGCGTGGGTCCGTTACAGCTCAGCGCCCCGGCACTTCCTCCATTAAGGTTCAGGAAGCAAACAGTTTCTCTGGCCTCCACCAGCGTGGCCGTCAATCCGCTGCTGCTGATCCCACCTTCTTCCTGCTTCCTGTGAGCCAACGCCAATGCCCTGAGCTGCTCCTGCGCCTCCTCCAGCAGCAGCGCCACCTCATCCTGCTGCTGACCAATGGCGGACGAACAGGAAGAAGAAGACAAAGTGGCGTGTGCTGCCTTCTCTCTCCTTGCTTCCTTGCAGGGCATGGCTCCACAGGTGGATGACATCGCTGTGGTCACCGGTGTGACGCTGGTTTGCATACAAGACACCTCGTTGTCATGGTGACACTGGACGGAGGGGATGATGGGGATAGAGCAGGAGCGAAATGGAGGAGGCGGGGAGTGGCTGTGACGGCGTCCAGGCCTGCGCAGGCTGCGGGTGGTGGGGTTTGGATCGTTGTGCTCGGATGGGGCGCACGGGCCTGAACGCACCTCCATGCGGCCACTCCAAGGCGACGATGTCTCCATGGAAACAGGAGTTTGCATATGTAGAAAGGCATCTCGTCTGGGGTCGTCACATTGGCTCTCCGCTTGCATTTGGCAACTAGAGAAGATGGGGAAACAGGAAACGAAGGCAGACAGAGACAAAAGGAAGAGAAAGAAGGTAAGGTTATTCAACTGGAGAAAAACTTCCTCACTTCACCTAGAGAAGAAGTCATTGTGTCTTAGAGTGCGATTTCGACTAGATCGCCTTTTCAAACTCCCACGCTGAAACCCTGGCAGAATACACAGAGGGACAGCTCTCCGCCCTTTGCCATCTCACAGGCTAACCGAGGATGCTGAGAGGAAAGAAGATGGGCCTGACATCTTTCTTTCATCTCTTTATATCTGAGTCCGTGCACACACACAAAAAAAAAATCCAAAAAACTCAACTCCCTTATATAAGCGAAGAGGTAACAGAGAGTTCACTCTTTATATTATTGATTTAATGACTAAGTATGTTGAAAATGAGAAGTGTTGTTTTAAAGTTTAAGGCGTTCAGCTTCGGTCAAGGACGACTGAAGTAAATAGGCGTCACGTGCGGTAATTTCTATCGATTTTTTTTTCCTTTCAGTAGTTCCAGTTTTAGGTCAAGACCATTTGCTTTGTTTGAAAATCCTTTTTGAGTCACTCTTTCTCGGAGATTGTATAACTGCACTGATTCGTTGATCTTTTCTATATTTTTCAAGTTTTTTAATCTCAACTCTCAGTCATACCTGCGCCTGCATCTTCCGCCTCTATTTCCTCACCGCCCTACCCGTCTAGCAGATGTCCTCCGTATGTGCACATGTTGTTTTGGTTTCTTCTCATATCAAGTTATCAACCTATCCCCATTTGTGCATCCTGCTCATTTAGCCTGTCTGACCCTGTTAGTGTCAGCCTGTTTGTTCGCCATCCTTGAGTTCAAACTCATAAATTAAACTGTTCATTTCTGATATCTTGCTCGTTCACCATTTATGGCTAAATTTACATGACACAAGAAACCAGGATACAAGTAAAAATTGCAGTTTGCATGTGTTCACAGATTTCTCCCCTCATCCCGACCATAAGGGGAATCCATAGTTTTTCCTTAGATGTGAATTTTATTCTTCAGCTGCAGAAACTGAGACAATTCAGAGTATAAAACAGCTACTATTCTTTATCTTAGTATCACTTTCACTTTGGTTGGACTTTGGATTTGGATTCTTTGAATGACTCTAAATGTAGAGATGCACCGCTGTGAGTAATCGTGTTCTCTGGCACCCCACTGCACTGCTCCCTCAGCAATACTTTCCCTATCTGAAGCTTTCATGTGATATTTTAAAACCTGCATTAAAAACCTTGTTACATGTATGTAGAGTATATCAACCCTAGAGAATAACAGTATTGGATGATTTTGTATAATCCTGAATTACTTGTAGTGCCAGTGTTTTTGAAGACATTCTACAATATTGATGCTTGCCAACCATGGTACTGTTAAGGTAGTGAAAAACTGTGGTTATGGCAAATAATGGGAGGAAAAAAGCACTGAACAGGACAGCAAGGCCTTACAAAGAGTGGTCTGTTCAGCTAAACATACTATAGGTGCTTCTCTATCCTGCCTGAAGGATGTTTACACCAGGCGCTGCAAAAATAAGACCAGGAGAATCATTTAAAATCCCAACCACCAACATAACTGCCTTTTTTTCCCAGCTGAGGTCGGGAATAAGGTACCAGTTTCACCAGGCCAGGAGGAGCTTCTGCCCCCAAGCCACAAGGATCCTAAATAAAGACCCCGCCTTTTCCAAAGCCTAATCCCCATAGACACTTAAATATGCCACCCCCCAACACACATTGGCAGCGGCGCGCAGCGGCACCGTCGACACTAAAGTGTATTTCCCACCCCAGCCCGCTAGGTGGCTGTACCTACACTCGTTGCCAACGGTTGCCAACTGCTAGTAACGGAAGAATAAGAGGAAAAACTTTGAGGCAACAACAACTTAGATTTCACGGATGAGTTTCTTATCAAAATTGGCTTATTAAAAATGTGAAAAACTTAATAACGTTAAGCATTCTAAGCATACAGCGGCCGAGATTTACATAAAAAGCCTTTTATGCCTTTTCTCGCAGCGGCGGCCACGCTGGAAATAGAGCAGTGGGCTGAAGCAGAGTGGTGTGGGTTTGCTCATAGAATATAATGGACGCAGGCGTTTTGACGAGCGGCGTATGGCGGCGGTGTGTGTTGCACTTTACACTGAAATCACATTTTATGATTTTTATATGATAAATAAATTGATTGATTGGTTTACTGGTAAACTATGGTTAATGTTAGGAAACGATTATGATTACACCCTTACTTTCCACCTTGATGTACAAGGCTACGTTCACACTAAATCGGGCATTGTGGCAAAAAACTAGTCCTCCCATATATTTGAATGTGGGTAGTGCGTCTGTGTTGCAGTGGTACGGTTGTAGGGGATGGCAAAAAAATAAATGAACAAAACAAAATAAACAAAAAAAGAACCCCCACAATTACTGCTGTGCGATTGTATGCCTCTGTGTACCAGTCAAGTTGCACTTACAGTTTATATTCATGTCTATGAAAACACGGATGGTTCACACACATCGTTCCCCACGGGAGCACAGAAGATCTATACAGTCAACACAGCAAGGTCACAATGACCTTGACCTTTGATCTTCCACCACTGAAATCTAATCAGTTCATTCATGAGTCCAAGTGGGCGTTTGTACCAAATTTGAGAAAATTCCCTCGATGTGTTCTTGAGATATTGCATTTACAAGAATTAGACGGATGTAAGGTCACAGTGACCTTGACCTTTGACCACCTAAATCTAATCAGTTCATCGTTGTGTCTAAGTGGATGTTTGTGCCAAATTTGAAAAGATTCCCTGAAGGTGTTCTTGATATATCACGTTCACAGAAACAAGACACATGATGTCACAGTGACCTTAAACCTTTGACCACCTAAATCTAATCAGTCCATTGTTGGGTCCAAGTGGATGTTTGTGCCAAATTTGAGGAAAATCCCACAAGGAATCTTGAGATATTGTGTTCATGAGAATAGGACGTATGGACGGACAGACAACCTGAAAACATAATGAAGACAAATATCCAGTTGTCAGATGGGTAGATGACTTTCTATAGTTGGTCTCCACCCTTTTAAATGACACTCCACCATCCTGTGTCTGACTGCTGCAACGAAACACCAACGTCAAGCTCTGATCAAATGATCAACATTTGTTGTTTGGTGTTGACTTTAGCAAAGCTATACAGTACATATAAATCAGGCTGATGATGTGTTATCTGCATTTGAGTCTATTACGCTACATTACACCAAAGTCTCTGTTCAGTATCTGGGTCTTGACCTAACTTCCCTGAGCCCAGACATAATCTCTCTCGCCCTCTTTCTAAGACTGACCATGCCCTTCTGTGCTATCAGTGTCTAAATCCAGCTGCATTCTGGAGCAGGGCCTCATTATCTTTGTGTAATAATTCATAATCCTCTGCAAACGCTAGCCTTTTCTGCCATGTCAAAATCCAACTTGGAGTCCCTCTCCCTTATAATACCTCATCACACACACTTATGCTCTCCATCACGGCCTGCAAAAATAGTGGTGGGAGGAGAAGGTGCCTTTTCAGACTCCAAGGAAATCACATCGTCCCTTTATCGCCGCAGTATTTTTCAGAGAAATGAAAATCTCACCAAAAAAACCACAGTGGAGATTTAGCGGGCCCACAGAGAGGATCCCGCGAGCGATAAGAGAGGATGATGCGAGGGTGCTAATTCCCAAGATAACATTCACAGACAAATCTCTCTTTTGATGTGTTGAAACACAATCAGATTGCAAAAATCTATGAAGCAGAGTTCAAATATAGACCCTGGAGCGACGAGGGAGCAGCTAGAGGGGTATTACAGAGAGATTGTGTGCAAGTGAGGTGAGATAAGTGACTGGGCTTTTATCTTTTACAGGAGCTCATTACATGTACAAGTGTTAACAGTCATTTTCATTAATCCATTCCCCCACGGATAGTTTCTTAATATATCTCATCTGTTTGCTGCTAAAGTCAAAGTTAAATCTTTATGTAATGTGATGCAGCGACCTTGTAACACTGAGAAATGTTCCAGAGAAGCAACACATGAGCTTTTTTACATACATGTAGATGTGAACACCTACACAAACACAAACAGCTGCTGTCAAACTGAAGGCTGGGTATATAACATCTTGCAAAACAAACTTAGAGAGGGAGGGTGAAGCCGACATGTTTCTGAAGAAATACTGCAAAGAGTGGGCAAAAATACAAAAATGCATGCAGTCCCTCCGTCAGCCATTTTGGAGACAGCTTTATCTTAAAATAGTAGTAACAACACAGGACATTCTGTCTCCCTGTCAGCCATTTTGTTGAGATAACACTAGGCTTTCTCTAACAGGCATGGAATAGAACGGGCAACCTTTCTTTAAAGCCTTTTCTAGCTGTCATGTGCTATCTGCACACTCCTCTATCACATCCTTTTACTGCCGCCGTTTCTTTCTTCTTTTACTATATTTTTGAACGCTTTGCGTCTGTGTCAGAATGGATTCAAACTGGTTGTCTCTCTATTTCTGTCTCTGTCTCTGCATCGCTCCCTCAGTCTCTATGCAGTCATGGTCAAATGTCTCCATGGCAACCCAGGCTACCATACTATGGGAGAGGGAGTCTGTCGTCTCTCTGTCCATCTGCTGTTATGTGCAAGCGTACGTTAGAGAGTGAATGAGTGAGTAGGTGAGTGAGTGACTTTCTGAGAGAGTACTGTATGACCTCTTGCCTTCTAGCATGACCTGTTCATCTGTCTGTCCCAAACTAAGTCTGATTTCATGCTCTAGGGGCAGGGGCAAAAATAAAAAAAGGGGTCTAAGCAGAGCAGCATTCAAGCAGCACAGAACACAAAGTGTTCAGAAGACATCGGAGCGACCTGAGTGAAATTTCTACTGAGCAGGGGACATTTACAGTGACCACATGACATATGGGCTGACCAGGGGATCATTTGGACCAACCAAAGGTCATTTCAACTGACCAGAGAGGCACTTTGGTTGATCAGTGGACACACTACGTGATCTGAGGACCATAAACTGTAGAAAGAATGGACGTAGCTACCGTGACGTCAACCATTGGTTTGTGGACTCCCATTTTGAAGCCTTGAGTTCAACAGTTTGTCACCATCTTGGCTTTTTGGAGCCAGAAGTGACCATATTTGGAAGGGAGGCTGGCACTTTGGAGGACAGAGGGGTCGATCTGAGTGAGAAGCTGAGGACACTATTGGCAAACAGCCTGTCACTCACAGTGGCCTGCCTGTAATTATGCGTAACTTTAAGCCTTGATAAAAATCCAACAATCACCGATTTTCGCTACCCGTAAGATTGTAAAGCGTGTGTGTTGGATTAATGTAACCACACGTGTTTGTTGTCGAAGAAAAAAACAAAAGCCAATTCTCTGTGTTTTACGGACGTAGTGTGTTTATTTTGAAAGAGACTGTATGCAAAGTGTAGATTTCATGTGAAAATGGCATTGTATTTTGAAAACAGACAATGCATGTAACAGGCAGAGGTTGACACGTGTCCGAGAACATCAACAACCAACGCACTCAGGGTACCTTGCACGTGGTTGTAGGAAGTCCACGACCAAATGTCAATATGTTACAATGTCAGAGTGAGAAAGTGTTGGTTTTGGAGCCAGCCTCAAGTCGCCATTCAAAGAACTGCCTGCTGCCTGCTGAGGACATATGGATAACCCGGAAGATAGTTGGGCAAACCAGAAGACCCTTTGTCTTACTAGAACACAGCTGAGTTAAACCAAGGGTACCTGGGCAGACCAAAGGAGACTTGAGCTGACCAATGGACACAGGGAGCCCTGTCTTACATTTGGTGCACCCTGGCACACAGCGCAGCATAACTGTCATTGCTAGTTTCAGACCAACACAGTTGTCATTCTCAGGGCCAGCGCTCATGTGTAAATAGCAAATGTACTTGCACCCATGGGCATGTACATCTTAAACTGTGGTGTGGTCAGGAGCATTTTCGCCACATTGCTATTTCGAGGCCGCAGAAACCAACTGCACCATTGAACAACAAATACCTGGTCTAAAGGCAAATGTGCAGTAGTTTTCTGCTATTTAAAGGGCACATTATTTAGATAGTAAGATATGCCTAAATATGCGGGTCCACAACATGCCTACACTCTGCTTGTTACACAGGGACACGCAGATGGGTTGCAGGTGGATCAAATAATTCCTCATAATGAGGAAAATGATTACATTCAGTAAAATGTGAACATAGCAGATAGCAAAGCAGAGCTGCAGAGCTGCTGTTGGACTCCCCATTAAGAGAGACCAAGTGCACATTTACTCTTGAAGAGCAGCGTAACTTCATTGATTATTTCAGAAGCTAAAAGTTTAGTTCTCATTCCTCTGTCAAGTTTCTAACTGCAGTTTTTAGCTGTGTTGCTCAAATGTCCCACAACATTTGCTGCAGTGACATTACTGCCCTCACTGCATTACTCTCAGCAGAAAACTGCTTGCTTCTCTAGTTTGCTGAATCTGCCATGTAAATAGCAGTGCACCAGGGGCATGCACACCTGGCTCTTAAAAGGAGATGACACTCTCTCTTTGTTGAGTTCAACAACACACAACACACCTATGATTAATCAAGAAACTAAAATGCAACCCCTTTGCCCCTTGTGCCTCACTCTGCACCAGATTATGCGCCGTTGCAAAAGTGGAGCTGGACATGCCCCACTTGCGCCATGCAATTTAGACCATGCGCTATAGATCATTTAAATAGGACCCAGGGACACTTTGGGGGCACTTGGGCCAACCTAAGGACACTTGGGCAGCCCAGACAGCACTTACACTGACCCAGAGCTCACTCAAATATGGACTTTGGGTTACTAGAGGACACTTGGGCTGACCAGAGGACACTTGAGTAGCACTGGGGCCGATGAGAAGAGCACTTGTGTTGAGCAGATGCACTCTTAAGCAGCTCAAGTGTCCCTCTTTAGTGACATTCGGGCAAAAATGAAGCATGAAATAACCTGTTTAAAAAAAGATTAAAACAAAAGGAAACTTAAGTGCTTGGAGCAAAAAGAACATGCATGGTCATTCCTTTGTCCCCTGCTGTGTGCACTTCATTGAATTTAATGCATGCATTTGTGTGCTCAATGTATGCAGAAGTGTTTTTTTTTGTTGTTGTCCGGCTATGTCTATCTGCTTTACCTCTTTCTATTAGTATGCATGTAGGTCATGTGGAGCTTTATCCCAAGCAGGGACTGCTGGGACCTGAACGCTTCAAGTGAGGCTTGCCAGTCCAGGTGGGTAAAGCACTGACTCATGACCCACCAAAAATGGGTCAAAGCACAGCGCCTTTCACACTGAATATATTTCTTGCTAATCATGCGCGCTGATCATTTGCATTTCCCCCAGCTGCTTTGCACATGCTGTTTTGCCTGAGAAGTGTAACCCTACTGTGTTACATTTGAATGCTAGGATTGAATTGTTGTCTACCTGCATTAAAAAGCTGAGAATCAGAATTTAGCGCAGGCTTGACAAGATGTCAGAGAGGAGAAGGAGAGAGAGAGGGAGGAATCTGGATGTGCAGCCTGTATCGTGTCCTTAAAAGCACAAGCACCAGGCGAAGCAATTCCTTTGAACTCATGCCACTGTACTGCAGACCACAACATAACGTGACCTTGTTTTTATCTTTGCTCAGCAGATTGGAAAACAAAGGGGTGGAGGGGGGGAGTAAAGGAGGTTAAAAAAAAGACATGCAGACATTTTTTTGGGAGGAAAAAAAAAATCACAGAATTGGCTTTGAAATATCCACTCTTGAAATGAAATCCGAAGCTTTGTCCATGGCAGGCTTGTATTTTTCAGTTAGTGGCTTTCATTGAAATGACTCAGCACATTGAGGATACAGCAAAGAAGTAAAGCGGAGACAGAATGAAAGCAAGAAGAAAGTGAGGATAAAACCTTAAAATACTCCAGATCCTTAAGCTGTAATTACACCTAAAACAGCCTCTGCCTGTGTGCACAGTAAGAGCCTGTAAACAGAGTAAGCTTCAGTTGTCTGCATTACACTGAAACATTGATAAAGTACATATTGATGTATGCGCACATGAAAAGATCAAATATAACTAAAATGTCATACATCATGAAGCTGTGTCAATTATTTTAAGTTAAAAAACTGTAAAGTAATTGTTTTTTAGACCTTCAGCTCATTCCCCTCACCCTCTTTGTGCCTCGGCCTCCCTCTCAGATGAATCTACTTCCTGGAGGTGTTGGTAGGCAGGGCCTGAATACTTGGATCCTCCAATTGGATTTAGCCGTCCCCTGGGTATGGGCGGGGTCCTGCGTGGTGCTGACCAATGGGCTGCCCGGGATCTCTGATCGGGGCTGTGAGACAAGGAACCACTTCTAAGAAACATGAAGAAGAAGAAAAGATTCAGGAGTTATTGTTTATTAGGAGATTACTTTATTTGATGCATGTTGAGTATGAAGTCATCAAGAACATACTATCCGTGTTTTCTACAATTTGTATGTTTAGTCTCACACCTATACATGGAAATCAATAGTCTGCCTTTGGTCCATCTACTGATAGACGATCATTTATGTAAGAATACAGATCCCCTCCATCTGAATAGTTTTTTGTTGCTTGACACACTTTAGTTCATCTAAATGTCAACATACTTTAGCACTATTTAGCTGTACACATTTTCAGTATATTGTTGTAACAAACTGTTCTATATTGTTTGTCTCTCTTGAGTTGCCATGTGAAAGTTTGGTGTGAAGAAAAACAAATGGGCAGCAGTTGCTGTTGGAGCCGTTACGCCACCTTCAATACCGTTTATTTTTTTATTTATTATTCAGTAGGGCTAACCCAGGATGCTCAGCAACATTGTCATGATAGTCAATTTGAGAATTTATCAGCAGTGAGGTAAAAGAAATGTGAAACCATGCCAGCAGTGCAAGGAGCAAAATCTAAATGTATCTTCATCGATTGCTTAACACAAAAAATAAAAATATCTTCTGTGTTTAAAGATACAGTTAGGCGTGAGGTCTTCTGTGGTTTTAATCTTGGTGTTAAGGCAAAGATAAGGTTATTAAACAACTTTTTGGGTTATGGTTTTGCTCCATGTAGAAACAACCCATTGAGAACAGATGCGAATGCACATCAGGACCATGACAGGTAGTGTTGCTCAGAGTCAAGGAAGGGTCATTAAATGGCTGAATTTCAAGGAGGCTACGTCATCCAATCCTGCAGAAGGACTATTTCAATGTTAAGGATCCTTTGATTTCTGCCAAGGATCGAGTCCTTTCTTCAGAGGATTTTCAAGGGTGCATGTGTGTATCCTCAGTGGGCATGATGTACCCCGCAATATCTCAAAATTGAAGGCAGGGCCACTTCTATGACACACACCTGGGCATTCACTAGACTGCTCCAATGTGGGTTCACCAAATGCTAGGTCTTAGTAGGACCTGACTTGGAAGGACCAGTCCCACCAAGGAAGTATCCTTAATTTTGAGAAGCACCAACATAAGGCACCACCCCTCAGGTGGAATACCAGGTTTTTAGTAAGTCCCATTATCTGGTAATGCATCATGCTACTGCCACTGCTGGTGTTCTCTCTCTGTTTGGGTGAACTGCAATTTGGATTGTGTCCGATTATCTAATTTTGGTCTGTTTTGGTTTGGACCAATTTAGACCTGTGGTAAGCAGTTAAAAGAATAATCTCCTAAATCAAGTCTGTATCAACAGGACCACTGTTGAAAAGCTTTATTAAACTGGATTTATGTTGGTCAGTTTCCATAGTTATTCAGTTTTCAAGCCAATACTAAAAGGAACTGAGCAGCCCGGGAACTAAGCTCAGGAACAAAATCCCACAACCCTTTGGCACATTTCAGTATGGTCTTTTTTAATTAACTGCTGCGTGACTGTGATGTTGGAATGAATGTTGGATAGGAGACATACATGGGTGGAAAGGGAGGATGAAAAGTGGACAAAAGTTCCTCTTGTTGAAATGCGTGTATGGTTCCTGAGTTCCCAAAACGTAATTGGAAAAGATCCTGCAGTATAAAAGGGCTACAGGTACAGAGCGTCATTAATACGACCTCTGCTTAGTTACACATCCTTTAAGAAAAAGGGTTATTTGTGCCTCTTTGATGAATTAGTTCTATTACAGTAATTTGAAAGCATGGTGTCATGTGTATGTCCTCTTTGCTTACATAAAATCTCTCCAAAGAGATTTTGGAGCCGGAAAATGTGTAAGTACATTTTGACTTACTTCACTGAAGTAGCAAATGTCCTCTTCGGGCCCTCATTCATATTTAACTCTGCTGCTTTGAAGGAGAGATTTGCCTCTAAAAATGGGCTTCTTAGCCATAACAACTGGAAGCCCTGCTTACAGTCAGGCACTTAATAGTGTTGGCAGAGTTTTGTATAAAGGCATTTAAACAAGATATTTCCGAAACACAGAATTAGCCTTGGCCAGTTTCTTTCCGGCTATTTTGGACTGTGGCATCCCAACACACTCTGCTATCCTGACAATAGTGTCCAAGTCTCTGCCTAAGCCGATGCGACTGCAAACAAATAAACCCTGATCGCCCACTAAGAATGTCATTTGTGGTAAGAGGAACAGACTGCCAGCCAAGTTATCTTGTGAACGACTCTGCTGTTCACCGTGAGTGAGAAATGGAAAGAAAGGAGAAAGAAAAGTCTTGCGGGAGTTTAGCCGAAAGGTTAGAGAAGTGGACTTTGTGGTTTGAAGGTTGTCTGATTGTATTTCTAGTTTGTCTGGGAAAATCTCTTCTCAGCCACTGCCTGGATCCCCTTGAAAAAAGCTGATTAACCCCTAGCTGCTCCAGTGGAGTTGCTTAGCAGTTAGAGGTAGAAAACCATGAGTGTACTGAAAGGCTCTTGGGTGTGAATGTCTGTGACTGAACAGCAGTGAAGGAGAGTCAAAAGAACGTTATGTGTGCATTTTACTCATTTCCCTCTGCGTCAACAGAAGTTTAAAAAAGGTTTTGTTTCATAGTGAATCCAAAATCATGCTGTCTGTCTCTTCCTCCGACACATAAAACCTTGAAACAGAGGTTAAAACTATAAAAGCAGAATACCAATGACGTACAAACCCAATCTGCAGGGGCTCCCATCTCTTTGGCTCAGCTCTGTCAGTGTGTTTGTTCATGTGTAGTGTAACAGAAAATCCACCCTTGGCAAAGATGTGAATTCTAACTCTGTCAGAAGTAGGCACACACGTGTGTGTTGGAGTGTGTTGCTGCTGATGAACATGCCAATGCTCTAACCCACCGCTGAGCAGTGTGAGAAAAAGCTCACTGGGATTTACATGTCTGCGCCGGCTCATAAATTCCCGCACATGTGTTTCCTCTTTTATCTCTGTCCCATCTCCTCCTGTGTTCATGACTGTTACAGATATGCTTATTAACATGTTTATAGCTTTAATTATAATTACTATCATTCTTCCGTAAATCAGCAATTAGCTTTGGCTGCAATGTAATGTGGATAATTCAATTTCTCTCTTCACTGCGTCCCGGCTGATTATAGGAAAGGACACTGAAGTTGCCTATTGTTGGTATAATTAGCATTATTACTGTTTCCTGCAGTCAACGGAGGGCGAAGCTGCATCTTCAGTGTAACATTACACCTGTGCTATATGTGCAATTAAATGTCATACCTGTGGTGTTTCACCGTGCCTCTGGAGCTGCTGGAGGGTGTGGTGGAGATGTTGCAGTGGGCAAAGCTGGACTCACAAACGTTTCCCTGGCGAGACTGGGAGGAGCGTTTGCAGTACTGCAGAGACAAACAAGAACAAGAGTTTTGATGCAGTTAAAATGCTATGAGGAATCCTTCAGATAAATTACTACCAATGATGTTAGAGACATTTATTTTTACATCATGCGATACAAAGTGTTCCCACTCAGTATAAAACTTCTCCTTCTTTCTAAGCAGGGTATATTGAGATTTCTTAGATCTCTTCTATTAACTCCTCCAGCTCTTTCTCACACACTGAGAGCCTCAGGGTGGGGAGTGCCTACAGCCTTGATTCTGGGAGCTGAATGTCAGAGACTAAATGGAGTCTAGTTACATCTATTTCTGCTTCTATTCCCACTTTTCCAAAATTATTCTTGCTTTTTTTGATAGAATCAAGAGCATTAACACGGCTGATTCTGTCACAAACCCTATAGCGCTGGTGACAGCATCACTGAGGTACAGATGCGTCAGTGAAGCCTGAACATGTAGCAGCTCGGCAAGAATAAGTGATATAGAAAACCTACAGAAGCAACTGCTGCACTGGGGATGTATTTATGATGTAGGTAAAAGGCGATTATTTGTTTTCAAGTTTAATTCAGTCTGCTGTGCCACAGAGGAATCTCTTGACAAACTACAATTTATCAAATAGTTATCTCACAGCCCAAACACTTTTACAAACTATTGGCATTGTACATTTCTGCAAACCATCAACACATTAACATTTATACATTTAATATTTGTCATATGTATCATGTGATGGTTTGCCTGACATTTAGGTGAGACACCTACAGAGCAATGTTCCAAACCAACAATCAACAAAACCAGTTGTTCTTTAGCAAGTCACCGCTGCATTTCCAGCTACTATATAGCCAGCAAACATCTTTTTTAAGTGAAACTTTGCCGTGTTTCCAATGGCATTTTAGCCACAGACAGCAGTTATTTTGTTTTTACCAGACATTGCTGTGTTTCCTGCTGGAATAGTGCCACCAAAACTGAGTAATACAATCCAAAACATGATCTTTTCCGAACCATAATCAACTGGTTCTGGCCTAAACATCACCACACATTAACTACAGCGTTGTTTAAACACCTGAGACTGTATAGACGAATTCGGCAAGCGATTTGTGTATGCTGCCTGCATCTTGCGGCGGCGCCATTGCTGCGGTGACATGTGTCAGTCATCAATTCATAATGCTGTCAGTGTGAACTTACTCTCTGGCCTCCGGTAACTGATGAAGGTATCTTAAATGAGTACCGATAGTAATATAGAGATTAATCATTTGTTTATAGCAGGAAAGATTAGACTAATAGGGAGATAATAGACTGTATCATTAAACACTGTGTAATATAACGTTAGCATACATTACGTGTGCTGACGTTAGCAAGCTAGCAGCGTGACATTTAATCATTACGGACAGGCTACGTGACCATCACATCATATTGAAGGCGATCGCCTTCAATATGATGTGATAGTCGTCTAAAAGGCGGTGTAAAATTTGCCCGACCCATCCGGAGCTCAGGTAATTTTGACCCTCAATCAGAGACCTGTAATTGCCGTTTTTCTGGTCATCGGAGGCCAGGCGATCAATAAAATATTCTTGAATACCTAAAATAAAACACAAACACATGCTGTTGTTGTTGTTTATAGTCACGTAGCCTGCCCATAATGATTAAATGTCACACTGCTAGCTTGCTAACGTCAGCACACGTAACGTATGCTAACGTTATATTACACAGTGTTTAATGATACAGTCTATTATCTCCCTATTACTCTAATCTTTCCTGCTTATCGCTCAAACAAATGATTAATTTCTAAATTAATATCGGTACTCATTTAATATACCTTCATCAGTTAACGTTACCGGAGGCCACTGTCTAACATCATCAATCCAGCTATTCATGATGCTGTCATTGTAGACAGTCAGTTCACAATGACAGCATAATGAATTGATGACTGACACAGGTCACCGCAGCAATGGCGGTGCCGCAAGATGGCAACATACACAAATCGCTCGCCGAATTCGTCTATAGATCATGGACGTAGCTACCATGATGTCACCCGTTGGTTTGTGGACTATTGTTTTGAAGCCCTGAGATCTGCATTTCTGCTGTTGCCATTTTGGTTTTTGGAACCAAAGGTGACAATATTTGGACAAGAGGGTGAGTTGTAAAAAAAGTCACCACCTGTACAGCTGTCATGAATATTCAAATTAGCTATAGACCAAAACTGTTTTTGTACTAGGCTGTAAACATTTTTATTTATGCAGTAATGTTGGATGTTTCAATATGAGGGTCTACGGGGTTTCAGTCAGTTTTGGTGCCAGCCTCAAGTGGCCATTCGATGAACTGCAGTTTTTGGCACCGGCTTCAATTTTCAGCTGCAGAGACTACCGCTTGGATGACACACAGCAAAGGGCTACAGGTTTGATTTGAACCTGGGTCACTGCTAAGGACTCAGTCTACATGAGGCGCACACTCTACCTGGTGAGCTAGAGGTCACCCCTCAACTGAAACATTAAGGGGAGAAAATCAAGCTAAAGCTAAAAAAGTTTGAATTGCGCCTAAGACAAAGCAATGGTTTCCTGACAGTTGCAACTGCAAAACAATGATGGTTATGCAACAAAAAGTCTTGCTAACAACACTTTATCCAAGAGCTGAAGACATTATTTATTTCACAGCCTTAAATTATTTAAAATATCTGACATTGGCTTTGTGGCAACAGCCTACACATATGCATGCATACATGAACATAATTTGCATATCAACCCATCTCTCTGTGTGTTGCCCTCTATAAGTGTCATTATCAAATAAATCCCATGGAATTAATCATTAATTAGCCCTTTCAAAGCATGGATTCATCACAGTGGGAAAGTTGATCAGTAAATCTATTCAATTACGCTGCCACTGCTTCTTTGTACACAGTATCAAAAACATATTTTATAAACTGGAAAATTTAAATACATGCAGATAAGGAGAATTAAGTATCACAAAAACAGCTTATATGCATAAGGAAAGATACCCTTTGTACATAATACATGAGTGTCTCATTCCTGCAACAAATACTTTCAGTTGAGTCCGGATATCAAATTTTTGTTAGTTCACTTTCCTCTGTACTCTGAGACAAAAGTCATAGCTTTTCTTCTCTTGTCTGAGAGGAGTAAATAAATCACTATGATAATTTTTGACTAGATTTATGAAGTCCTTCATTTTGCACAGAAATGCATTCTTTCTATAATGCTGCCATATATCTTTCTCTTTATTACTTTCATCCCCTTTGAATCTCTTTCTCATCCAGAATGATCCTCCCTTTGTCCCCTCTCCGTCCCTCTTCCCATCATGACAGGCTATCTAAATGAGCGCTGCTGTGCTACTATGTAAGTCCCAGGTCCTCCCTTTTCACTCTTGTCATGTTTGTCCTCGTCTCTGGAGAGACAAATACGCAATAAAACAAAACACTTCTTTGTTCTGCACTTCACAATACGGTTGACAAGGCAAACTCACTCAGTTACACGGCAGCAGAGATCTGCTGTGAACTCAAAAGAATGCAGGGCAACACAAGAAAGTGTTTTAGGCTTTAAAGTTTAAACACTTTAAGATGTAAGGAGAGTGGTGCTAGTTTGATTTCTTTTTACTACACAAACCTATCTGTGGTTTGCATCTATTTGGCAGTGACAGTTTTCTCTCCTCAGCATTTTCTCGGCTTTGTCTAGACAGTAACTGCTAGACTTTTGTAACACGAGGTAAGAAAGAGCCCTATTTCTTTGCTCAAGTACTTTTATGTCTTTAGACAAAGTTCTGAGTTTTCTGTCTGACTAACAAGGTTGTCACTGATGCAGTCCTTTTCTAGGACCCTCTGCAGGACACCAGCCTCATTAGTGTCACACACGTTGCTTTGCTTATGTGACCATTCAGACTTTTGAAGGCTGATTTGTTCTTATAAAACCATGACATACTTTAGTTCTTAGCCTGGATTCCTACTGTATATAGACTATCACCTCCACTGAAGCAGAAATGTAGATGATAAGGAAGCTGGTCCGTTAGGAACTCCGTGTGAGTGACTGTGAGTGTTGCACTTTCGCCCTCACAAAATCTGACTTTGGTTTCAGAGTGTCTCATGAGTTCAAATAGTGTTCATCCTGTCATGAGCTGGAGTCAGTCCACGTTGTACTTGCAAAGTTGACTTTGAATTTTACTCTTAAAGACTGTGGCTACATTGATATTTCAGGGGGGAAATACAATGATATTTAAATGTAGCCATGTCTTCAGAGATGTAAGATTGGCTAAATGTCTTTGATGGTTGTGACAGATCGAAAATGATTCTGGTTGGGCTCACTGAGGTGCTACAATGTTTGATTATTTCTACATCTGGCACAATTCTTCTGACAGTGCTAATCACATTTCCCACAAAAAGGGGAATGACTGACTGATATAAAGTGGTAAGACATAAAAATCAAGAAAACAAGGGGGAGATTGTTTAACTTTGGCATTACACAACACATTCCCATTCCCAACATGAAAAATACCGATGCTTGGTCTGTGGCGTCAAACTATGATGCTCCAGGCACCGTGTTGCGTCAGTTTTGGATGTTCCAGGACACCATGTCAACTTACACTTGTGACATGCATTGTGTCTTTTCAAAATAAACTTCTGTCTTACAGAGCCGGCGCAGACATGTTTTTGCTTGTTAAATTCATACATTCATCCATTGGTGTTTAATGTCGCTGGCAAAACACCTCCAAACAAGCAGGCAACAAAACTGAAGATACAGGCAGACATACAACTCAAAGTACAAAAGAAAGAAGAACCAAAACTAAACTGAAAACAAACCAGGATATCACAGTGAACACAGGGAAGAACTCAGGGAAGCAATCCAACAAGGAACATGAAAGACTAACGAAAGCAGGGGACAAAGGAGCAGAGAATGACATCATGAACACAGGGAACTGACAAAAGGGAAAGACACAGGTATATACACAAAAAAGAACTAATCACAACAACAAGACACAGCTGGAGCAGGTGGTCACGGGGAAAAGCGGGGAAACACAGAGATTGGCTGACAATGAAGACAACAAGGGTGTGGTAGGGGACACTAGGGAGCTAAGATCATGACAACTTTCTTCGATTTGAGCAACAAAACATACATTCATCACTAGTATAGCATAATGCACTAATGCTAACAAGTTGATTTTTCCTCAAAGGTTCAATTTAAATCTTGAAATTTCAAGTTTGTTCAACATAACTACTTTATTCTCAAAATGTGGCACTAATTCTGAAAGAACAACTTTTTTCTCATCACTTCTACTTTACTTTTGTAATGCAAAAAAAAAAAAAAAAAATCCTCTTCCTCTCATTTATAAACTCACCAGCCACTTTATTAGGCACACCTGTTCAACTGCTTGTTAACGCAAACAGCTAATCAGCCAATCGCGTGGCAGCAACACAATGCATTTATGCATGTCGACATGGTGAAGACAACCTGCTGAAGTTCAAACCGAGCATCAGAATGGGGAAGAAAGGTGATTTAAGTGACTGTGAACGTAGCATGGTTGTTGGTGCCAGACGGAGTTGGAAAAACGTTGCCTGGTCTGATGAGTCTGGATTTCTGCTGCCACATTCAGATGGTAGGGTCAGAATTTGGTGTAAACAACATGGAAGCATGGATCCATCCTGCCTTGTATCAACGGTTCAGGCTGCTGCTGGTGGTGTAATGGTGTAGGGGAGATTTTCTTAGTACCAACTGAGCATGGTTTAAACACCACAGCCTACCTGAGTATTGTTGCTGACCGTGTCCATCCCTTTATGACCACAGTGTACCCATCTTCTGATGGCTACTTCCAGCAGGATAACGCACCATGTCACAAAGCTCAGATCATCTCAAACATGACAATGAGTTCACTGTACTCCAATGGCCTCCACAGTCACCAGATCTCAGTCCAATAGAGCACCTCCACCTCATCATGGATGTGCAGCCGACAAATCTGCAGCAACTGTGTGATGTCATCATGTCAATATGGACCAAAATCTCTGAGGAATGTTTCCAGCACTTTGTTGAATCTATGACATGGCACTAGCAAGGTGTAACTAATGAAGTGGCCGGTGAGAAATATACAGTAATTGAGGGAGTGAACAGACCAGCCTATGTTGGATCTGTCTGCGTTCTTATTGCCGGACTTTCTTTCATCACTGCTCACTCTCTGGTGTTCTTATGCCGTGCACATCGAAGCTGATAACTGATACAGAAGCTTCCAGTGAACATTCATTTCTCAGCCTGTGATTAAACAATAAATATGAAGTTTTAAAGTGGGTCACTGTGCTAGCAACCCAAGAAAGTGGGTGACGATTATTCAAACAGAGACAGATCTGTTAACACTCACATGTGCTGTTAATTTATTCATGTTTAAGAAGGAATGACTGGCAGTATAATCAGCCCTGCTGGTCGTTGCTGAAGGAATCTCCAAGTTCACTGACTTAACAATGCTTTGTTTTTACAGTTACGGAGAGAGAAAGTCTTGTGTTTAACTTATTTATCTGTTATAGACTAATAAAGCGCTCTGCGTACCAGCTCAAAGAGAGAGAAGTGCCTCTAATCTATTAAAATTGACACTGTGCGGTTCAGTGTCCCTTTTGTTTCTGTTTAAAAATAGATCTAGGCTTCAGAAGGGCTGCTCAAGGAAAAACCGGAAACTGTGCGTGTGCCATACAGCAATACTGACTGTTTATAGAGGTCATCAATATAAATGTAATGTTTTCTTGCATAGCTGCAGGCGAAGAAACTCTGATCTCTTGCTCCATAAATGCATGCATATACAACAGGCAAAAGTAATCATTGCTTTGACAGTGACTTCATGCCGAGTCTGGACAGTTGTGGTGCAAAGGGGGCATATAATGACGCGTATTAAAGGATATACGTGTGTGTGTGTGTGTTTGTGTGTACTGTAATGGATGTTTTAATCTCTGAGATAGGGACTAGCATGCAGCGTATGCCTCTGGCACTGAGGTTTTTTAACACTGACAGACTATCCGGAGGGAAGCAGGAGATGATTTTTATGATTTGTGCGGAGATGCTGCCATCAATAATAGCTTTATAGCATTATAAACCAACACACATGGAGCTACACACATACACCGTCGTCTCCGATCAAAGCCTAGCAGAGCAGGCTCGGGACAGTCTTGTTCATGATAGAGACAGAGCAGTTTCAATTATGCGGCAATGACAGACTATGCAAAACACCTGTGGAATACATGATAGGGTGGTAAAACCTGATTGATAGAGAAAGATCGGCTCACTCAGAGCTGCTCTTCAGTTCACTGCTTAATCAAATACTTCCAACAAAGGGCCCTGCGGTGCTAATCAGGAGAGCTCATTTTCTGTAACAGGCCACTGCTGGATTGTTCTGCTGCCTTTGTCATGACCTACCCGATTATATGGGATGTTCATGCACACGTGCTTAAATGCAGCAAAAAATGTTAAAATCCCTGTAAAAGTTATAAAAGAAAAATTAAATAGGGATTTGATTGTGACAAAGACATGCGACACACTTGTGTGAGTGCACGCTCCTTAAACACCACTGACCCTGTGTTTGTTACTCTGTGTTCAGAAATTTGGGGAATTGATTGCCTGCAGACAGAAATCAATGTGAATCTGGGTGCGTAGGCACAAAATAAACAAATACAATTCATTTGCATGTAAGTTCCCCAAAGGCTCTGGCAGAAATCAAATAAATAAAACAAGATTTAAAAGCAACATTTATACACTAAAGATCTGCCTTGTTTTTCCTCAGCAATACATTCTGTAGAGTCGGTGAACAATAATCCGTAATTCATGAGCCAGTGCTAATAGAGCAATTAGCACAATAAGAGCCAAAGGACTAGTTTTAAAATAGTTTTCTATTATGTTTTGGCATAATGTGATTTTATTGTAGTTTATTCAATTGTTTATTATTGTATTATATTTTGATGTTTCTATTCATGGCAGAGATCATTAATGTGAAAATTAACAAAATTATAATTATCATAAATATGCAATATCATGCAAGGTCCAGTTTGTAGGATTTAGGTGGGTATATTTGCAAAAAATATGATAAAAAAAAGTATATTTTCTTCAGGTTATAATCACCTAAAAAATAAAAATCACTATGTTTTTTACCTTAGAATGAGCCGTTTATATTGACAGGTTTCTACAGAAGCCCAAACTGGACAAACCAAACAATGGCTCTAGACAGGGCCATTGGTGTTATAGCGTTTTTATGTCGACCACCATAGCTAGCAGCCCCTCTGAGATGTAAGTGTGTAAGTGTAAGTGTAACATGAAACTGCTTTATTCAGTGTTTTCATCGGTTTAAGTCACTGGGTTTGTTTGTTTTGGAGAGGAAGAGACGTCTGAGGATAATTTGGCTCCTGGTAAAAGCCTCCGGAACATCTGGATCCTAAGTTATACGAGAAAAAGGTGAGCACACATTAGCTGGTGCTGGGCCAGCTCCCCATCTGCAACGAGCCACAGAGCGTCAGAGATGCACTGTTTTGTAGTGTGAACCTGTTTTACTTGGTGTTTTTACCAGTTATAATCATCTGGTCTGTTTGTTTTGGTGAAGAAGAGGCCTCTGTGGATAATTCAGCTCTGAGTAAAAACCTCCTGAACAATGAATGGATCCTAAATGGAAGTTCATGCTTTGCACATGGGAGAAGTTTCAGCTGGTTGCAGGCTGCAGTCATCATCTCTGCTAGATGCCACTGAATCCTACTCACTGCTCACACTAGCACTGTAAACAAAATCAATTTAATTCAACTGAATTGCTGCCTTCAATAGATTTGCATGTTAGGGCCAAGTAAATCACAGAGACACTGACTGTATGAGACAGGAATCAATCATTACAAATATGCCTCTTAAACAGACTGTGTGAGCTTATTATCCTGTGAGAGACCAAGCTAACAAGCCAGTGCTGACCATGTGACTGCAGTCAACTGTGTTATTTAGTCATGATATTCCTGTATCAAAGAATGGCTGGCTAGGATGTTAGTGTTTTGCTAACCAGCTGGTTAAACAAAGATTCTTGCAAACAATATCTACATCAAAAAGCTGCCCTGCTGTCGTAAGGATGCATAGATGATCATCGCTGTGCCACTTTCTGGTATGAGTGTTGTATAATGCAAATGCGAGTCTCAACTAATGAATGAGAAAACAGATGGCAATCAATTGTCTGCCTCTCTTTTCATTTGGTAATTTGGCCAACAATGTCTTATCAAACAGATCTGGAAAAGTGTATTTTCTCAAAGATACAGTGTGACTTGGTGAAGCTGAAGTCAGTTGAAGGTCAGTCAGTGTGCTGTTGTAGAGGTTGAGCCTTCTTGCTGTGAGCTCAGGTGAATGAAGCCACATATTAACACAGTCTGAGGAGACGTCTAATCAGCCAAACTCTAGACACCTGTGCAGGTCTGCACTGGCTGTGAAAAGATAATGACACGTCACCTTAATGAAACTAAATTGAAACTTTCAATCAACTGGAGTTTTACACTGTGCTGTTACAGCAGGTTGGCTGAATATGTTATGTGTGAACATGGACCGCGGAGCGCAATTTCAAGTCACGCGGAGGGGGTGGGGGGGGCACATGCATTGAAACAGACAATATTACTGATGTATTAAATAATGTTGCGGAGCACTTTTTTCATCTACAGTACACGCATGAACACGAACACATGCTTGCTCAGATTAACCCCTCTGATCCCACTCTAACATTCACACACAACAGGCCAAGCCTATTTACACATAAACGCACAGATGAAACTATAGCAAACAACAAAGTACATCCAGTCCACAACCACAACCAAAACTCATCTTGCTGCCTTGAATCTAAATCAACATCATATTCATTATCATCACAAGTCAGCACTCATATCAGACTGATGTGCAGAGCCGCACACACACACACACACACACACACACACACACACACCCAACAACAAAACAAGTGCAGCTGCACAGTTACTGAAAAGTAACCAGAACGCTGAATTTCTGACCATTACCGCCCGCAACCGCAAAACTCTGAGAATTTATGCCCGCACAATAATAGAGATGCATTGATTTTGTGTCTTCTCCTGTCCCGCAGGAGAAAACACGTCATTTTATAGGCTATTAATAAAGAGATTCATGGGGTTGTTTGTTTTGTTTCCCTGGTCTGCATGTCTTTTGATGCACTGGTCAGGAATAGCGCTCCTATTTCGTTGTTTGATGCACTGGTCAGGAATAGCGCTCCTATTTCGTTGTTTTCATTTAGTTTTTAATGAAATAATGGCTGTTTCATATTCTATTCTCCTCCTCTGTATTGATTTATTATTCTACCTTTATATAATGACGCAGTGATTGAGGTTAAGGCAAGCCTGGCGCCAGGATGAAGTTACTGAGGGGGCGGTTAAAAATTACGCAAATCTTTATTATGCAACATAGGTTCACACAGTGAGTTATAAAGAGCGCACAGACGTACGTAATGGTCGCATGTAATAACAGCTCGTCGCCGGTGAAACACAATAAACGGCACGTCTTCTTTCATGTTTGTCTCATGACAGACAGACAGACAGACAGACAGACAGACAGGTGGAGCAAGCGGCAAATTGGTATGAAAGCTGGTTCAGGGCATATACGTCCATTTATGAATAAATATGGAGTGGATCATGCATGTGCACCAAGTTCCTGTGTTGACATCCTGTCGCTAGGCTACATCTTCTTCTTCTTCTTCTTCTTCTGCTGTTTAATGGGGCAGGACCCGATCCCAATGCAGCCCTCTAGGTCAGAGTACAAAAGTTACCCGGGCCATGGCCCCCCTGGCCTCCCCGGTTCCACAGTCTATGTGTGTGAATAATGTTTAAATAAAGGGAACTGAAGCAATAACATAAAAATTATGTGTATAAAGATTCTGGCCTCGAGTTACAGATGCAGTGAAGACTCAAAGTGCACTTTAATCAATTTGGGGCCAAATATTAAAAAGGATAACCTCTGTAGGGTAGATTTCACGTTCTGAGTTACCAAAGGCTTGAATGAACATGTTATATATTATTTGCTCAGATTGTTTGACTTGACCCGCTTTAGCTGGCCAAATTCACATCCATGAAACCTCTAAAAGAAGCATACAGCCTACTGTGTGATTTCTCTGAACGTACAAAAAAAGATATCACAAAGTGAAGTGATAAAGTGCTGTGACCCATTTTGAAGTCTGAATGGAGCTTCTTGCTGAAAGGAGTTTAAAGAGCAGTGGTTTGAACGTTTCTGCTTTTGATATCCACAATAAGAAAAGCAGGAAAAAGATTACCAGAAAATGTGAGGGATATAAAAGGGAGAAGTAACAGCCATGATGTCCTAAAGGGGTTAAACATTTAATGATTTCAATGGAGGTAAAATACGGCACATATAATAGCTGAGTGTCACGAATCATAGTAGAATAATGAGTAGGAAGAACATCATTGTGATTGGTTAGTAAATAAAAAGGTGATCCTATGATGTGTCAGCTTTCAGGTTGATATAAACATCAGATCATTTGCATGTACCCTGTGTGCAAAAATAACTATTACTTTATTGGTTTGTAGTTTGTATGTGCACATTTAAGAAAATCTCTGATTATTCTCAGTTACTGTGACATTAGGTTGAATTTGAACCGTAACATGATGCACAGTATTACCACTGGTTGCACATTGTAAGATCTAAATCCATGTAGAAGGTTGGATTGCTGCCATTCCCTTGATCTTGATCTTGGGAAGCCAGTTTGTTTGTCCTTGGCAGAGCACTCAGCTTGAAGATAATACGAGGTGGCACACCTGACACACCGTCTTCACAAACTCCAGATTTTACAGATTACTTTCAAACTGTGGTTAGCTCTGTCTCCAAGCTGTATCTTATCTGAACCCCTTGTGAACCGAAACTCCAGATCCTCAGGCAAGAACACCCTTGTGTTTTAAAGTCTGTGAACTCAAGATCGAAGTCGACAGGGCCTGTGCAGTCCTGCTCCGTTCAGACACCATTACTTCTTTGACCTGTTGATTCAAGTGAGGCGTTGAATCATTGAGACAATATATTTTCACCTTATTGCCTGCACTTCATAATCATCTGGTGACATTAGTCTGTGTGAAGATACATGATTAACAGAATAAACAAAATTATCTAGACCTTGACACCAGAACGTTACACTATAGGTCACTTAAATACACACAAGGGTAAAGTGCTGCAGTGATGACAATTTTTTTGTAAACCAGCCCTGAAGTTAGCGTTGCCCAGGTTTCCTCAACAGAAAGCCAATGTTTTTCTTCTACTGCATTTTGGATTATTGCAGAAAATAAGTTCTGTGGCAAACAAAATTATACTTACACATTTTACTCAGTAAGACAATTTTTATAAATGAACATCACTTTCTTTTTTTTAAGATTATATTTTTGAGTTTTTTTCCTTCAATGATAGGACAGTTTGAAGCGTACAAGGAGGAGAGAGAGGGGATAACTTGCAGCAGATGGCGCCCCAACATTTATGATTTTTGAAGCAATAATGCTATCGCCTGAAGTAAAAATCTAACGTTTGGCTGCAAACAAACCACACCAAGGTTGCATGACTTAATGTTGCCATGACAACGTGGCTGTCAAGCCGTGTTTGGCTTGATGGCGTTCTGTGGTCTTATTTAGCTAGTATTAGAAATTGCCCTTTTCAAGAATTGTAAAAGCATCAAAATTTAGGAGTGTAGTATTTACTTAAATATTTTATGTTGTAGAACAAATGGTGAAAATAGGTTTACCTTGTGTCAACCACAGACTTTATTTCAGGCAGCTGAAGTCAACACAAAGCAACCAGAAATGCAAATCTGTTAACTCATTACCGCGTTTCAGGACTCATTCTGAAAGCACTCTATAGTAGAAGATTTTAAGGGGTGATACTTTTTGCATATATTTCTTTTAATACCGTCTTGAAAAAAATAAAAGGTTTGGAAAAAATATTTTTAAAAATCCTGCATTTTTTGTTTGACTCTACCTGTTTTATCTTGTGCCTGTTCAAAATAGTAGGTTTTATGGCCATGCCTTCAAAAACAGCCCTGCTCATTACAAAAATGACTGTAGTTTTCTGATATCTCTATTTTCAAAAGAACAATTTGACATTTGGGAAAATATGCTTTTTACTAAGAGTAAGATAAGAAGATCAATACCACTTCCATGTCCGTACAATAAATGTGAAGAGATTGCCAATTATCTTAGCATTAATATTGAACTGTTAAACTATTGAACTATTGCTTTAACGTCTGTTTAAGTGAAAGCACCAAAACTACTTAGACAAGGCCTGGATACAATAAGAGATTGCTTTCATGGTTTTAAGGAACAAGTGTTGGCCAGCCCATTCACCACAAAAACAATGTTGACATTGCACATTTCTGCAAACCATGAATATCTTGCATTTGCACGTTTCACACGTGTCATATCAACATTTCCAAAGTGATGTAGGACATGAGCTGACTTTGTCATCTGGAGGTGAAAGGGATGGTGAGACTCATGCCAAGCTGCAGACCATTACAGATGAGAGTTCGAGACCACCAAACGCCAAAACCAGTTGTGTTTTAGAGTGTCATTGCTGTTTGAAGCAGCTTTTTAGGTACAAAAAGCTGATACATAGTTTCTTGTCCTGCCCAGATTGTGCCCCCAGATCAGGGTATTTTAGGCCAAAATCTGATCTTTTCCTAACCATAACTTGGTGGTTTTTGCTCCTAAACTTAACCACCACCCTCCACATGGTTTGCAGAAAAACTACAGTGCCAATGTTTTTTTTGGCGACTGGGTTGTGTTGCCTTTCAGTACAGTAGGAGATGAATATGGAACTGTGGTCCCTGGCATCACCTTGACCTTCTCCTTTGGACTTTTCATCACACTTTAAGAATGTCACATGAACTCACTTTTAAGCTGTTTTGCCAAATTACCAATGCAGATGTTTTTCTTTAGAGGACAGTGTAGGTTTCTGCTCTCATACTGATGGACCCCATGATGCCCATTCAGCATATCAGGCCAAGGACTGAGTGTCGGCCGTATCATTCACTGCCACTGTGAATTGTAATTATCTCTACTCAAAGCAAACTGGGTCTCGTACACAAGATACAAATTTCTGTGCCTCTCCCACACAGTGATTTGTCAACCTTGTCTATGTTAATGTGTTTATGATGGATTGAGGGCCCCTAGTGTTCACAGTACACGTTCTTTGCTTCATTGTACATTTAAATTACACCCTTGGAGAGAATGTACAATTTATCCAAGAAAGCTTCATGTCAGACCTGTGTAGATTACGTAGGTAACATATAATAAACATGTAAAAAAGGTAAAAGTTAATTTATGCCCAGTGGTGCACTAATGCATACATACACTCTCCCAAGGCGATGGAAGACATGGATTTGACTGACATTCAAATTAATGTAATGTTTTCCATACCAGCTCCTCCGAAACACACATCTGGGAGAGATGCTATGACAAAGAGCGCTGAGAAGATGATGAATGACATCGCTAGCCAGTGCCGTGCTCCCAAACCACTGAACGATTGCTCATTCGAAGACCTGTGAGCTTAATGCAAGTGGCCAGGTGGAGACGGGAATACATACTGATTCATAGGCAGCTAAACACTGCAGGAGGGTGATGAACTCAATGATAGTTGCCAGTACTCTGGTGTAATATGTACACTGTATACATCTGATTTGTGATAATCTCTGCAGGGGCACTGCTACCTGATATCAAATTTGAATGTTTGCTTTTTGCTGTAAAGCAACAATCTAAGAAAAAACAATCAACCTCATGGCAACTAATAGCACATGTATTGAGGTTGTTGGGTTTTTGTTGTGTTGTGTCTTTTTGCTGCTAGAAGCAACTGAATATGGTCAAAAAGTCTTAATCTTTTTAGTCTTTCTGATTCTTAACTACAACAGGTTCAAGTTAATGTCATCCAAGTTATGCTGTCACATTAACATTAGTTTATACAGCCAATCTTAAGGGAAATGGAACAGTGGGACGTTACTGATTTTAGGTGTTTCTTTGTGGTGGCACTTAACATTGCCATTTTTAATAATTACCACGGTCTCAGAACATATGATGAGACGTACTGGTTTTGAACTCCCCGTGGGAAGAGTGAACATGGAAGAGGTTGTCCATTCTTGATTCAAAGCCGTTTTTCTTTTTACTTTTCTCTCATGTGAAACCTTTCTCTGCCTTACTTATGTCTCCGACTGTTGCCTCTAACCTCAACTCAACTCAGCTCAACTCAACTCATCTGTTTGTATGTGTGTATAGCTCACTCAAGTTGCGATGCTAATTGGAATGCACAGATTTGATTCGCTAGGTAGCATCGTGAGAGATAATCTAACGTATGCAATTGGTCTGAGGGTTTCCTGGTCAGCTAATACAGCCAGTCGCTCCAGGATTTCACAGGCTCTTTTTGAGACTGCTGCTGTCTAAAATGCTTGACTTCACTGCAGCTATTCTAAAAAACAAAATTGCAGTGATAGTTGCAATGTTTTTGGAGTTTGGTTTTGCAATGACATTGCGAAAGGAAGTGAAAATAGCAGAAATACTTGCACTTTTTTTTGCAAGGCAACTTGTTCCAGTGAGAGTAAAACCGCACTGTGTTGAGTTTGTGATTCATACTACACTAACATAACCACTTGTACAGTATCGGTTGTAGGTCCGGGTCCATATAGGATGGCATTTGGATCTGGACCCAGGACAGATGGATGGCAGGTTAACATGTATTTTGGACATTTTGCAAATAAGCAGAATGGCATCCCCCCTTTTCCCCCCTCAAATCATCCACTGACTATAAAAGATCAACATGTTGAAAGACCGTCAGGATGAACAAAGGAAAAAACAGCAGTAGTTACCTCATGCATTTGCAGGTTGGTGTTAGGGGCCCTCATCTTGGCATCCAGGGCATTATGGGCATTAGCAGTGTAGTTTTTCAAACTGCGGCTCTCCTTCAGGTGGGCCTGGAGCTTCTCTCTGCGCCTCCTGAAGAGAAAGGAAAAAAAAAGGATGATTCACAAGTGTAAATTATTTCAGGAGTGCTTTGTCCACTGCCAGCTAAATTACTGTGAGTCTTGTGCAGGTTTTCATCCCAATCATTAAGATTATAATGTCAATAATTACTTAATCATCATGTGGTGTTGCAGGTAACTCTAGCTTTGAGTTGCTAAGACAAAGTCTTTAACCTTCCTCAGTTGCGTTCACTTATGAGGCATCATCCATCCCTCTTCAGCATCACATTAGGCTCCACAAATTACTTCTAGTAAAACAAGCCTTGAGTTCATCAGTGTCATAATTATATTCTGCAGTCAACATCCCCACCAAATCCCACCTGTAACTAATCTATAATATTGCTCTTATTAATTCAAAACAGAAGCCTTGGGACAGTTGCAGTGCCTTTGTTTCAGGCAGGAATGATGCAGATCTACAATATTACAGATGTACTTTAAGATCAGCTTGGGCTCACCTTCACAGAACAGTAGAGAACATGAAGGGAAGCTAAATCCGGGTTGGATTATTTCTGAAAATGGTCAATGAACTTGAACGAAATATTTAAGGATGGACTGTAAGTCCTAATCAGGCTGTCCATCTAACCCTGTAGCTACGTAAGGCATTTTTAAACTATCACCCTGTTTGTTAAATATACAGTAGGTCATGATGGCATATCACTCTTGCAGCCTTCTCTTGGATAACACATTTAACATGTGTAGTTTTTAATTGCAGCCATAGATGTGACCATGTTTAGGTCACCTGTCCCTGGCCAGTTGGCTCCAATATGATTTTGGTAAAGACATCCAAGCAAAAATACATTTATATGCAGATGACACTGTAATTTACATGCATGCTCCCTCCATAATGCAGGTGGTGCAAAACCTTCAGACTGCATTTTAGTCATTATAAACCACTCTGCTGAGTTTAGAATTGATTTTAAATGCTCAGGACACCAAAATTTATGGTCTTCTTAAAGCTTGCCATTGAAAGAGTGTCTTCATACAAATACTTAGATATATGGATGGATGACAAGCTTTCATTTCATGTAGGCTACATATTGCTATTCTAGTTAGGAAGTAAAGATTGGCTTTTATTTTGGAAATAAGTCTTGTTTTACTTTCAAAAACTCGTGGAAGCTACTTTTTTTTTGTCTGTAATTGATTACAGTGACATATTGTATATATGCATGCAACCTCCTCCATTTAATGTAGCCTTGATTCAGTGTATGCATCTCTAGGTTTTATTACAAATGCAAAGTCACTTACTCATCACTGCATTCTTTATGATTTGGTGGTTTGGATGTTAATGACCACTTGTGGACAACAGCACTGGTATATATTTTATTTGTAAAGCAATACTGGGAAAACTTCCGGCCGACCTCTGCACCCTTCTGTGTGTCAGCTCCGGTGGCTACCAGCTACGTTCCTCTAAGTGGTTGCTTTTCAGTGTACCCTGGGTTTTAACAGACCTAGGGAAAACTGCATTCTCCTACTCTGCACCACGGACATAGAAGAATCTTCAAAAATATCTAAAATAAGAAACACTTATATCCACTGATGAATTCACGGGCATCATAAAGAATGTAGTGATACAGATGTGCTTGTTTTCCTTGAGAGGCCACTATGTTTGAATAGCTGTTGTTTTATTGTGGATTTGTGTGTTATATGTTGTATTTGTTGCATTATAAATGTGTTTTGATTGTCTGCTACCTTGGTCAGGTCTCTGTTGTAAAAGAGATTTTCAATCTCAATGGGACTTCCTGGTTAACTAAAGGTTAAATAAAAAATAAACAAAAACAGTGATCCCAATCGTTTCCAGAAACTTCAAATGTACAGGTTACAGTTGTTACAGTATAAGAAAAGCATCAGGGACACGTTACACAATAAAGCATTTAACTTTGTTTTTAATGTTCTACATTGTATATAATTAAGGCCAGAGACTAAATGTAAAGGCTTTTATCCTACTTTACTTTTCTAAATACCCATTATATATCACTCTTCTAAAGGACACTGCGAAGCATCTGTAGTCCCCCCCCCCCCCCCCCCAGTTTTTCAGACTCATCCACGAACATACTTTTAAAAATGAGTCAGAGACAAAGGAGAATTGCATTCTACCAGCCTCATGCCCTCAAGGACAGAAGAAGAAGAAAGTGAGCTATTGACCAAAGAAGCCGTCTATCTATACCTCTCACTCTGTCCTCCCTGAGCAGTAATAAAAAAGACACAGAAAAAAATACAGCTTATATGATGTTCCTTGACTCCATTTAATAAATTCTGTTAAGATGTTTTGAGTCTGGGCTCCTCGTTTCTCAGATGTGTTTTTATTAAACTGGTTGAATCAGAATGCTTTGTGATATTTGTTGCCAAGACACTGAAAGAATGAAATCATCGACAGGAAAACTAATTAGTCTGACCCCAATCTTTAGCAGACGCAGACCTGACGCATGACAAGAGGTCAAGAGATAATTGAGGGTTGTATTCAGATGTCTCCCATTCATCTGAAAGAAGCTCCTCTACTTTGTTTTTCTGTCCAGCAAACATTACAGTACATGTTTTTAATTAGTCCAACACTAGTTACCCATGTTTGTGCATTCACATTTCCTGCATTAAACCTTTTTATCACGACTTCATTCTGTTGATGCCAAGGTAAGCCCATTATCAGATCGTGCCGATGAAGCCTTTAAAGTTCCGGTCTCTGAGATTCTCTGCGGAATGACAGCAATGTAATCCAGTGTTTACAAACAGCCTCATTGAACGCTCCTATCCCCTCCACCTCTACAGCACTTTAATTATATTTCCTTAGAAGAATACTGTGACATTTGGTACATACTGCTTTTGGAAAAGAATTCACTTGATATAAAAAGTCCATCATCTCTTCTAAAGCCTTAGCACAATCTGGTTGTTTATTTGAATGCAATGGCTCTTTATGATAGAAGCATAAGATTTTGCTGCAGGAAAATGAAATCAGAGTTGTCTGAATGATGTCAGTAACCTCAAACATCACCAACCTTTTGTTACCTATAGCTAGAACTCAGGCTTCTTTTGATTAAGGGAACTTGTGTATTATTATGAATGGGTCTAAGGGCACATCCACACTAATACTTTTTATTTTAACAGTGTTTTAAACAAGCCTCTCAGTACTGTTTCAAAAATAATCTCTGCCAATACTACCATGCCTGAAAATGCATATTACATGACCATTTACATACACTTGGCATATGCGTACCAATGTAAACAGGAAGCAGATAGTCTATCCTGCGGTTGGCTGCTAAGAAAATTCTATGGAGATGGCAAAAGGTAAGATCAGAGATTTCTTTGCTTGGATCGATGCAGAGCAAGAATTGCAACTGAAAGTAACACATGAGTATAAGGTGGTCAAAGCAGTGCTAAACAGATTGGGAGTCACTGCAAAGTATATACAGCGATATATTAGAGTGGCACTGGGGAAATTATCCATCACTGGAGGAAGCCATAATAATGGGAAAGGAGTACGCACACAAGAGGGACAAAATCACTAAAGGTTTGGAGACCTAGCTAAAATGTTTCGACTTGACACATGAACAGGAAGTGAACGTGGGTGTCTGTGTCATCGTTTTCAAATGTCTCCATTTCCGCTCATCCAGACTCAAATTCAACCCTGGAGTTTTCAAACTAAAAGTAGGTCACCAGCACTTTCAAAGGTCTCCATTTTAGGGGTTCCAAAAAGCTGGCGTAGTGTGGCGTAAACGTAGCAATAGATATGTGTGTAAAACAAAAACATATTAGTGAAGATGTAGCTTAAAGAGGCAACAGATAGGATTCAGGTTTTTTTTAGCTTGGCGCCACCTAGGGTCAGCGGTGTTGCTCGCACTGTCGCAAAGACCAAATTGACCGTGGGGATCAGAGATAATCAATAAAATGTAGGCTGTAAAGCCACCAGTATACCTCTATGT